>NC_143260.1:95747272-96062272 GCF_984573655.1 Nuphar pumila | reverse complement strand
ATTTAGCATATATTTAATAAATAAATCATAAAATAAAAAATTAAAATATAAAACTCTTAAAATCTAAATCATATATGAGAAAAAAAATACATTTAGCATGTATTCAATAAATAAATCACAAAATAGATAATTAAAATATAAAACCCTAAAATATAAATCATATATGAGAAAAATATATTTAGCATGAATTCAATGAATAAATCATGAAATAGATAATTAAAATATAAAACCTCTAAAATCTAAATCATTTATAAAAAAATACATTTAGCACTAATCATAAAATAGGCAATTAAAATGTAAAGCCTCTAAAATCTAAATCATATATGAGAAAATAAATACATTCAACATGCATTCAGTAAATAAATCACATGTGCAAGTTCACATACCTTGCCGATAAATGCAATATGAGGGAGACCGAGGGCAAGAGAGGAGGTGAGAAAGAGGGGGTGGGGGCGAGAGCGATGACGCGATAGAGAGTGGGGTGGGGCGACAGAGAGAGGGGGGCAGGGGAGATGGGTCAAGGCCGATAGATAGGGAGAAGGGGTGGGGCCGACAGAGAGGGAGAGGGTCGTGGGTGTAATGCCCTAAAATTTATAACATGAAAATAGGTAATTTTTTTTTAAACATAACGCTTAACTTAATTTGGGTGAAAACTTTGAGCAGGTTATAAGTATTCAAACACATCACCATTCATCTATAAATTAATTTAAAATATTCATCAAAAAAATGAATTATTCATACAATCAGTCTTAAATTTGATAATCAATTAATCAAAATAAAGTTTCTGAGATTCAAATAGTTGGTTCACATAGCACCACCGCAGTATCCTGCAATTGCTCTATCTCCTTCACTCCTTATCTGTATGTTTATAAAATATAAGGGTCAGACTTCAACGAGTCTCAGTAACATTAACAGAGCATGTGTTATATTATTAAGCATACATGTATTTAACATTAATTCAGAACAGTTACATGAATGATTACAATAGTTAAACTCAAGTAACAAATTGTCTGAACATATTAATTAAACATCAACATCATCAAGAGCATACTTTCAACACAGATATAACATGAAAGCAACTACATAATAGAAAAGTGTACTTACTCAACTAATGCATTGTTTCTCTTGCTTACCAATTATATCAAATACTCAAATGTATCTTACAAACACAAATGAAACCACTCAAGTGTTTATGATGTCATGTATCTTAGTTTTCCTTGAGTGGCTGACTGAGTTAGAACCCACTGGGAGTGGTCCACAATCGAGAGAAACTCCCTCAATAGCAGTAAAAAGGATCGATCCTAACACTTATACAGAATACATGGGCATACCACCTAGGACAAAATTGGTAGTTTGACCCCTAACTCTAAGGACTAGAAACCAACTGAGTCATTTTCACTCAAAGTATAATAATATCTCAACGATCTATGAGAATTTTGTACCATCTATACTTTCCAAGATAGGCCTAAGATTTTTTATAATATATACCCTTTCGAAGTATACCCAGAAATTCTAGTTAAGGTTATGTTTATTTGGAGCATAGGTCAATGTGGCTATTTCAAATGGATAACTCATTACATTCAGTATGTCCTGGTTCTCTTTTCAAGCAATACTCAACATGCACTCATGAGCATAAATGTACATAGATATGGTTTTCACAGTCTCATGCACAACCACAACACATGTAACACTTTTATTTGATATTAAAATTACATGCCACACATACATTCATTTGTGCACACATGACACATTGTTTCCTTGAACCTTAAATTTATTTATCAATGTGTGCATGCATGTATTTTCATGTCTTACAACACATCAATCATAAGCATATGCAGCATATCAATTTTGTATTTTTATGTCTTCAAACTATAGGCTAATTCATGAGCATCTACATGTGAAAGCATGCATATCATGTCTCATAGTACATAACAACAGTATATATATCATCATGATATCATATTGCATATCATAAGCTCATGTTACATGTCATATCATCATGTTTCATATCATGTTATTACACAAGCATATTAATTATGCAAGCAATTCATTTTAACATTGTACAAAAAAATTATAACATATGAATTAATACATGATCCTAAGTAAAGGTACAATTGTATAGCCTTATTAGGCCCACACATTATACTCTAATAATGTATGTTTCATTTGATCTAACTTTGAGATCCATACCTGTCTAACTGGTTCACTTTCTAAACCATGACATGTATGCAAATATGAGTTCCAAACTTGAAACTGTATGAACAGAATTAGGGAGTCGATTTAAATTCTTTCATGGCCTGTGTACAATGAATTTAAATCTAGGATTTTTACTATAAATGTATAGGTGTATTAGTTGTTTACAGGCAAAAACCTATATCCAATCATTTTAAATTAGTGAAAAATAAATTTTATACTGAAACATGTTTTCTTCTTATAGAAGAGACCTATCTAGTTTGGTTTTTCCAAAGAACCATTAGCCAACAAATTACAGAATAAAATAAATACTGTAATTTTTATTATTATCTTATACAAGTTCAAAAAAATCAGATATAAACTCCATCTTAATTGATAATTAAAATTCACGTACTACAGTCTATTTATACTCTTGGACAAATTGTGTTTCCAAAAATTTTAGGTTTTAGAACAAACTTTCATGATTTTTAATTCTCAAACCTTAATAAATTTGTGCACAAGATTTTTATTGTATGTTTATCAATATATAAAATAACATACGTAAAAATATTGACCAAAAAAAATAAATAATTTGAGAGAAATAAAATAAAAAAAATCAAGCAGCCATTACAAAATTTATGTCAAGATAAAAAATTTGTTCTAAATTGCAGAGGTCGTGTCTCCCAATCCAAACCTCAAACAAACCCAATTTTTTTTTTTGACTGATCCTACATGTTTGAAACATTCCTCTAAAATTTGAGAAGTTTTTAGTTTACCGATTTTAAAAACAATGAATTTATTTTAGACTGGTTAGAATAGAAATAACATGACAAAATATATTTTTCAATAAACACAAATAATTTCATGTTTTTTATAAAAAAAATATCATAATCATGCATTTCATAATTTTGATTTAATATAAACGCATCATATATATATATATATATATATATATATATATATATATATCCAAGCATGCTGAAATCACAAAGATCAAGTTTACAATATGAATGAAATGCAAGATCCAATATATTTATATAAGACAACACAATTTTCTAAAAATTAATCGGTTTCACATAGATGGATCTTATTCTTGTTTTTTAAATCAGTTATAAATAACCAATATTAGATCTAACATAAACATAATCTAATACATGTCATACATGAATAAATCTAACACAAAACTTAGATCAAGATTCATGTAAAATAAATTTTCGGTGCTAAAGGCCTTTTAAAAACATGTGCAAATCAGTTTTTATCGGTGCTTTTGAAGCGCCACTAAAAAACTGATTTTCCGCCAGA
Organism: Nuphar pumila; assembly: GCF_984573655.1. Lineage (NCBI taxonomy): Eukaryota > Viridiplantae > Streptophyta > Magnoliopsida > Nymphaeales > Nymphaeaceae > Nuphar > Nuphar pumila. Next base: position 96,058,798 of record NC_143260.1, on the reverse strand, counting down.
CTTTTAGTGGTGTTTAAAAGTGCCGTTAAAAGCTCTTTTAAGCATGAACGCTTGCAACGTGATGGATGCTCAATGTGCGTCCATTCTGGTTAAGCATATACATTGTTAGACACCTATCCCTCACTTTATATGTATATATAGGGAAGAGAGAAACACTGGACACTCTTCTCCTCGAACCTTTTTAAAACTTTCTCGAACCCAAAATTTTGAAAAAAAAACTAAAACTTTTTATTCATTACAAAATTTTGCATGATTCTTGAAAGTAATATGTCAACAAGTTCATTTATGACCACATTCTGACTGTTTCAAACACTAAAAAGCCCACCTAAGCACAAGTGTGAGTGTATATTAGACTCCCAATATTAGATTTAGTATGAAATCATCTATAAACACAACTCAATTAAGATTATTACTCTAACGACCTTCACACATAGAAAAATGCATAAGACAATTTATTTAAGGCATAATGCCCCAATTTTTTAAACTGAAATTTTAAAGAAATTTTTTTAAACCTTTTTTACATGATTTTCAAGAACACAGCGGAAACTACTTTTTAAATATGATTTAAATGTTAGGTGGGTTACAAATACAACATACAAACAAGTAAGACTAGAATAACTAAATCAAACCATAGTTTGCATTAAAATAAATTAAGTGTTAGTCTCAACCATTATTAGAGTTTACAGGACTTAACAAATCAAATAACAAAATGTATCAAGTCATCTCAAAAGCCTTAAAGAACTGTGACCCTCTTGGCACCACCTCAATCCTATTGTCATCACCCTTTGGCCTACATATTACTTAAAATATTATAAGTAGAGGCATAAGTCCACAGCCTCAGTAAGTAATCACCAAAACACGTAAACACAATTATTCCAATCACAAAAATAAGCATTAACATTTTTTCAAATAACATTTAAATCATGCAACATAACATATCAAAATTAAGCAAAATTCACATTTATACAACTAATCATGCTTGCATTCATATTACATGATAAACATGCTACAATGTATCATGCCAATGAAATAATAATTTATGCACAAACTAAAATATTTCAATAATTTCATTCTGATTTTTTATGTTTCACTTTTCCTCCCTCTTGAAGGTAACTTCTGAGTTCTTAACTTTGATTCAACCAATCCAATAAGGGGTTTATTATGCCATATATTTTATTGACCCCATTGAATTGAAGAATCTACAACCTGACACTAAGGTTTCACTGGAGCGGTTTGTGATCGAGATAAATTCCAAGTGGTCCAATGCAAAATTGATTCATAAACTAGGGTTTTAACACATTCTTTACCACCACTAAAGTCTCGTTAGTTATAATGTGTTATAACTGAGGGGCTTTAGTGGAGGTAAAGAACACCGCTAAAGCCCCCCTTTTTGTAAATTTTTTTTTGCATGGCACAAATGCATTTGCTATTGTCAGACAAGAAGGGAGTTCAACAATATACCCTTCCTTGTATATATATATATATATATATATATATATATATATATATATATAAGCTCTCTTGAGAAAAGTTGGTCTGGGCCGAAACCAAATTCTTTTTTTATCTCCTTTCATCAGGGATTGAAGACAACATACCATTCACACTTAAATATAATTAATCTCATGTCTCTACTATATTTAACTTCAATGATGTCATTGACGTATCAATAATAGTTGACATCACCAACTCTCTAGTTTATATCTCTTGCATTTGAATAACTTGAAGTTTGGGGATTGATAACGACACTACTATTTTAAGACTTTTTCTTTCTTCATGTCATTTTGTATGAAACTGAAACTCATTTATAACAAAACCCATGTATCTCTTGCAACCTTTTGAGGATATTGTGCAAGTCATACTAACTCTTGTTGAAGCTCATTGTTGGTACCTCCTTCACGTAGTTGATGATTCTATTATATTACAAAAGTGATTAAACATGTTATTACATGAACGTAATAACAAAAAATGCACTAGAGAACAAGACAATAGTTTCTTACATGGTCCCGAAACCATGTTTGAAAGTTAGCCTTATGAATGAGCTCAATTTCACACTGACCCCAAGAAAGTTGGCTCTGAAGCGATATTTAGTGTTGCCTACACATCCAAAATTTTGTCCAAATGTTAGAAAGCTATTTAAAAAAATTGTTGCCTTGGAATCAAAGGAAAGTGACAACCTCATGTGGGAAGCAGTCTTAATTGACACAAACAACCTCTAGAGCCTTGAAATCAAAAGAAAATATCGTACAGTCTTTGCAGGCACATTGGTAACTTTCTTGCAACAAGTCTCGTCACCTTCACTCTGTTTTCATCTCAAAGTTTCACAATGTACACATTTATCTTTTTATTTGTTTCAATCCCAATTTTCTAATGTTTATCTTTTTATTTGTTTCAATCTCAGTTTCCTAATGTTTATGTTCGTCTCTCAATAATTCTTAGGTAGTTGTATACCAGCAGGAAAATCTTCATATAATAGCTCCAGCAACATATCAAATGACTTATTACTCCATCCGTTTAGGCATTTTAGATAGAACAAACGCACAATAAAAGATAGTTTTGTAAATTTTGAGTATCCAAGGCATAATTCTTAGGTGTTATCATCTAGCAACTTAAAATATGCATCACCTTCTGAACTTTCGCCAGTGGCTATGTCATCTTCATGATCATCAGTTGTCGGATTTGGATATACTTCAAATGCATCTGTTATCAATGTGTCCATATCATCTGATGTTTCAGCTAGCGAATCGCATGCTCATGGTCCCATAGGTTCACCATAAAAACGCGAGTTCACATAGCATTTTAAACATTTATTGCATATTATATGATAAAAAACATTTTGTGTTGACTGCCATAAGAGGTTGACACATGTTTGACATAGGCACTTGATATTTTCTTCCTACACTACATTATTGTGTTTGAGCAACTTCTAAGAATTTTTTAACTTCTTTCAAATAGTGATTAAGGTCGCTCATATGAAATGAAGGTTACCGTTGCATCCAACTTCAATCTTAAATTGTATGTAAGGCAGCTCAAAAAAATTATTTTAAATTACCTTTCAATCTGGATCCAACTTCTGTCATTCATAATGTCTGAACACTTCTTCAAATATGTGCAAGTTCAAAGATTATTACCTAACTGAATATTGTGTATGAAATATTAAACTACTATATACATGTATTCACTATATTTGGATCCAACTTTTGTCATTCATATATGAAGCATTTAGCATGCATTCAATAAAACCACTAAAATCTAAATTATATAAAAAAACATATTTAGCATGCATTCAATAAATAAAGCATAAAATAGTCAATTAAAATGTAAAACCCTATAATCTAAATTATATATGAAAAAATATATTTAGTATGCATTCAATAAATAAATCATAAAATAGGTAATTAAAATGTAAAATCCTTAAAATCTAAATCATATATGACAAAAAAATACATTTAACATGCATTCAATAAATAAATCATAAAATAGACAATTAAAATATAAAACCCCTAAATTCTAAATCATATATGAAGACAAATATATTTAGCATGCATTCAATAAATAAATCATAAAATAGGTAATTAAAATATAAAACTCTTAAAATCAATATCATATATGAGAAAAAAATACATTTAGCATGTGTTCAATAAATAAATTATAAAATAGGCATTTAAAATGTAAAACTCCTCATATATGAGAACAAAAATATATTTAGCATGCATTCAATAAATAAATTATAAAATAAGCAATTAAAATATAAACCCCCTAAAATCTAAATCATATATAAAAAATGTATTTAGCATATATTTAATAAATAAATCATAAAATAAAAAGTTAAAATATAAAACTCTTAAAATCTAAATCATATATGAGAAAAAAAATACATTTAGCATGTATTCAATAAATAAATCACAAAATAGATAATTAAAATATAAAACCCTAAAATATAAATCATATATGAGAAAAATATATTTAGCATGCATTCAATGAATAAATCATGAAATAGATAATTAAAATATAAAACCTCTAAAATCTAAATCATTTATAAAAAAATACATTTAGCACTAATCATAAAATAGGCAATTAAAATGTAAAGCCTCTAAAATCTAAATCATATATGAGAAAATAAATACATTCAACATGCATTCAGTAAATAAATCACATGTGCAAGTTCACATACCTTGCCGATAAATGCAATATGAGGGAGACCGAGGGCAAGAGAGGAGGTGAGAAAGAGGGGGTGGGGGCGAGAGCGATGACGCGATAGAGAGTGGGGTGGGGCGACAGAGAGAGGGGGGCAGGGGAGATGGGTCAAGGCCGATAGATAGGGAGAAGGGGTGGGGCCGACAGAGAGGGAGAGGGTCGTGGGTGTAATGCCCTAAAATTTATAACATGAAAATAGGTAATTTTTTTTTAAACATAACGCTTAACTTAATTTGGGTGAAAACTTTGAGCAGGTTATAAGTATTCAAACACATCACCATTCATCTATAAATTAATTTAAAATATTCATCAAAAAAATGAATTATTCATACAATCAGTCTTAAATTTGATAATCAATTAATCAAAATAAAGTTTCTGAGATTCAAATAGTTGGTTCACATAGCACCACCGCAGTATCCTGCAATTGCTCTATCTCCTTCACTCCTTATCTGTATGTTTATAAAATATAAGGGTCAGACTTCAACGAGTCTCAGTAACATTAACAGAGCATGTGTTATATTATTAAGCATACATGTATTTAACATTAATTCAGAACAGTTACATGAATGATTACAATAGTTAAACTCAAGTAACAAATTGTCTGAACATATTAATTAAACTTCAACATCATCAAGAGCATACTTTCAACACAGATATAACATGAAAGCAACTACATAATAGAAAAGTGTACTTACTCAACTAATGCATTGTTTCTCTTGCTTACCAATTATATCAAATACTCAAATGTATCTTACAAACACAAATGAAACCACTCAAGTGTTTATGATGTCATGTATCTTAGTTTTCCTTGAGTGGCTGACTGAGTTAGAACCCACTGGGAGTGGTCCACAATCGAGAGAAACTCCCTCAATAGCAGTAAAAAGGATCGATCCTAACACTTATACAGAATACATGGGCATACCACCTAGGACAAAATTGGTAGTTTGACCCCTAACTCTAAGGACTAGAAACCAACTGAGTCATTTTCACTCAAAGTATAATAATATCTCAACGATCTATGAGAATTTTGTACCATCTATACTTTCCAAGATAGGCCTAAGATTTTTTATAATATATACTCTTTCGAAGTATACCCAGAAATTCTAGTTAAGGTTATGTTTATTTGGAGCCTAGGTCAATGTGGCTATTTCAAATGGATAACTCATTACATTCAGTATGTCCTGGTTCTCTTTTCAAGCAATACTCAACATGCACTCATGAGCATAAATGTACATAGATATGGTTTTCACAGTCTCATGCACAACCACAACACATGTAACACTTTTATTTGATATTAAAATTACATGCCACACATACATTCATTTGTGCACACATGACACATTGTTTCCTTGAACCTTAAATTTATTTATCAATGTGTGCATGCATGTATTTTCATGTCTTACAACACATCAATCATAAGCATATGCAGCATATCAATTTTGTATTTTTATGTCTTCAAACTATAGGCTAATTCATGAGCATCTACATGTGAAAGCATGCATATCATGTCTCATAGTACATAACAACAGTATATATATCATCATGATATCATATTGCATATCATAAGCTCATGTTACATGTCATATCATCATGTTTCATATCATGTTATTACACAAGCATATTAATTATGCAAGCAATTCATTTTAACATTGTACAAAAAAATTATAACATATGAATTAATACATGATCCTAAGTAAAGGTACAATTGTATAGCCTTATTAGGCCCACACATTATACTCTAATAATGTATGTTTCATTTGATCTAACTTTGAGATCCATACCTGTCTAACTGGTTCACTTTCTAAACCATGACATGTATGCAAATATGAGTTCCAAACTTGAAACTGTATGAACAGAATTAGGGAGTCGATTTAAATTCTTTCATGGCCTGTGTACAATGAATTTAAATCTAGGATTTTTACTATAAATGTATAGGTGTATTAGTTGTTTACAGGCAAAAACCTATATCCAATCATTTTAAATTAGTGAAAAATAAATTTTATACTGAAACATGTTTTCTTCTTATAGAAGAGACCTATCTAGTTTGGTTTTTCCAAAGAACCATTAGCCAACAAATTACAGAATAAAATAAATACTGTAATTTTTATTATTATCTTATACAAGTTCAAAAAAATCAGATATAAACTCCATCTTAATTGATAATTAAAATTCACGTACTACAGTCTATTTATACTCTTGGACAAATTGTGTTTCCAAAAATTTTAGGTTTTAGAACAAACTTTCATGATTTTTAATTCTCAAACCTTAATAAATTTGTGCACAAGATTTTTATTGTATGTTTATCAATATATAAAATAACATACGTAAAAATATTGACCAAAAAAAATAAATAATTTGAGAGAAATAAAATAAAAAAAATCAAGCAGCCATTACAAAATTTATGTCAAGATAAAAAATTTGTTCTAAATTGCAGAGGTCGTGTCTCCCAATCCAAACCTCAAACAAACCCAATTTTTTTTTTTGACTGATCCTACATGTTTGAAACATTCCTCTAAAATTTGAGAAGTTTTTAGTTTACCGATTTTAAAAACAATGAATTTATTTTAGACTGGTTAGAATAGAAATAACATGACAAAATATATTTTTCAATAAACACAAATAATTTCATGTTTTTTATAAAAAAAATATCATAATCATGCATTTCATAATTTTGATTTAATATAAACGCATCATATATATATATATATATATATATATATATATATATATATATATATATATCCAAGCATGCTGAAATCACAAAGATCAAGTTTACAATATGAATGAAATGCAAGATCCAATATATTTATATAAGACAACACAATTTTCTAAAAATTAATCGGTTTCACATAGATGGATCTTATTCTTGTTTTTTAAATCAGTTATAAATAACCAATATTAGATCTAACATAAACATAATCTAATACATGTCATACATGAATAAATCTAACACAAAACTTAGATCAAGATTCATGTAAAATAAATTTTTAAAAGAACACATGATTTATGCTACAACTTTCCAAAATGATTTTCATAAAAACCGAAAGAGTTTTTACATCTTTAGTATAATATTAGCTCATGCATGAACCATGACTGATATTCATATTGATATGCATTTGGGAATCATATCACAACATGTTCATGCTCTTTAACATCATACATATACCCATAGTTAGAGTGCACCTACCTCGAATTCAAAAAATAGCCAGAAAAAAGGTTTTACGAAACTGGGATCACCAATCGAGCTTCCTCAAACATATGTACACCTCCTATGTGCCCTCAGCCCAACAACAACCAACTTTCAAACCTCTAAGGGAAGAAGAAGAGAGAGAGAGAGAGAGAGAGAGAGAGAGAGAGAGAGAGAGAGAGAGAGAGAGAGAGACTCCAATAAGGGGAGGTGTGTGTGGGTCGCCCCTTTTATGGGTTCTATATGGGATTTTCCAATCCCAATAAGAAGGTCTCCTAAGCCTAAAATTAATCAGTTTCACATAGATGAATCTTATTATTGTTTTTTAAATCAGCTATGAATAACCAATATTAGATCTAACATAAACCTAATCTAATACATGTTGTACATGAATAAATCTAACACAAAACATATATCAAGATTCAAGTAAAACGAATTTTCAAAAGAACAATTGATTTATGCTACAACTTCCAAAAATGATTTTCATAAAAACCGAGATAGAGTTTTTAAAACCTACATCTTTAATATAATATCAGTTCATGGATAAACCATGGTTGATATTCATATTGATATGCGTCTGAGAATCATATCGCAACATGCTCATGCTCTTTAACATCATGCATATACCCATAGTTAGAGTGCACCTACCTCGAATTCGAAAAATAGCCGGAAAAAAGGTTCTACGAAACCGGGAGCACCAATCGAGCTTCCTCAAATGTATGTGCACCTCCTATGTGTACTCAGCCCAGCAACAACCAACTTACAAACCTCTAAGGAAAGAAGAAGAGAGAAAAGGGAAAGTAAATGAGAGAGAGAGACTCTAATAAGGGGAGGCGTGTGGGGGTCCCCCTTTTTATGGGTTCGACATGGGATTTTTCAATCCCAATAAAAAGGTCTCCCAAGCCTTCTTTCCTAATTATTAATTCCATTTAGGTTTTAATTCAATATAGAAATTCTAGCTATTTACGATTTAAAAAATAAGAAAGTTGTTAAACCCTTAGCTAACCTAGGCTTACATATAAAATAGGCAACTTAGTGACTACTTTGACTCCAACCAAAGTAGAGACCTTGGCCTATGGACTTCATTTCTTAATTAAATCCACTACTTCCTAATTCATTTTAAGTTCTAAATTAAATCAACTAATTCTAATTAAATTCACATCCAAATTCAAATTCAATTAAAGCTCAAATCCAAATTCACATTCAATTCAAATACAAATTAAATTAAATTCAAAATTCAAATTCACATTCACATTAAAGCGTAAATTCAAATTCATATTTAATTTAAATCCAAATTCAATTGAAATTGAAATTGAAATTGAAATTGAAATTGAAATTCAAATCTAAATTCAATTCAAAATTCAATCTAAATTCGAATCCAAATTCAATTGCAAATTGAAATTCTAATTGGAATTCAAATCAACTGGAGATTCAAACTCAAATGAAAATTCATTCTAAATGAAATTCAATTCTGATATAAAATTCAATCATATTTGAGACACGAAATTTTATTTTTATTAATTAAATAATTAGAAAAAATTTACAAGTATTATGATAGGGGCGACAAAAAAGGGGGGGAGCAAGGGGGAGAGAGAGAGACCATGGTTTTTTTAACTTTCATATTTAATGGCACAAGCTTTTTTCATGTCAGTAAAGCATGCTATACTGACACGAACTAATGTTGTGCCGGTATAACATTGATCTTTATCGGCGCAATGATATTTCACATCAGAAAAGATCTTTACTTCACTGTCGCGAAGTATAACCACGTCGGTAAAGATGTATATCTTAACATTTTTTGTCAATCCGATCCTATAAATATGATATCCATGGTCTTTTTTAGAAGGAAACAAGTGTGATCGACTTGCAAGGGTTTAAAAATTCAGCAATCCATAATGTGAAGCACATAATTCAAGGTTGCCCACGAGGGTTCCGTTCATTTATTAGAGGCCATTTGTGAATGTCACAATGGTGACGGGACGTCACAAGTTCAAAACCCATGATTGGTGTTCCTTGTCGTAAGGTTGAACATGGATGTACTCTATGATTTAGCCCTGTTGCTGTAATTTTACAAGTAGTCTGAATATTGGGTAGAATCGGACGGTCTGTGAAACCAGACCCGGAACAATGCAATAAAATGATAAAGTAAGCGGATTGAATGTTGATCTGCAAAGCCACGAGTAAGCTTGAACTCAACCTTGTGTCACATTTTTCCACCTAATAAGTAATGACATTAAATTAGTAGCCTTAGCCTCAAAAGATTGGAGTTGATCAAGTACAAAGTTCGCCGAGCCAATAATTCTAAAAGATTATATTGTTTTTCGAATCACTTTATTTTAAAAATTAAATTAATTAGTTTTTTATTTCTTATATATATATATATATATATATATATATATATATATATATATATATATATATATATATGAAATGTGGTAGCTGCCTACCACCAACCTACAGAGAGCAAGAGCAAACGGTATTTTGAGTTGTTTTTCGCAAATATGACCCTACAAATATGTTTTGCACGATTGACTTTCGAAGAAACAGTGTTTGAATCATATTTTTTTAATAAAAATATATATATATATATATATAATTTTTAAAGTCTTAGATATTTATGAAAATCTTAGAACATTGATTTTTAAACCTTATAAAAACCTGACTGTATATTGGAATCTGATTTCTATAAAATCAAGCAAGTAAAACACATTTGTACAGACAGATCTAAGAAAAAGATGAAAATTTGAAATTAGTTAATTTATAAAGTTACTATGCAATTAGTTAATCTTTAAAAAATTTATATTATTAAAAAAATGAAAGATAGCTCAGGCCCATCGGGCGTGCTTGATAGCTCGTGGGCCAACCCGAGCCTGACCCACGTATATAACGAGCTGGGTTTCGTCCTGGTAGCTAACGGGTTCAGGCCTAAAACCTGGACTGAAACCCGACCCATGGCAGGCGAAGTTGGCTTGGCACATGGGGCCGCCAAGTCTGTTGCCCACCCCTAGCTACCAACTACTCTCTATGGCTTTTGTAGTTTTTTTTTATGTTTGTTTAGATTTGATTATACAGATGTGTTCTAGATCCTTGATTTTATAGGAATTGACTCTTAGATAGAGTGATTCTAACACACAAATTAGGTTTTTATAAGGTTTAAAAATTAATAGTTTATAATTTTCATAAATATTCAAGCTAAAAACTCATATTTTTTTCTAAAACATGATCCAAGTGTTGTTTTTTGGTAAATTCATCTTGCCGAACATATCAGTATGGTCAAATTCAGATTTGTGAAGAACAATTTGAAAACGCTTGTACATTTGTGGCAGGTAGTTACCACTTTTCTTTTATATACAAAAAATTTTCAAGAGATTTTTTTTTCTTGTAGAGAAAGGGAAATTAAAACCTACAAAATGGGCACCATGCTAAATGAAACATGTGATATTTTTAGTTTTTTTTTTTTTGAAATTCTGACAATATAGGTGTGATATATATGCTTGTTTTTATGAGAATCACTTCTTGAAGCACTTGATTTCCGTGCATGAATAGGCTTTTATAAATTAAGTTTCAAAAATCAACAGCTTATAATTTACATAAATTTTTAATTTTTTTTTCATCCAAAATGCATGAATCCAAGTGTTAATTTCTAGTAAATCATACTGAGTACATTTATAAAGTTGAAATTTCAAAAATAATACATAAAATCCAATATCATATTTCATTTAGTACTATGCCCATTTTGTAGCTTTTCATTCTCTGACTAGATGATAACGAGATTGGTGGGCATGGTTTGGAGGCTTGGAGCAATCATGATCCAATGGAGTAAAATGGACCATATTGACAAATATCTCTAGATTTATGAAAATATCGTGAGAAATTGCCTGAAAGTTTAAAATGGTAATTTATCGTGACATTTTCAAAATATCACGAGATTTATGAAAAAACATAAATACCATGATATTTATGTTTTAAACGGCTATTTATTGTAAAAAAAATCATGTATTTTTATTTTTAAATAAATTTTATTAATATTTTCTTATAAAAAATATTTTTTATATTTTTAAATTTATTTTTTTATTGCCAAGATTTTGCTAAAAAAATGCGAGATTTATGAACAAATTTCAATTTCTCGCGAGTTTGTGAAAAACGACATTTTGACGATAAAAACGTTTGTCACTGTGAAATGGATCATTCGAACGAAACGGAGGATCGCGCTCCTCCTGCGACGTGGATGTCATATTGCAAAAGACAGAGCACTAAACGGTCATTTCCCCTACATCTCCAACACCCACCCAACGCACGTCCTGGGGATAGCAACGGAAACATCGTGACGTACGGCGTAACGGCGACCTGCTTCGGAAAACACCGTTATGACGTCCGTTTCTTGAGAGTTTGAGACCCCACGTCTCCCCGTTAACGGCAAGGTGCCTGTTACTTTTTCACCCGTGTGGTGTCCACCTCAGCACCGGCCCCACCGTTCCTGTAAATAACGCCTGCGGGACCTCCAAAGTTTTAATCCGAATCTCACACAGCAGAGCTCAGAGAGAGAGAGAGAGAGAGAGAGAGAGAGAGAGAGTCAAACGGAGTCTTCCACATTCCTGACCCTGTAGAGAGAGAATAGTTGTAGGGTTTCTGAAATCGAGAAAGCAAAAAAGAGCGTGAGAAATCGGATCTCGTCGTTTGGGTTTTATCCTTTTCTTTTTTCACCGAAAGTTGGGGTTTAGTTTCCGTAAGATCACGGTCTTTGGAGGAAGCTTCGGTTTTCCGAGAATTCGAAGAGGACGAGAGCTCGTGATAGGGGATCGGTGTTCCGTTTCGAATCTTAAACAAGAATTTTGCTAATTATCAGAACCGATTGTTTGATCATAGACCTAAAATTTGCACTTTTTTTGTAGTTTTGGCCATAAATTGCAAGTTATATAATACGGTAGTTTAGTGTAGCCATTTTGGTGGATTTATTTCTCGGAAGATCATTTTTTTTTCTTTTGTGGCTTTGGGGGTATCGGTAGTAGGATTAACGTTTTTGAGGTGTTGATTTATTTTTGTGATGGAATATGCGTTATTTTGTGGCTGTGGTGTGTTTTGGATATTGGGATAAGATTTGTCGAAAATCTTGATTTTTTGACGTCAAACTGTTTATCTTAATGATTGGGAAAGATCGTGAAGTCGGTCGCGGAGTTTGGATTTCTGTAAATTGTTTGTGATCCTATTGCTGCTCTTGTCGGATTAAAAGTTGGGAGATCTCCAATTCGCAACAGAAAACATTTAGATCGTGGTTGTCAATGTATGTTTGGCTTGATTGGAAGTGTACAAAGTTCTTGAATTTGGAAGCTGGGCGATGAAGAAATTAAAGCATTCGAGAGGTGTCCCTGGAAGGCAGTGATTTTCTGGCGTTTCTTCTTGGGTTGGAACTTGCTCGAATTTGGTACTCCTGAGCAACGTTTCCGAAAAGTGGAAGTATTCTGGGAACGGTCTTGATTTATCATCCTCAATGGCTGAAATACCAGGGTCCAGATCCTGGGGGGATGAATTGGTGAGCCTTGTGGATGATCCGGGCGTTCGGTACGTGGGAGATGGGTTTGAGAATGGTGAAAAGAAGAGGATGGATTTCAGGAGTATCAACGATGGGTTCGACCGTGAAAGGTTCGAAGAGAGCCTGTCGGATCAGGTGAAGGGCTTCTTGCAGGCTACGGCAGAAATGCTGCACGAATTCGGCGTTGGCTGTAAAGATATTCTGCAACAAACGCTTGGTGACAAGGACTCTTTCGTAGTGAGGAAGTTTGGAGGTCCTTGGGCTGTAGTCTCTAGCAGATTAAAGTTTCTGAATGACTACTTGCCGGAAGATAAGGACCCTGTGCACGCATGGCCTGTCGTGCTCTTTGTTCTCTTTCTTGCTCTTGCAGGTACAGATGAATTTGGTCTTTTGCTGATTTCAAGTTGCAATTTTGGGTACATCTGCCTCCGTATTTAATTTTTTTCATCACTCTTCTAGGTTTCCTTGAACTGCAATTATTCAGAATTTTACTATCAGTATATATGCAACATTTGATAATGCCTGTGATATCAAGAACAAGACTTTTTTGGAATAACAACGAAGCTCACGAATAAGTTGCAGAAATGATTTTGACATTTTCATTTTTCATAAACCCTAAAAACTTGAGTATGTAGCGCCTCTTTTACCGAATTCAACGAGGTTTTTTTAACAGAGAGGATTTTGAAATCCTGCCACTGCTTATTATTACGAGAGTGCTTGGAGATTTTTTTTTTCTTTGAAAATTCTGGACCCGCTTCCTCTTCCCCCTCACCTTATGAAAGAAAATATCAAGAGCTTCAGCGTAAGTCTATCCTTTCTGATGAGTTTGTTAGTTGACTGACACAAGATTTATCCATGAAAATTCCTTTCTAATATTGCTCACATTTTGTGATCTTAGATAACTCATTCAAAAATTGGCCATAGTCTGGCTATTGTCTTCAACCCGATTAAAATGCAAATTCAAATTATCATGTTTACTGTCATACAGCTCCAAAAGCTGAAGAAGTTGGTTTACTCACAAGATTGATGTCAGTCACAATTGTAAACTAATTCTAAATGTGTAACATGTAGAAGTTGATTCAGTAGCTGAGGTGCTTTTCGAAATAAATTGTGTAAAGTTTCTGGTATCTTAATGAGGATGCATTGTTGGTGAATAGTCCTTAAGTTGCAGTAAAGAGGTAGGTTTACTAGGCAATTCCAAATTTCTATTCAAAATGCTCTAAATAAAATAATCTTGTTGCTTCCTAGATCTCTAGATTGAAGTACCTTGCCTTTGTGATGGATTGGAGGTTTTCATGCTTGCTGTATGTATGTCATCAGAGGAAATTTCAAATGTGGATGGATGAAAAAGATGACAGTGGATATTAGATCTGTTGGTTGCACGGTTATGACAAATAGTAAATCTTTGGAAAAATAAATTTCTCATGACGATTTGTATTTTGAGATATTCATGTAATTTACATTTATATCTTATGTATATACTACTTCCCACTGTTAAATGTATCTTCTCACTTTATTTTCTACAGTGAGACATTATAATAATATAATGAAGGGGCATGAACGTTTCCTACATTCCTTTTTCTATTAACAGTCTGTTTGAGTGTCTCCGGAAATGATCATTGGTGGACTTCAGTTTCTTTCTAAAATGAACTACTTACGATTTTGTTCTTTGGAACAGGTTTGAAATTTTTATACGCATATTTTCTTGGCAATCTCCTCTCTCTCTCTCTCTCTCATGTTGAATGGTACCCCTGGCAAATGTTGACATGTGATGGTAGTGCCTTTTTTTTGGATACCATTAGTGAGGCAAAATAGATGTTGCATTTATTGGGCTACTTCTGAAACTAAGTGATTAAAAAAGGGGTTTGTGCATTAAAAAGTTCACCTAACTACTTGGCAGTGCTATTCAAGGATCAAATCAGAATAGCTTTGTATATTTTCAAGCATGTATCTACATATGTGGATACATAGCTTTTTTAATGTTAAATATCAGATTTTGATCCCATGCGCTTGTTAGAACTTTCAATTCTCAAATCCATGAGAAAATGATGGTTGAGTTTTGACTCCTTTTGTCACTGAATCTTTTGAAGATTTCCTGCATGCTGATAAACTATTGTCCCATACTGATCACTTTCATTTAGTAAATTTGTTCTTGTAAATCAAAATACATTTTTGAAAGATCTAAGTATGATGTCTTTCATTTTAAGGAAGCATGACTTATTTGAATCACAATCTGCAGTTCTGATGGCTGGCAGTGAACAACAATTGCCACTGTCACAGCCTAGCAAACTTCCTGTAAAGGTTCTCAGACTTCCTCCAACTGCAAGTCGTATTCAGCTTCCTGATGGAAGATATGTGGCATATCATGAGCAAGGTGTTTCTGCAGATCAGGCCAGATACTCCTTAATTTCATCCCATTCATTTCTTTCATCCCGTCTTGCAGGTAAATGAATCTGATGGGTGGCACATGTGTGAGCTCTTTGAATGGAGTGAAATTGGGTGCTAGTTTTGTTACTGATTATAAAGCTCGATGTTTTTCTTTTTGTTTGTAACAGGATTACCTGGAATTAGTTCATCATTGTTAGAGGAGTTTGGTGTGCGGTTGGTGACATATGATCTTCCTGGTTTTGGGGAGAGCGATCCCCATCCTTACAGGAACTTGAACTCTTCAGCACTTGACTTGTTGCATATTGCTGATGCTGTGGGTGTAAAAGTCAAGTTCTGGGTGCTGGGTTACTCAGGTGGAGGGATCCATGCATGGGCTGCACTCAGATACATACCAGAAAGACTTGCAGGTGTGATGTCTTTGGCCTATAGTGACCATAAACTTTTCTCACTAACCTAAACTATCTTATATAGGAAGTACTTAAAATACCAACTTATCGAACTTGAGTCATGGACTTTTCTTACTCTTCTTAAGTGCCCCTTTATCCGCTCCCTTAGTGTTAAAATCAGTTCAGTGGGTGAATCGGTTTCTCACAAATCCCTCTGAATCAAATTGAGTTGAATCATTTGTGAATCTGTACCTTTTCACCACAGGATGACTGTCATTAAAAAAATTTATTTAAAAATGTTAAAAAAATTCTAACCCTCTTAAAAAATAGTAAATAAATACTGGTTGAGTCGGCCCTGAATCATCCCCTTTTGAATCACCTTTGGGACGATTCAGGTCGATTCTGACAACATTGATCAGAATACTCCAGGTTCGTAATGTGATTTTTTGGTTTTTGCCTTCAGTAACAACTAACAAGTTCGTTAGTAACTAGTAAGTTTTAATTATCAGGTTCTCTTAGACCTTTCTTATGCTTTATGTGTTGCATGTGAATCTTCATTGTTGGCTTCAGTTACAATTCAAAATTGGGTCTGACTAAACCCATCCTGAACCAACCCACTTGCACCCTTAGCTCTAGTTTCCACCAGGTGGTCTTGGATATGGGGCATGGAAATAAATGGAAGTTGCATATGGTGAACTTTTTGCATCAAGAACAACAATCATATTTGGGAGATGAGTGATTGTTAATAAAGTTGTGTTTATATTTGTCAATTATGAATGTTAAGAATGACTTAAATAGTCCACTTTTCATTTTAGAAAATATGTTTTGATCTTCCTAATGATTGGTAAATATCAAAAGGCTCTAAAAGAAATGGTTACTTATTTTACGTAAACCAAAGGAAGGACAATAGGCACTCCAATATGATAGCTTTTACCTATTTTCAAATAAAAAACAGCTTTTCATACTTATATACGCTTATTATCTGCATTTTTCTGCACTTATCATTGATTACATGCTTTTGTTTGCCTTACAAGGTAAGTGGATGCTGTACTAGCGTAGTTTCTGGTGGGGCTGCTAAATTAGTCAAGCTGATTGTGGTAGTATAGGCATAGCTCAGCATGTTAATATATAAATTCAAGTCTTCTCATAAATTGAGCTATTGGATGAAGCATTCTCTACTCTTTCTATATATTGGAGAGTCAGAACCCGACATAATCACACATAGATGAATAAATCAAAAGGAATAGTTGAGTTCATTTGAGTGTTTACTCCAGCCGACATCACATGCCTTGATTAGATGTAAAAAATAAAACACTGTCTCAGTGTCGGCTAAAAGTTCCACCAGCTAGGCTTTGACTATAAATGTTTCAAGTTCAAGCTCAATCTTGGTGATCTTCTTTGTTTGAACTAATGATGCTTGAGGGCCATTGTTTGGTGTGCAATGGGAAAGTGCTTGCTTGGGCTGTCAGCATGGCAATGCTGGATTGAATCTTGAGGGCCGCCAATTTTTCAAAAAAAAAAAAGTGTCAGGACTGACCTAAAACAGCCTTCTGCAGAACCTCAGAATACAAGACAGTACTGTGTATAGCCTTTTTTCTTCCTCCCTTTTGGGCCTTTTTTGTGTAAGTTGCTTGCTTGGTTTGCCTCATTGTTCCAGCCCTAATTATTGATCTCATCATTCTAGTTGGTTCTTTCTAGTTTCAGTTCTTCTTTTTAAAGAGTTATTTTTTATGGTTTTTGCAATTATTATCACAATTTTCAAGGGCATGATGTCTTATGAAAAGTGTAGGACCCTGCACTTTTGTTAGGAGCATGGAGAGGATTTGGCCTTCCCCATTGCACTAGCATCCTCTTGACTCCAAGTTATCTTTTATTTTTGTTTTATTTATGAAGCTCAACTTTCAGGTGTGGCTTTGTTTGCTCCGATGGGGAATCCATATGAATCAAAGATGACAAAAGAGGAAAGGTACAAAACTTGGGATAAATGGACCTTGAGAAGGAAACTGATGTTCTTTCTTGCTCGGAGGTTGCCATCCTTTCTGCCCTACTTTTACCAGAGAGGCTTCCTTTCTGGAGGTCCTATTCGGCCTATGAAGTGGTTATCATTATCATTAGGAAAGAAGGTGATTCATTTCTGGGTATACCTCGTGTGATTTGATTTGTTGCAATTATTGCTGAAGTGTGAATTTTTTCTTTTTTAGTAGAGGAATATGGTTACACATTGTTACACCCAATTATATAGATGATTATTGATAAGTGCTTTATGTGGCTTATGTGAACCATGTTAATATTAAGTTTTGGTAGAGAAAGTAACAAATTTGAGTATAGGGACTTTGTTAGATTGTGCTTATGAGCTTGTTTGCTAGATTTCTTATTCTGCCAATATTTTCTGAAATCCTCAGGAAAATTTTGTTATTTGACTGAAATGGTTCAAGTCTTTCTGCATTGAAATTCCAATGTGTATTGTCTGTTGTTATTGTTATAATTATTTACTTTTGTTGTTAGCTTGTTAGGCTATAAGCAATGCACAAGACAAAATGTGAACTAAAAGCTGAATATAAGAAGCTGTTGAATTTTGGAATCCAAGTTTGTGATGCCTTAAAATCTCATTGAAAGATAAGAGATGGCATCTCCAGACTGCATGTTACTTGAATATTTAGCAGAGAGGAATTTGAACGGGTTGATTTTCCTATAGTGTAACTTACTGGATTAGGGACAGAGAAGAGCAGCCTTTGAGCAGTTGATGATGTAAAGTTGGTGATGAAATAGTGCATGAAGAGCAGTGAGAATCACATTGATTAGTCTTGAAATCATAAAATGGATATTCTTGTCCAATTTCTATCAAGATTAATTTCAGTAGTTTCAATTTTGTTCGCCAAATCTTCATGCATGCAATAGCTTGATGGTCAGGTTGCACTATCACAATTGAGGTGTCTTGGGTTCAAATGCCGTCGGAGCTAATTCCCAGCTTCACTACAAACAGAAAAGAACCAAACAAAATAGATAATGCCCGAGTACCTAGATGGATCGTAGCCAATCGGGAGTTCTCCAATGGGGAATAGAGGAAGCCATCTTGGGCTACTACTGATGATAGAAGATGTTGATCAAGTTAGCATCAACATCATTCAAAATAAGCTATGTCACATAGGTGCGGGTACCGATGCGGGTGCGGTGATGTGGCACTTTAAAAAAACTTGGTGCGTATGCCCAACCCATCCTGCCTCTTCTCGAGCCCCGGGCCACTTCTCAAGCCCCGTCCTCTCTCTCTCTCTCTCTCTCTCTCTCTCTCTCTCTCTCTCTCTCTCTCTCTCTCTCTCTTCCTGGTTGAGGGGAGAGAGGGGAAGACCCTCTCTCTCTCTTTCTCGTTCTTCCCGATTGGGGAGAGAGGGAAAGACTCTCTCTCTCTTCCCCTCTCTCGTTCTTCCCAGTTGAAGGGGGAGAGAGGGGAAAACTCTCTCTCTCTCTCTCTCTCTCTCTCTGTGTGTGTGTGTGTGTGTGTGTGTGTGTGTGTGTGTGTGTGTGTGCCTGCTGAGTCCGGGCTTAGCTCGGTTTGTTGTGGGGATCCCTTACAAGCTAACGAGCCAGGCCGGGTCAGGCTCGGTACCCGACACGAGTCGGGTTCGAGCAAGGTCCTGCTCAGGTCGAGCTCGAAACCTACTTGTGATCGAGTCCATTTTGGACAAAGATAACCCACCGGGTGCCACTCTCGCATTGCGTTGCGTCGATGCGAGTGCAGCGGCCTATTTGGCTAGTCCATGTGACATAAAAAAAATAAACAAATAGTATTCAGAATCATGAATTAGTTTTTTTTTATGACCAGAAACCCTCACCAAAGCATGGAAAACCTCAGGTGGGGCCCTGTCTTATGTGGCCCACCTCTAAAAGCTATGGATACACCCGTAGGGTTTGATTTGGTGCCTTCATCTCAGCACCCTCATAACTACCCTGCTGGCCATGCGGGCGACCCCCACAGTGGTATGAAATGAACTGGTTGTTTTTTCAAACGGTGGATTTTGTAGCAAAATACAACCAAATGTTTTAAACTGCCTTATCTATAAAGTTAGAGATGCTATGTAAGTTCAAATTGTTTGGTTTGCAGTGAAGCACAGTTTCTCTTTGCAGATCTATTGTATAGACTGGCCCTACTGCTCAAATACCTCCCCCTCCCCCTCTCTCTCTCTCTCTCTGTATATATATATATATTGGTTCATGTAGATTGGGATGTGAGTGTGTCCACATGCATGTGTGCAAGAGTGAGACTGGCAACCTTGCTCATGAAGGTCTTGGGAATAAGGATAACCCATCCCTATGACCATCAAAGGGGTTTTGCTGGTTCGGTTGAAGGAAAGAGAAGAAATCCCCTAAAGCTGAACAGGTATTGTTTGATGCAAATTGAGAACCAGGGAAAGGTAACCCAAGCACATTAAATGGCATATCTAGACATTCCTCCATCTGTTTGGTTTTGTGCTTTGTCTTTTACATCGTTCTTGCCTTCATGTATGTGTATGTTTTTTCTTTTTCGCTTTATATTTTACAAGATTCATGTGTTCTTGTATCTGGGTGGTGAATGTTAGTTCTCATGTATATACAACATGATTTAACTAAGGCTGCTGTGTTAACAGGACAAATCTTTGGTTGAAGATCCAGTATTTTCTGAATTTTGGTTAAGGGATGTGGAGGAGTCAATCAGGCAGGGCGACCCCACACCATTTGTGGAAGAAGCTGTCTTGCAGGTCTCAAACTGGGGCTTTAGCCTTGCTGACCTGCAGGTGCAGAAGAAAGGAAAAGAGTGGGGGCTCCTCCCATGGATCAAATCCATGTACTCTAGCGATGAGCAGGAGTGGACAGGCTTTCTTGGCCCCGTTCATATATGGCAGGTCTGCAAACTTTATTGTCATCTGCTTTTTCAGTTTCTTTGTTGTTTCTGCGGTTTTCCTTTGGGAGTGTGATTCTGCAAATAAACCTGCATGGGGTGTCCCACTTTTTAGTTAATTTGTCAATCCATTTTTGTCCAGTCTGAACGAGGAAATCATCCATTATCCTTCTCTTCTTTTCTTTCATGTGTCTAATAATTGATTTTACATATCTTTTTCCTGAAATGGTGGTGTTGGTTCAGGGGACTGATGATCGAGTGGTTCCACCGGCGATGAATGAGTATGCAAGACGTGTAGTGCCTGGGGCAACCGTCCACCGGCTGATGGGTGAGGGACATTTCTCATATTTTTGCTTCTGTGACGAGTGCCATAGGAACATATTCTCTATCTTGTTTGGCAACCCACAAGGCCCTCTTAACAACACTCGAGAAGAAGAAACATCTCAAAATGACCCTACAGAGGAGCCTCTCATTAACACCACCGAAGAGCAAATTGGCTAATTTTTTTGTTTTTCTTCCATATTTAAAAGTAAAATGTGTACATATCAACGCAATTGATAAAGAGCTTTTTGTCATTGCTGCTTATTGTCTGATTAGAATAAAAAATAACAAATGTTATGGCGATGCTGCCTTGTGAAGGAAATGTGTTATATACGTGCAGCTTATACTCATCTGTTTTTTGCAGTAGAGAGGCATTATTCCAGTTTATATTTTTTGCATCTGTCCTTTTGCTCTGCATGCTTTCTTTTACGAATGTGACCATTACCTCTAATTATGTACCAGCCAGCTGCCGTGAAACAATATTCTTGACCTTACCCTGATTGAACTTCGATGTGTTGTGTGTTGCCATGGAAGGTGGATCAGGGGATTAGCGTTTGTCACCATCCGCTGGTGAATAGGGCATCATCAGCGTCCATCACTGCCCATCCCCACAATCAGTGGGCCATGATATCGGCAAGTGCCATTTACATACGGTAGGCCTGACTTGTTGCTGCAGTGGACGGTGGAGAGAGACAGTTATCGGTGGTGTCCATACCTTATCTCACTGATCACCTGATCTGCTCTTCGGGGTCTATATAAATAGAAAAGAAATAAAAAAGGTCGATAGATCTCGCATGCTACAAATTTCATCAATTGCAAATGCATGATATATATACATAGGAAAAGTGGTAGCTGCGCTTAACTCGTACTTAATCAAAGTGTTATAAGATAGTGACGCTTCAAAGAAGGCCCTAAGGATGCACCTGGCATTTTTAAAAAGGGCTTTTAGCCGTGCTTTTGAAGCGCCACTAAAGGTCTCAGCAGTCGTTGGGAACCCCAAAATGCGTTTTTCAGCATTTTTTCCCCGAAAAAATGCTGAGCATCCCATCACACCATAATCAAGTTCCTGTCAATTATGTATGGATCAAGAACCTACCGCTTTTATATATATATATATATATATATATATATATATATATATATATATATATAGAGAGAGAGAGAGAGAGAGAGTAAAGGGTCTATGCTAAATGAAACGTGCTAAATGAGTTTTTTTTGTTTTATTTTTAAATCCTAACCTTGCAGATGTGATCTATGTACTTGATTTTATAGGGATCAGTTCTTGAATTGTTCAATTCCGATACATATGTGGGTTTTTATAATGTTCGAAAAATCAATGGTTCAAAATCTTTGTAAATTGTTTAGGCTCTAAATATCATTTTTTTTATCGAAAACACATGATCCAGGCGTGGATTCCTTGTAAATCGACCATGCCCAACACATTTATGAGGTCAAAACTTCTAAAAAAATAACGGAAGAGCAGAAAAACCCATTTAACATTTTGCATTTAGCATGGACATCTCTCTCTCTCTCTCTCTCTCTCTCTCTCTCTCTCTCTCTCTCTCTCTCTCTCTCTCTCTCTCTCTCTCTTATAGGGCCAATACTTTGTTACAGTGTTGAGGAGGGACAATATATGTATGGCCAATACTTTGTTACAGTGTTGAGGAGGGCCAATATATGTATGGCCAATACTTTGTTACGGATCCTCATAGTCTTTCTATTTGTGTGTACCAGCATAAACATCTTGACAGCCTCAGTGTTCTGCCATTGGTCTGAGCTGTGGCTCTCATAACATCTGGAGTGAGCCCCAAGCCCTTAATGTTTGAGGATCCGAGTATGTAGTTCTGGATGTGGGATAGAATTGAAGTGTAAGGACGGACGGGTCTAGATCAGCCCAAATCTGTATGGGTCCAAGTGTACTTTCTCCAACCTTCGAATGACTAACGTGGTAGCTCTAGACTAGAGGTCCATAGTTGACGAATATCACTTACCCAGGCATAGAGAAGGAGGATTGGGATCTGAGATCAGGGGATTCTCATCAATCCCACCAGTGCGCTCCATTGATGCCTACTGTTGCCCTCCGGGACACTCAACGGACCTGTGCAAAACATCCTCAGGCCTATTGTTATCGTTCAGGAGGCCTACCAGGCACTAAATCAGCTTCCTCAGTTGTTTACTACTCGTGCACAGGCCTTGATGCCACCCATCTCTTTTTCACGTAGTAGGTGTGTTTAACCATGCCCTAAATGGGTAGGGCATAGTGGAATGTTGTATCCTTTTTTTTCATTTTTCAGGCTCGAGTTGGACGAATCGGGAATAGGCTTGGCTGGGAGATCCGAATTTGCAATTGATGGGCACAACCGTACAACAAATTGAGTTCCACGGATTAGAATGGATCGAACCTATTAAAATTAGGCCTTGGGCCTGTGGGTTACGTATGTGTCTTAGGGTTAGCACCCTTGTTGACGCCGTGGGGGTAGAGGTTAGGTTTCTTTTAGTTGGGCGACAGGAGGTACGAGAAAACTAGGTCTAATGGCTAGCCAGATAGGTACAGTTTGAGATTCAAGAGAGGGTTGTGTATGTTCGCCCCCGATGATTCACTGAATCCCACGTCTGTGTTCGGGGCTTTGAATGAGCACCACGTATACAAGCACATGGGGCTCGTATTCCCGTGTATGTTGACATAACTTTGCATCGGACTCTAGTGTTGTTGCAAAGACTTAAGTACCCTTTCTTGCTATTCTTCTCATAAAGTGATGGTTTGAGAAAATGACAAAAATGCCCTTCATTCAAAAAAGAAAAAACAAACAGTTCAAAAAAAGGACAAACATGTCCTTCATCCAGAAAGTCGATGATGATGTTGACTCTTCAAAGTCTTCTTCTTTTTCTGTTCAAAAAAAGGACAAACATGTCTTCTTCTTTCTCCGTAAAACACTGTAAAACCCTCTCTCTCTCTAGAGAAGAAATCAAGGGAAACAAAGAGTTCTTCCTGGAGAAGGCCATGAACATCAACCCTCTCACTCTCTCTCCCTTCTCTCTCTACTTCTGTGCACATCCAACAGACGATCCTACATTGCTCCATTGTCATCTTCTTCTTCTTCCTTCTTCGTAAAACACTGTAAAACCCTCTCTTTCTCTAGAGAAGAAATCAAGGGAGGTAAAGGGTTCCTCCTGGAGAAAGCCAAGAACACCAACCCTCTCACTCTCTCTCCCTTTCTTGCTATTTTTTTTGGGCCTTCCAACAATGATTTGTAGTATTATCGGGCTTTCCTACAGCAATTTGTAGTATTTTCGGGTCTCCAACGAAACGCTATAGTGATTTGCAGAAGACACTATAAATCGCTATAGCGATTTGCGGAAGACACTACAAATCGCAAATCGCTATAGCGATTTGTAGTGTCTTCCGTGAATCGCTATAGCGATTTGTAGATTCTTTCGCAAATCGCTATAGCGATTTGTAGTGTTTCCGCAAATCGCAGCGATTTGCGGAAGACACTACAAATCGCAAATCGCTATAGCGATTTGTAGTGTCTTCCGTGAATCGCTATAGTAATTTGTAGATTCTTTCGCAAATCGCTATAGCGATTTGTAGTGTTTCCGCAAATCGCTATAGCGATTTGTAATGTTATTCAGTAAGCAAATCGTTGTAAATCGCTACCCGAATTAGGACCAACTTGTCAGGGCCATATCTCCCTAACCAGAGGTCATGTTCCAAATCCGTAAAAAGTGGGGTCTTCGTTATTAAGTCTAGTTTATTTCTGTAAATTTTCAGCAAATTTTATTGTCATTTCATTCCTCATTTTAACTTCAACGATACATTACAACCACAATCATCAAAAGAAAGATTGCCCAAGCTAAGAGTCACCGTTCTCGCCCTCCTCCTCGACAGCAACCCAGTCGGTGCAGTCGCGCTGAGGATGGCCAGCAGAAGCTCCACCGCGTCGTCTTCCTCTCCCTAGCGAGGAGGTCTCAGCGGAGCCGTCGTTCCGGTGACGGGTGTTCATCTCGTTCCGGTGACGGGTGTTCTACGAAATGTAAATCCCCCCTTCTGTAAGGGCAAAAGGCCATGAACACGCTGGGAGGAGCCCTCAGACCCCCCTTCTGTAAGGGTAAAAGCTCTGAATCAGACTCCATAACTCTTCAAGTTGAATGATGCTACCCACACTGGTGATGCTACCCACGCTGGGAGGAGCCCCCAGACCCTCTTCCTGTGCAGGTCAGTCGGTGCTTGATGAAACAATGTATGATCTTCTAATGGATGTGCACAGAAGCAGAAATAGAAGGGAGAGAGAGAGAGAGTAAGAGGGTTGATGTTCATGGCCTCCTCCAAGAGAGATTTCTTTCTCGGATAATCCTGCAGTGCAGAGACTGGGTCTTAAATAATCATCTTCGGGGCACTTAAGTCTTTACAACCACTCCTTTTCAAGAACCGTCATTTTTTTTTGCACCAATGGAGGAGAGGGTACTTAAGTCTTTGCAATCGCATCAAACTCCAACGCTAATTAATGCTGACAAACATGGGGATACGAGACGCACATGCTTACATACGTGGTGCTCTTTGGGACCCCCGATCATGAGATGTAGCTAACTGCCCTGTTCGGGGGGGGAACATATAACCTGCTTCGGAGATTCAATGAGAGGTTTGGATAGGGTATAGGTCTACAACTTGTAGGGCCAGGTCTAGAAGGTCTAGAAAAGTGTGAGGAGGTCTGGGGTACATATTGGTCTCCTGGGGAGGCCAAAACTAATAAAATAACAAAACTACTTACCTCGTAAAGTTTATTTTTCAAAAACTCAGATCTTGGAGTTAAACTAACGGTCCCATTGTGATCGTCATTTTGTAGATTCTTGAATTTTTAAAAAGCTTAAAAACACAACTTTTTCACCAAAAATATATTTTTTCTTTAAAATGGACCTGAAACAGATTCAGACTTTAAGAGAGTATGGGAACCGTTATTCAAGGTAAAAAGTCGTTCTTTCTCTCATGAGCAGGGATCAGCCAAATCAGGAATCTCTTATCGTTATTTTTGTAGTGGTGACATTTCATACCTTGTGTATGAGACCTAAAAGAAAAGGTGAATTCGATGTAGAAACCACCAAAACTCAAAAAATACACGAAACAAGCAATATATGAACATTATAACTATCATAAACTTAAAAAAAATATACAAATGAATGAAATACAGAAGAAATTAAAACCAAATCGCACGTCGAGCTTGAGTAGTCTTTTCTATGGTTGACGAGCATGAGAGAGCAACGGTGACACTTCGATTAGGCATGGGCTCTAAAAAAGGGTGACAAGGGATCTAGGTCCTAGGCGAGGCTAGGTAGGCTTGATCGACTAGGCAAGGTCAGCTGGGCTAAGACTTATAGAGATTTTGGTAAAGTGATAGTGCTAAGAGAGATAGATGTCATATCTGAAATAGGAGGAAGCACCCTTATTTATAGTTTTTTAGGCAGATCCGAGAACATTCCTTGTGTATCCAGGATTCATCTAGATGGGCGACTCTTAAAAGAAGGTTTTTTAATCAAACACTAGGATTTGATCAAGGTTTATTGTCTTCAAATGAGAGTTTTATCAAAGGAAAGGGGGTTTCAAAATGAGTGGGCTTCAATTTTTTAGTTTATAAGGCTTAGAAGACAAATTTTATCCCAAAGGCACACAAAAAGGCGGCTGACGATATATTGATGTCAGCAAAGTGCTGACGATAAGTTGCACTGACGACAAGTGGCACTAATGACAACTTTTGCTCTAATGACAACTTATTTGTCATTAGAGAAAAACTCTAACGATAATTCTTGATCTCTCACAAAAATTCTTTATCTTTGACAAAAAAATTTGATTTTTTGGACTTCGAACAACAACTTAGTTGTTGCCAGCATTTTTGGGCAAAAGCTATAACGACATGTCATCATTTTTTAATTGTCATCAATGTTTTGGGGCAAAACAGGCCCCACGGGCTAAATTGTTTTGACCATAACTTCATATCTAGATATATGTTTAAGGTGATTTTTGACGAATTGAAAAGCTAATATCCTCAACTTTAATTCACTTTTTAAGTAAAATACCAAATTCGATAGTTTGGTGGTCAAAAGTGTGCTCAAAGTATGTTCTACCTAAAAACCAAGTTTTTTACTAAATAAGTCATTATGCTTTGGTTATAACTTTATACTCTGATATTGGATTGACATAATTTTTAGTTCATTGAAAAGCTAAGATCCTCTAGTTTAATTTTTAAAAATAAATTTAAAACCAGTAAAAACTTAAAATAGATTAAAAACACTGAAATTTTAGTAAGTGTATCACGACATGAAATGACTTGGTCAAAATTTGTGTATGTGCTACATAGAAAAAGAGAATTTTAGGTTTTCTTAAAATTCTAGGGTTTATGACTATCTTTCACAGTTTTTCTAAACTAAGATACGTGAAATAACCTAAGATTTTGGAAATTTTTGCCTTAGAACCTCAAAAAATATTTTTCCCATTGGCATCACAAAAAATTGGGTATCTACAACAATGGAAACTTACTTCTCTTTCTTTTGGACAAGTGTAGGCTTTTGGTACTTGTGCTCTAACTATTATTCCCACATGAGGACTTTTAATTGTAGGATGACAAGTGTCCTAATCCCTTTAGCTAGATAATCTGATGGTTCACTCACCCAATCTCTTCTTTTGTATAGAAACTAACTACCTACTGTTGGCGAATCTTGTAAAACAAACACTGACAGGAAGCGTACCTGAATTTGCCATGGACGCGTGTAGAGAATTTGGCGTTCTCCTCAGCCGGTCGACGCCCACAATGAGCCCATGCCTCAGGTCGATGGTGAGCAGAACCTTGTTCTGTTGAATCCAAATGCAGAACTGTTTTGGCAGGATAAATGCTATGAACGTCTCATCATCCTCATAGCCCCTAACCCCTTATATAATGGGAGATTAGGCAGTTACGTGAATGTGGTTTTTCCACATTCACATAACTCCTACCCACTACCCCCATTACGTGGCCACCAATGTGACCCATTAATGGGTGTCAAATCGGGTCACACTGTGGGTTTGGACCCATAACCCATGATGTCCAACATTCTTTCACTTGACCTATTGACACCAAAAGTGTACTAAATCGAGGTGTATATCGTTATCTCGATTTAATTCTTCATTGGATTCACATGCCACCATTTATCACAAGGATGAATCGTATGAGTCATGTATATGAACACTTCTTTATGAAATGTCATATTCTCATATACTACGCTACAATTCACCTTCAGTGCTTAGGCATGTAGAAAATTACCTTTATGAATAGGTTGGTCTCTCACCTATTCTATTGGTCATTTTAATATTGTTATTTTCCTATTCTCTCTAACTCATATGAGAAATTCTTTATGCAAAATCAACAATAACACAAAACCTTAGAGAATCAAAACATAAACACAAATGTGATCATATAATGTATTATCATACATCAGAAGGAATCAAAAAGACCCATCCTCTTTACATGTTGGGAATACAATCACGGTGCTAGCCCTTTAGTAAGGGGATCCGCAGTCATTTCCTTCATCCCAATTGTATCAATACATACCAGATGATTCTCAGTCCTTTCTTTAACAACAAATATTTTAACTCCATGTGTTGAGACGATGTTGAGCTCTTGTTGTTATTTAAAAAGGACACAGCTGCTTCATTATCACAAAAGATCTTTAGTGGTCTCTCAATAGAGTCTATTATACCAAGACCCATAATAAAGTTTCTAATCCAAATGGCCTGTGACGAAGTCTCGTATAGAGCAATAAATTCTACCTCCATGGTATGAGCAACAGTGGTAGATAACTTTCCACTTCTCTATGAGACAGCACCACCCGCTAGAAGGAAAATATATCCAGTAGTGGATTTTCTACTATCAATACACCCTCCTAAGTCCGCATCAGAGTATCCAATGACCTCTAGGTGGTCACCTTTCCTGTAGGTCAACATATAATCTTTTGTTTCTTGTAAATAGCGCATAACCTTCTTCGCTGCCTTCTAGTGCGCAATGCCTGGATTTGACTGATATCTACCAAGCATTTTCACAACAAATGCTATATCAGGTCGAGTGCAGGTCTGTGCGTACTACAAACTCCCAACTGCCGAAGCATATGAGACAACATCCATCTGAGCTTTCGTAATGTCATCTTGAGGGCAGTCCTTTAAACTCAATTTATCCCCTTTCACTATAGGTGCCGAACAAGGAGAACAATTCTCCATCTCATATCTTTTAAGAACCTTAAGGATATAGGATTTCTAAGAGAGACCAAGGGCACCCTTAGTTTTGTTATGATAGATCTCGATTCCAAGGACATAAGTGGCCTCACCCATGTCTTTCATATCGAAATGAGAGGGAAAAAAATCTTTTGTTTCATATAATAGGCGCAAATCATTAGTTGCAAGAAGAATATCGTCAACATATAAAACCAAAATTAAGAACTTACTCCCACTAGTCTTAATGTAAATACACTGATCAACAATGTTTTCAGTGAATCCAAAGTTCATTATTACCTAATTGAACTTCTTATACCACTGGCGGGAGGCCTGTTTAAGTCCATAAATTGACTTATTCAAATTACAAACTAAGTTATTTGAGTCATCTATACTGAAACCAGGAGGTTGTTGCATGTATATCTTCTGACCATGACCCGGGTTAGACCCGGTCCAAAATGGACCTGGGTTAGACCCAGTCTTAAACGGACCCGGGTCAGACCCAGTCCAAAACAGACCGAGATTGAACCTGACTCATAATGGATCCGGATCAGAACCGATCCTAATTGGACCTGGGTCTAACCCGATCCGAGAGAGACCTGATTCATTCCAGATTAGATCCAGATCTGGAATCATTATGGGTATGGGTCAGATCCAAGAATAAACAACAGACTCGATCCACCCAAAATGGGTTTGGATCGGGTCTGTCATCGGGTCACCACCCCGGACCCGATCCGGTCTCATGTTAAAATAAAACAGAAACCCAATTATGGGTTTCTGTTTGCATTTTTAGGGAAACCGAAAGAGTTTCCACCCTTTTTGGTTCCACGGTGACCCACGTTACCAAACAGCGACCGACGCTGGTTGCCAGCGACCTGCGTCACCCCACGGTGACGTCTATTTGATGACAGCCCCCCGGCTCTGATAGATCCATACGGCGACAACTGCCATTTTTGGATGCCCTAATATCCCACATGGCGACCCACGTCCCCCGCTCATTGGCGACCGATGCCGGTGTCCAGTCGGTGACGCTCATCACCTCAAGCAATGCATCTTCACCGACGGCCATCGGCAACCGACGTCGTCCCACGATGACATCCGATGCTCTGCAATTCGAAGGGTGAAGGGGCATAGGAAGAAGGGCATGACACCAACAACAGTGTTGGCAAGGTCGTCGGTGACTGACGGTCGATCCATTCATCATATCGCCCCACGACGATCGTCCGATCCGGCGACAGCCCCGACACCGACTGATCCTGATGGACGTCGAACAGAGAGAAAAGGGTTTTTTTCAAACCCCAGACGCCAGCCATCCGGCGTTCTTAACCTTGGCAACACCTCCGGTGACCTCGGCATAGGCCGACCACCCTGCAACCCGACGGTGCAGGGGATCTCAGGCGATGACTCCAGTGGCGATCCCGACGCTGGCAGAACCTCCCTGCAGCCCGACGGCCACAGGTATACAACAATCTGTTTTTTTTTTATGAGGGTCGGCTGAGTCGACCGCTGCCGGGAAATTGTTGTCGCCCCTACGACGACAGTTGCCGATGAAGGTTGTCGTCCCACAACGACAGTCTGTCAGAAAAAATTAGCATCGCCATGCATCCTTTGTCGCAAACATCACTGTTTGCGACAGTCTACCAGAATGTCACCCCACGGTGACATGTTATCACAAAAACCAAAATTCAGACAACGTTGGGGCGAAACGCCGAAAGGGCCTACACGACACGCGCAACGGAAGCGTGGTGGGCCCATAACCCAATGTTGGTGAATCCTGTAAAAAAAACACTGACAGGAAGCGTACCTGAATTCGCCATGGACGCGTGTAGAGAATTCGGCGTTCTCCTCAGTCGGTCGACGCCCACAATGAGCCCATGCCTCAGGTCGACGGTGAGCAGGACCCTGTTCCGCTGTATCCGAATGCGGAACTATTTTGGCAGGATAAATGCTATGAACGTCTCATCATCCTCATAGCCCCTAACCCCTTATATAATCGGTGATTAGGCAGTTACGTGAATGTGGCACGTAACTCCCACCCACTACCCCCATTACGTGGCCACCAATGTGACCCACTAATGGGTGTCAAACCGGGTCACACTGTGGGTTGGACCCATAACTCATGATGTCCAACACCTACAAGTTTAATGCCAGTAGAAGTAAGGCGTCCCACCTAGATATGACAATCTAAATCCAATTGAAAACTGGGATACATATCTAATTTTGGTTATTGGTTTTCTAAAGATTTATCTCACGTTTAAATTTCCTATTTTAAGTTTATTATATTTAGTTTAAGGTTTTTGTTTTTATCATTTTTTTAGCTGTTTATCAATAAATATGAGCTTTTTTATGTGGGGTCAAATGAGATAGTTGAATGGTTAAGTCATATGGTCGTAACTTAGGGGTCTCGGGTTTGAATCCTACAAGGGTTTTCCCTTGACCTGCCTTTAACAAAAAAAAACAAAAAAATATGTTGTTTTATGTGCCTTAGAAAGTTGGATGAAATATGTATTGAAGTAGATACATTTTGTTGCTTTATTTACTTCTCTAAAAGAACTTAATTTGGACTTTGTTCTTGCATTATCGAAGTTTTTGTATAATAAAGCAGTCTTAGCATATTTTTTCTATTGAAATTTAAGTTGGCGCTTGATCTACATGAAGCATATTCAACTCAATTCTATATATCCAGATTTTGCATCAGCTTCACTCAGCACTTGCAGTACCCGAATTGTCACACTACAACAAAAAGATGGAAACAGTGGCAGTTTGTACAACGGCTAATTTAAAAAATTGCCACTGTTGAAGGCTTTCGCGGCAATTTGCCAAAAGCTGCTATAGGTAACCTGCAGCAGTTCAAAGCTGCGCTAAATATATGATTTTCTCATTTTTTTTATAGGTAACCTACAGCGGCAGTTCAAACTGCGCTAAATCTATGATTTTCCTCGTTTTTATAGTAAACCTACAGACCAGTCTAAATCTATTGCTTTTTTTTTGTAGGCAACCTACGACAATATTTATAGGTAACCTATAAATATATGGTTTTCTCGGGGGGGTTTTCGCGCCTGATCCCTTCCCATTTTCGCGCCTGAACCCTACTGATTTTCAATAGAAAAATAGAACAAAAAGTAGGTGAAAGCCCGCGATATGGTTATCACTCTTTTTCCTTCTCCCGCTCTTCAATTTGCCCTTTGCCTTGACAGTTCGTGAGCAGCGCCCTCTTGAGCATCGTTGCATAGCCGTGAAGACCCACACCTCTGTGATCGATGTTGCCTTGAGAACCTGTGAAGATGATTTTTCCCTTTGCCAGTTCCCTGTGAAAGCTCTTTCTTGCGCCCTGTGCAAGCCCTTCCCTATTCCCTGTCTGAGCGCCGGTGAGATGGCAACCATATCTTCCCTGCGCTTTGTGAAAAAAGCACTCCCAACCTATTTTTACATCCTTTTTATTATCATTTTCAGGGTTCGCTTGTAATAGAATCGTTTTGGTTGGAGAGGGCATAGCTGCATTACTTCGTGGACTCATTATTGCAAATCATTTCGGATGAGGACAGCATGTCTGAACCATTGTGGATTCATTTTAGGACTTGGTTCAAGCTCTCTCTCTCTCTCTCTCTCTCTCTCTCTCTCTCTCTCTCTCTCTCTCTCTCTCTCTCCGTGGATGGACAGTGCTTAGCCTGAGTATCGTTGATGATTTAATTTCACACAGAGCACATGGATTGCGCACATCGGGATTGGCTTGAATATGTCATTGTTTCTATGTTATAAAATATGTATGTTATTATATCTGTTTCTTTTGTATGATGTTTGTAGAGCATGTAGTTAAAGAAGCTGATTGGTGTCTCAAGGAGGATTCAGAATCAATGTGGAATAAGATAGCGGGTGGCATGAGAAAGGTGACTAAGGAGGTATTGGGTGAGTCTAAAGGCGGTGCACCGCTAGGTAAGGATACATCGTGGTGGAACGAGGATGTCAAATTAGCTATTAAAGTTAAAAGAGAGTGTTATAGAAATCTAAGTAAGAGTCGTGATAATGAGAATTTGGAAAAGTATATGATAATAAAGAAGGAAGCTAAAAAAGTAGTTCAGAACGTGAGGGATAAGATATATAAGGAGGTTTATGACAAGTTGGATACCAAAGAGGGCGAGAAGGATATTTATAGGCTTGCAAAGATGAGAGATAAAAAATCGAGGGATCTAAGTATGGTTAGATGTATCAAAGATGAAACACAAAGGGTTTTAGTCAAAGATGAGGCGATTAAGGAAAGATGAAAATATTATTTTGATAATCTATTTAATGAAAGTCATGCTCAAGATCTTGGAGACTTCTCCATTTCTTTTCATGAGATGAATCGTGACTTCATACGCAAGATTCAAAAGAAAAAAATTGCAGAGGCTTTGAAGAAAATGAAATCAAGAAGGGCAGTTGGCCCAGATGGTATACCTATCGAGGCTTGGAAATGCTTGGGAGAGAAAGGTTTAGAATGATTGACAAATCTTTTTAACAAGATTTGGCAGACAAATAAGATGCCTAATGAGTGGAGGAAGAGTACTTTGGTGCCTCTATATAAGAAAAAGGGTGATATACAAGATTGCACAAACTATCATGGTATAAAACTCATGAGTCATACTATGAAACTTTGGGAGAGGGTGATTGAGTCTAGGTTGAGGAAGGTTGTCATGATATCGGAGAATCAGTTTGGTTTTATGCCTGAAAGATCAACTATGGAAGTTATACATCTTCTTAGACAACTTATTGAGAGAAATAAAGAGAGGAACAAAGATTTGCATATGGTTTTTATTGATTTGGAGAAGGCATACGATAGAGTACTTAGGGATGTTCTCTGGTGGACAATGATAAAGAAAGGTGTTTCTCTCAAGTACATTAGTATAATTAAAGATATGTATGAAGGAGTAGTAACCAATGTTTGCACTTGTGGAGGGGTGACAACCAATTTTCCTATAACGGTTGGGTTACATTAAGGATCTGCTTTAAGCCCTTTCCTATTTGCTATAGTGATGGATGAGCTTACGAGATCAATTCAAGAAAATGTGTCGTGGTGTATGTTGTTTGCTGATGATATTGTTTTGATTGATGAGTCTAGAGCTGGGGTTAATGCTAAGTTAGAATTATGGAGACAGACATTGAAAGCAAGAGGTTTTAAGTTGAGTAAGAGTAAGACAGAATACATGGAATGTCGGTTTAGTAAGCAACGAAGTAGTGATGGGAGTGTAGTGAAGTTTGGTCAGCAAGAAATACCGGTGGATGATTGTTTCAAATATTTGGGATCTATCATTCAAAAGTATGGAGAAATTGATGGAGATGTAAATCATAGGATAAAGGTTGGGTGGATGAAATGGAAAAGTGCAACTGAAGTGTTGTGTGATCGTAGAATGCCATTGCGGTTGAAGGAAAAGTTTTATAGTACGACTATTAGGCCTGCTTTACTATATGGTACGGAATGTTGGGCTGCCAAGAGACATCATATTCAAAAAATGAGTGTAGCTGAGATGCGTATGCTGAGATGGATGTGTGGAAATACAATAAAAGATAAGATTCAGAACGAGGAGATAAGTAAGAAGGTAGGCATTGCACCCATTGAAAATAAGATGAGAGAGAATCGTTTACGGTGGTTTGGACATATTCGGCGAAGGCCTAATGATGCTCCAGTTAGAAGGATGAAGAAATGGGAAAATATATTAGTTAAAAGAGGTCGGGGTAGGCCTAGGAAGATATGGATGGAGGTGATAAGAAAGGATATGAATGCTTTGAACCTCACCGAGGACATGGCATTGGATAGAAATGATTGGAGGAGAAGGATTCATGTGGAAGACCCATAATGATTTTCTTTTTTGGTTCATATCGCCGACCTCAATTGTTTTGGGATAAAGGCGTAGTTGTAGTTGTTGTTGTTGTTGTAACATGACCTGAAACATGTCATCTCTAAAAAGAAAAACTTGTATGCATCTGCATAATACAACTGTATCATTTGGTTATCCAGGAAAAAAAAAACATTTGTATTATCCATTATTAGAATAATGATAATAGAAACCAACAAATGCTAATTTAAAAGAGAAGTTTGGCAAACCAAATCTTGTGGCTAGAGGTAATGGCTCGTCATTTAAACCAAGGTTAGATTAGGTACAATTGTATATGCACATGGGAAATCTCAAAATTGTGAGAAAACTATTCCATATTAGACCAATTTTGTAACATGTCCTAGGTTGAAAATAAGCTGCTGCTAACGCAAAAGCCTGAAACTCCTACGAAATCCTTCAGCATAGCCCATAGAAATCACGCATAAGCCGAACTAGTCTATTGTATTAAGAATTGTGCTAGATTCACACATTGATTCTTACCAATTCAAATGTGAAGGTACACCAATGTCAAAGGAATAAAGTCAAAATATTGTTGTCAAACCATTGCAGTGATCATAATATTTTATGTCCATAAGTACAAAAAAATTTAAAAAGACACAAGAAACTTCATTTATAAGAAAAAAGGGTGATAGAAAATTCTTGGTGTATGGAAGATAAACGGAGCCATTAAGCCAATATTACTGCAGTTAGTAGATCTATTGTATACTTGCAATAATTATTCTTTTCGTAAGGAAGGTAATTTCTAGTAACAACGAATATAGGCAATCCCTGCCAAGATTTAGAAATATGTGTTTGAATAGATATTTTACTTCAAGATCAATAGAGCATAGATGATTGCTATTACTTGCTGCAATGGTTAACTGTGGGTGTCATTATATTCAGGTTTAAGTCTTGAGAGCATCCACCTTGTACAAAAGACACGAGATTAGGGAATTCTAGAGCTGATCCTTCTTCAACACCATGAAACAGAATGCCATACTGTGTTATTTTAATTTTTAGCAATAAGAGTAGGTATTAGCTTAAGGACATATTGGAAAGCCTTGGATCTCATCCGTTGAGGTCCGATTTGTCATGGAGTCACATCAAATTTGACAACCAAGCAAATGGAGGTCAACACATTAAAGAATACTAGTAGAACAACCACAGGCACTGACAAGGATATGTGTGTCTCTCTCTCTCAGCGTGCGCCAGGAATCGTTCGCCAACGATTTGTTGTGGGGTCCTCAGCCAATTCGTCATTGCAACAAATGGTGAATTATTTGGCGAACTTGGCTTTTCTCGTCTTGGCGGGCCGTATGAATGACTCGCAACAACACTATTTTTCGGCATATTCCGGTAGTGTTCAACAAAATGGTGAACCTTATTTTGGCGGACATATACGCCGTTCTCCGTATCAGCAGCATCCCTGATCTGCATCACCATATGCCTCCAGGGACCATTCATGATCCAGGGTGATGCTCGTCGCCTAACTGTATTTGTTTCTTGTTTCTTTTTTTTTCTTTTCCCCTTTCATCTCTTCTTTTCTCTTTTTTCCTTCTTTTTGGGGTTCCTTGGCATGTCTTGGGCCTGTGTTTGGTTATCCGGTAGGTTCAATGTTGGTTGAAACTGTTTTTGTATCGTAATGTTGATGGTTATAGTTCGTCTCTCTCTCTCTCTATATATATATATATAGTGATGTGTAGCTGCTTAATCAATGGGTGCTTGAACACCTAGCGTTCATCGCGTTCACGATCTACGCTCAGCCTTTTTTTACAATGGACGCTCAGCTAAATCTCGAGAAATAATATGTCCATCACACTGATAACACAATAAAAGCCACCTCATTATTAATAACATATGATATAAACAAACGCACCCTAGAAGCATGAAGTTCAAATTCATTAAAAAGAAAATGTAAGGAAAAGAAAGAGCAGAGATATTGGTTCATTATATACAAAATTTTCTTAATTCTAGACCGCATACCCTGACTTAGGACGATCTCTTTGAAGGGATGACAACATTAGAGAAGTTCCTCTAAGCCGTCAGCTTGTAGTCCTAGGGAAGACTTCACTTACTATCTCAACCGGTTAGGTTCTAGGGGTTCGAAAGGTAATGAATTTAGGTTGCATCATACAAATATGAATTGTGAATAGTAGATCTGGATAGAGATCCAGACCTGAAACAGATCCGATGAGGTAAGGTTGAATCCAGATCTTGCATATATGCGGTAATACAAGATTTGAGCAGCAACAAAAATTCTTCGAATCTGAGATATACCAATTCAGGACAATTTTTCATAAAATTATTCAAATCACTAAATTCATAAAGCAACGATAAATATTTCATATTATGTATTAAACTTCATATTATTGGATACATAGTTACATTCGAACCATATATTGGCACAAATGAATAAACAAAAAATTAGCAACAATATGAAAAAGAAAAAATATATGAAAAATGCAATAACCTACTTTCTTCATCGAATCACTAATATAAGCTCATAAAATGACCATAAATTTACAATTACTAAGATGTAACTCCACAAAAGTCACAATGGCAATGCAACTCAAATAATCCACAATCCACTTCAAAAAACTATCAAAGAAATCAAAGAATATATATATATATATATATATATATATATATATATATATATATATATATATTAGGAGGGGATGAGACAGATAGAGACATAGATGGAGGTGAGAAAAAAAAACATAGAGAGGAGTTAATTAAGTCACTTAAGATTTACCTATTAAGAGGAGAATGATAAATCAAAATGTATAGAAGAGTTCGGGTTCGAAGATAAAGAGTTACTTAAGTTACCTCCTAATTACTTGTTTAAAGAGAGAAAGAATTTTCTAAGTTACCTACTTAATTACTTATTTAGAAGGAGAGACGGTTACCTAGCTAAATACATTTTTAGACAAAGATGTAGAGAGGGTTAGGATGTAATGCCTCAAAATTTTAACTCAAAAATACATGATCATATATATATATAGAGAGAGAGAGAAAGAGAGAGAGAGAAAACAAAAATAGGAGTTACAGTAGGGAGATAGCGAGTTACCTACCTAATCACTTAAGATATAATTATCTAAGTTACCTACTTAATTGCCTGTTTAGAACAAGTGAAAGTTAACCATGTTATTAAGCTAAATACCTTTTCAGAGAGAGAGGGGTTGGGATGGGCAAAAGTAGTTACCTAAGCTACCTATTAGGAGGAGGAGAGAGAGAGAGAGAGAGAGAGAGGTAACTTTTTACCTACTTACTTAAATGGCTTTTATTATTTAAGAAAATTACACAAGTGCCATGTAAGTAACACTTGTTATTTTAGGAAAAAAATATACATGTCTTGACAAATTTATTACTACATAACGAAAGTACATAAGTGTCATTTAAAAAAATATTATAACGAGTCACAATTTTGACGTCGAATACCCCCCTGCTTTTGCTTTTATATATTGTGTGATGAGATCCCTAACCAACCCACCCCCCAAATGCATAGATCTCTAGCCTGATCGATTTAGAGATGCAGTCATTAGATCTTGAAATTTCAAAATCTTAAGATCTGAAAGATCCTCGGATCACTCTCAAAGTCACACTAAATGTTTTCAAAACTAATCTAGTAAATTAACAAGTTTTCTTTCAAGTGTTTCTTAGTTGCTCTATTCTATTTTTGAAGTTGCTAATTACACCTTTTGATTTTATTTTTGGAGTTTTTTCTTTTTCGAGAGTGGCAACAGTGGGTTAAGACCCCTTACCTTTCATTGACATAAGAATGCCAAAATTACAAAATGTTGGGACCAAAAAAATAAGCCATGGGCTCTGTATCTGGGGGTTTGTCTTTCCACAAGACATACTCCCCATCTTTTTTTCTCTGAATATCAAAAAAACTATGTAGTTACAAGGGAGGAGAAGAAACAATATGTTACACTACTTTTGTGCACAAAAATTGAGAAAAACAAGAAAATATTAAAAGAAATTATATAAAATCAATGAAAATAATAATAATCAATTATCCAATTACGATCTCTCAAAAATTCCTATAACGAGTATTTATAGAAAAACATGATAAACCATATGTCTACTTTGGATCTAGGATAGATCATAAAATAAAAAGATCTATTTCTAAATAAGAATTTCAAATAAAAAACCTAAATTAAATTAGATTCAAATGTATCCCTATGGATCTGCTCTATTTCTACATCATTATTCTCGAGTTCGAGAATACTTGCCCTCAAGTCTAAATACATGGATCTTCTGTTTCGCTCTTACATTATTCTTTTCGGGTTGGAGAAGACTTGCACTCAAGATGCTTTTTTCAGTTGTGCTCTAATCGCAAGAAATAAAGAACGGTCAAAACTTCTGGAAGGTATAGATCTGCTAGCACTGGTGTGATCAAATCCTAAGAATGTTCAAGCAAGTGCAGAATAAAGAACCAATCATCTAATAGATAGTGCAACATGTAATCAAATGAGTCTTCACGTAGAACATCAGTCAAACCCTAAAGCTCTATCTTAAGATGCACTTGGGTTCAAATAGAATCAATCAGATCCAAGTTAGTCTTAATAGGACCTCCGGCTTCAAAAAGGAGTCTACATTGGATTGGTCCAAATGAAATTAGGAAGGGTTTTGGGTATAAAATGGATTTTAGGGGGTTCATTTGGGGTTAAATGAGTTAATTCTAGATGATGGGCTTGGTGATGATCGAGTTGGTTTGCTACCGGATCTAAAGCATAATGATTCGTCGGACTCAAAATAGGTTGAGTCAGATATTTGATTGAGCTTTTAAGGGTAAAAAGGTCTGGCTAAGTCCCGATTCATATCCAAATTATTTTGGATTTGGTTTTGACTCGGTTTAGACTAGAATTGGAGCTCTGTTCGGGTCCGATTATGTCTGTTTTGGGTTTGGGTATTCATATCATGACCAAAATGAAGTGGTGGAGCCCAACCAGGTGGACTTGGATATTAAACAGAGTCCACCCAGCATGAAGTCGGTGGCCCAAGGTCTGAAACCAATGGGTTTTGGGTCGAACTCGAGCCCAGAACACATGGAACCTGGTTCTGGCCTGAGAATTAGCCTGAATCTCAGTTCTAGGGTCAAACCGGCTGGGGGAACATCGGGTGGAGTTTCCCATCCGCGTGAGGAACCCACTAGCCCCTCACCATCGCCGGCATAGGGGGACGTCGTGCCACCAACCGATGGAGGGCTTATCTCCCATCATCGTCTGGCAGTGGGGCAGGTGTGACTCCACTCACGTTGGGAAATGTTGGGTGGAGTTCCCCCACTTGCATGGGGAACCCACTGGACCCCTCGCCATCATCTCTGGTGGATGGTCGTCAGACAACAGTCAGGCAGTGGAGGAGCCCCTCCCCCACCTGGTTATGGTAAGGAGGGGGGAGCAATCGGCCCCTCCCGACGGGTTACCCATCAACAGCCAGAACCCCGACTGGTCGGACTTTCCCACTTGAAGGCTGTCAGACGGTGTCAGATCCCGCAAAAGCCTCTCCCCTCACTAGTTCTCTTGGAAAGAGAGAGGAGGGTGGTGGTCGTCGGATCCTGCTTGACCCTTCGATGGAACCATACCTCGTGGCGGCAGATCCTTCGCCTGACTGCATTCTGACAATGGAAGGTGATTAACAAACACCAGTTAGGCGATCCCATAGGCCAACCCGGTCGTCTCACCCTCGTGGATGAACATCTTTTCATGGGCCTCTCGAGTACCATGCATATGCCAAAAAAAAATTCATTCGATCGTAGGAATGCTTCAAGCATGAGCTTCATCTTAGAGAACCGTTGAGTGGGAAGATCCATCACCATGTCCTTAGCAGCTTCTTGACATCATCTCTTACTTTGATACTACATTGATGTAAATCAAAAGGCTATGCTACATTAGTCTTATGCACAAAAATCAAGAAAAGCATAAAAATATTGAAAGAAATTACATAAATTTAATAAAAATTATTAATAATAATAATCAATCATCCAACTCTGATCTTACGAAAACACGATAAACCCTAGGTTTACTTTTAGATATGAGATGGATTCATTACATGAAAAAGTCAAATTGGAAATAAGAAATCCAAATGAAAAACTTAAACTAAATTGGATCCATATAGATCTATATGGACCCGGGTCTTTTTCTCCCTTCCTACATCATCTTTATAGGCGGTCTGCTGTTCCAGCCTTGAGAGTGTCATGGTTTGGAGGCTTAGTCGAATCAAATGCACCTGATTTGTATCGACCATGATTCCTACGGCGAACCAAGGCAGTAGGTTTGAACGCAGAATCCTCGGTTCTCGGAGGCTGAAAATCTGTCTGCCAGCGGGTCTGCAGAAAACACGAAACCAGGAGAGGACTCTGAGTGGGGGCAGAGTTGCACTTCTGGCTTGCGTTTTTTAGGCTCATGAGTTCCTATTGGACCATGAATTCCATTGTCCTCCCCACAATTGATGGCGCTCTTCTCCTTCCTTCAGCAACTGCTCTCAACCATGCCATCCAATACCTGTTAGATGAGCAGGTGAGATCGCTCACAGACCTGCCCACTACCACATCGTCTCTACAATCCAATCTATAATTCTCTTTTCAAGAAAGATAGCATCTGAACTAATCTGCAAGACCCCGGTTCTTACAAACGCTCCGCCATCTCGTGTCAGTTGAAACGCAATCTGAGTGCTAGCCCTGTCCCTTCCCGTAGCAACTTGCAGAGTATTGTCTGGTACTATGCCATATCTGGTCAAGCACTGAACACTGATGATAACGAACATAGACAACACATTTTCAGTGCATCATGGTTCCCGCATGATGGCGATGAGGTAGATCTAAGGGTAGAATGTGTCACGTCGTGCCCTCTCCATCAGGTGGGAATTGCCGGTGTAGATAGATGTGTGGTTCATGCTCAATATCAACAATGAATGATAGATATTTGACATGATTTGATCTTATTTCATATTTTAGTCCCCCCTGCATATAAAAATGCAGCAAAAGACAACCCATGATTGAGAAGATTACTTTCTAACATAAGGTATTAATTATCATGAACGTTTTCCATAAGTTGTTTTACAATTTTCTTATATTGAACTTTTGCATTAGTACCGACAAGTAGGGATACACACGAGCCCAGCCTGGGCTGTTTAAACTCGGCTTGGCTTAAAATGCCTCTGCCCAAGCTTGGCTTGAGCTTGAATGCCATTGTCCAGACTGGGCTCAGTTCAGAGCTTCAATTGCATTCCAAAAAAACTGATCTTGTAAAAAATTTTGAGAAGGTGAGATTGGATCCCATCTTACGATCTTTTGTTCCTGAACCTCTTGTCTGACTCCTCTTCCCATCGGGACCAGAAAGCCATAGATTTGGGAGGACTCAGGGATCTCTCCATTTTACTTAATGGTCTCATCTGGAGCGGGTCTCAGTCCACATCTTGTACTGGGCAATCATTTTCCTTCAATAGAATATGCGTTGGTTGCAATTTAACCCACCCATTGGCTTTTGTTAAATCTGCACTCCCTTGGGGCGATAGTAAGTACGTCTGACCGAGCCAACATGGTTAGGTCTCTGACCCTGAGGGCAGTTTCTCCTTGTAAATATAAAAAGAAAAAAATGTTTTTGTTGGGGCACAACAGATAGACCTAGCTCGTTCTGAGCAGAACCTATGCTTTTTTTCCTTCATTTTTTCTCAAATCTAAAGTCAAAAACATGTTTCCAGCCTCTTATTATTGCACTTAGATTCATAAAACATGACCCTTCCTAATCAAGATTCAACTTCTAAGCAAAATGGATATAAAAAAGAAAAAAGAAAATAATATATCTGGTTGCATGAAATCCATGATCCAACATTTATCAGATCATTCTCACCCTTATCTTAAAGCGGGCATTTGTTACACCTCCACCCCGAGATGGTGGCTTCTCATGAAAGGGAGGCATACAGGAGAAACCAAGTTTTTTGGCATTTAACAAGCAGAAATGATTGTGTTTTGTAAGACAAAAATGATGTGTTTTTCAAAAAACCT
This sequence comes from Nuphar pumila, assembly GCF_984573655.1. Taxonomy (NCBI): domain Eukaryota; kingdom Viridiplantae; phylum Streptophyta; class Magnoliopsida; order Nymphaeales; family Nymphaeaceae; genus Nuphar; species Nuphar pumila. The sequence continues at coordinate 96,015,829 of NC_143260.1, read as the reverse complement.
ATAATTTTTGAAAATTTGCCCGATATCCAAAACCACAAATGTTTGGTGTTAAAATGATCATTTTAACCTTTGTATAACGAATTTTGTATATATATGCAATTTTTCTTTTAAATATGTGAAGTATTGCATCCAAAATCCATGACAAACTTTGTCCTAGATTTTTTACCCAAAAAATAAAAGATTCTAAAAAAGTATAGAAAAGAACAAAAAAGCAAGACAAAAATATCTGTCTACAAAAAATATAGGTTTTTGATGTCAAATAAGAGAGATACAAATTTGAGAATAAAGATTGTTCTACAGAAAATATGCGAATATATGAATTTTCTCTTAAACATATATGAATTTTCTGTTAAACATGCAAAATTTCTCTTATATATATATATGATTTTTTCTCAAATATAAAAATTTCCTCCAAAATATATGAATTTTTCCTAAATATATGTAATTTTTTTCTTAACATGTGAATTTTCTTCTAAATATATGTGAATTTTCTCTAAACATATGAATCTCCTCATAAATATGTATTTTTCTTCTTAAATATGTGATTTTCTACCTAAATATGCGAATATACAAATTTTCTTTCAAATATACAATTTTCATCATAAATATGTAAATTTCTTCCTAAATATACGATTTTTCTATCAAATATGTGATTTTTTTCCTAAATATGTAATTTCTCTCTCAAAATTTTCTCAAAAATATATAAATTTTCTCTTAAATATGAGATTTTTCTCTCAAATATTTAGAAAAATATTTGTATATTTGAGAGACAGTTTTTAGAGAAAAATTTAGCAGAAAAATCTCATATTTAAGAGAAAATTTGTATATTTTAAAAAAAAATCATATATTTAGGAGAAAAATCTCATGTTTAGGAAGAAATTCATATATTTGAGTAAAAAATTGCATATTTACGAATAAATTTACATGTTTATGTGAAAATTCATATATAATTAGAAGGAAATTTGCATATTTAGGAGGAAATTCACATATATTTAGTAGAAAATTTCTATATTTAAGAAGAAATTTTTATATTTTGGAGAAAAATTGCATATATACATAGAGAATTTCAGGAAGAAATTCATATATATTTAAGAGAAAATTTGCATATTCGCATATTTTCTACAGAATAGTCTCTATTCTTAGATCTGTATCTCTCTTATCCGATATCGAAAACCTATATTTTTATAATCATTGGAAAGCTGAGACATAAACCTTTAACTTTCTTATTTTGAGTTAGAACAAAAAAAACTTCTATGATTCTAATTTTTGAGTTTTAAAACTAAAATTAAAACATTCTCTAAACATTGGAATATTCAAACAATTTATTTTTAGAGGACATTTATTTCCAACCGTTTGTCAAATCAAGGTGATTTTGGTGGTATTGGAAAGCTAATTACACCTCTATTTGTCTTTAGCTTTTTCTTTAGATTTTTAACATTGGTGGCCATAAAATAGCATAGAATAATCGAGATTGGCGTGGCCGCGCCTGTTGATCTCAAATCTTATGAACATTGTCGGTGTTGTATCACATTGCTCGTTCAACATTTTTTAGTGAATCATGTGTCATTACTATGATATTTCTATTTAGTTTCTTTGTTATTTTATATATTTTTTCATAATCCTTCATTTTTAAGTAAAAAATCAGTGACAAATTCTATCGCAGATCTTGAATGCAATATTTGAGCATATATATATATATATATATATGAGAGGAAATTCATAAATCTAGAGGAATTTCACTATACAAAGGTTAAAATGCAGTTTTGTCACTCACGAGCTTTAAAAAAATAGATGATTAGTGCTTTCATGTCAGGTTGGGAGCAACAAATGCAGTTGGAAGCATGATGAATGCCCAATCGTTGTATATTGGCATCAAAAAGTTTGTTATTTTTGCCACCTCTTTCTCGAGATATGTTTGATTCACCTCATGTGAGAAAACACTTTCTTTCTTAAGAGAAAAAATACTTTTTCATAAGAAAGAAGCTGAAATAAATGCACCAAGAAAAGTTTTGTCTCATTTAACAATTGGACAATGACTTAGAGCAGCCCAATTTTTTTTTTTTTTTGGGAGGAGGGGCCAGGATCGACTGACCTGCCATTGCCAACAAGCCGCAACATGGTCAAACCTAGCCTCCCAAATAGATAGGCCAAGCCAAAATCCTGGAATGCATTATTTGTTTATATATATATATATATATATATATATATATATATATATATATATATATATATATATATATATATATATATATATATATATATATATATATATATACGAGCAGTCTCGAGCCCAAATGAGTTGTTCAGGCTCGACTCGTTTAAGCTAAACAAGTTGCTCGTAGCTCGGCTTGCCAACTATACGAACCTATCATAAACTAATTCATGACGAGCCGAACCGAGCTGAGTCACGAGCTGCTCGTTTCGTTTACCAGCCCTGGTAGTAATACAAATAGCCATGCACACTTTTAGCATATTGGGTATAGGAAATCCATGCCTCTCATAATACCGGTTTAGATCCACCAATAATTCGGACGCATTTGCGTTCGCATCCTTATTTCCCAAGTTATGTCATTTACCTAGGATTGGATGTTCCTGTTGACTCTTCACTTAAAGCTTCCAAATATGCCCATAGTGAATCGGGTCCTGACCTTCTTATAACGTAAACAAGCTAGATTCGGGTTTGGATATGTTCGATTGGTTCTAGCTTTACTGGGTGCGAGCATGGAGTTGCGGTTTCGGGTTCAATCAGGAAACTGGAATTAAATCCAATTAAATTGGACCATATTATCTCCGCACAATTAGGAAAAACCCACGAGCCCATTTAACACATCCCAATCATGATCGATGTATAGACCATAGTGACAAACGTTTTAAACGGCAATTTCTTGTTTCTCAAAAAACTCACGAGAAATTGAATTCTTTTTATAAAATCACGCATTTTTTGGCAAAATCTTGGCAATAAAAAAATAAATTAAAAAATATAAAATTTAATTTTTATAAGAAAATATTAATAAAAAATATTTAAAAATAAAAATACACATTTTTTTGATAAATAGCCTTTTAAAACATAAATACCACATTTAAATTGTGATATTTATGTTTTTTCACAAATCTAACAAGTTTTTGAAAATCTCGCAAGAAATTGCCGTTTTAAACTTTCAAGCAATTTCTCGCGATATTATTGCAAGATTTTCATAAATCTCGTGATATTTGTCACTATGCTATAGACAAGGAAAACATAAAACAAGTTGGATCTTATGAGGTCCCGACTTGGAACTCAACTCAAGAACACTGGCCAAGATTCAAATGCAGGTCTGATGAAGATCCAGAGCTGCACCCAGAGCCGATAAAACCTAACCTTGCTTTCATCCATAGTTGAAACATGGTTCGGACCCCGATGAAAGCTGACCCACTTTCACCCTTGGCGTTGTACATAAGGGCCAATGTGGGGACGCTTTTGGTAAATCTCCTGGACGCGTTGTACATAACGGCCAAGGTGGGGACGCTTTTGGTAAATCTCCTGGTCGTGTTGTCATCAGTTGGCTACCTGGCTTTGCTCTCTGTGTGAGAGAGAGAGATCCTCAGGAAGATTTCTGATTTCCTGTTGTGTGGTTTCCTAACATGGTTCCGACGGTTTCCAATCCTCTTCACACCGCCTCTCTGGGAGCGTGGTTTTAAGCCAATTCCAGCAGAAAGCGGTACAATAGATCATCGGAGAAGAATTGAGGGGGTCGATTGATAAAGATGGATTTTGAGCTTCTGCGCAGGGAAATTGGGTTCTCGCATCCCAGACACTTCTCTCACGCCGTGGCTGGTTTGGAGGTCAGCAGGTCCCTTAATTTGTCTCTGTCTCCCCTTCCAATGGCTTTTTTCTCTTGTATTTATGTGAATTTTGATGTTCCGAGTTTTTTTTGCATTTTTGGTGATTATTTTGCTTCTAGCTTCCCTTTTTAATGGTATTACAGTGTCCGACTCTTGTTTCGAATTGTGTGCTTGCTGTTTATATCTTTTGCTTTGATTTTTCGTTTCCTTTTCTTATTTGAGATTGTAGTTTTGTTGATTTAGGGGTCGTTGGTTCTGCATGATTTTTTGTTTGGAACTTTGCTCAATCATTTGGATGCTTTTTTTTTTTTGCTGTAACCATACGGATAGATAATTTTTGTTGGTAATTTGATTCGAGAGGTTTTTGGTTTCTAGTGGTATGCTATCCTAGGAAATAAAAAATTTACAATAGGAAGCATATCAGGAAAATGTCAAATGAGTTTGATTTTCAGTGATCCGTATTTTTTTTCCTTGGGGCAATTTGTTGTATGTAGCTCAGCAGCTCAACCTAGGCGTAACGATTGGTGGATGTTTAAGTGCGTGAATCGGGGAGGCCTGATTCTATAGTTTCTTTGGCTACTTCCATTTGTAGGGTACCATGGTCAACAGTAGCTTATGCATTCACGTTTGAGGGTTATATCTTTTTTCATTAGAACATAGAAAATGCATGAGCTCAGAATCATGCGCCTTTACATGCCATCATCATGAGAATGCAATGATGAGTATACTTACTGCTGAGCTTTCTGCATGTGTGAACCATGATCTAGATTCCCCTCATCAGCATACACTTGGTTTCTTTCTTCATTCATTGCCACTTATCGAATGTAGCACGTGAGGCACGGATCAGTGTTGTTTGCCTATTCAGAAAAGAGTACTGGAAAGAAAATAAAGAAAAAACGGAAATAATAAGAAAAGTCTGGCGAAAAAAATAGTGTTCTTTCTTGCGAGATTGTTGGAGTGTTTTTTTTTGTTGGTGGGACTTGATTCCTGTGGAACACTTTTGCTGCCATGAAATTTTTGTACAAATTGTAAAGGCCAAGATAGTTTTATAGTTAGGAAATGACATGGTCCAGTCTTGGCACATGTGTATTATTGAGTGCAGTATTAGAGGCACTGATAAGCATTGCTTTCCTATTGAAAAAGAACCGAGCCGGGGGAACCCATGGACCCCCCTCTCTCTCTCTCTATATATATATATATATATTACATTTTTGCCCCTGCCACACCCCCACACCCTGGTTTTTTGGAAGTGCCGAATCCCTGCACCCGCACCCATGTGACATAGGCCACCGCCTAGGCTTATGGGTCTAGGCTATAGGACCATGTTTTTTTATCTAAGCTGCCTAGGTTGTCCCCTCCTAAGCCGCAGAGACATAGTTGTCATGTTTTTTTAATTTTTTTGTCTTTTTTTTTTCTTTTTTCATTTTCTTCTTCATCTCGCCCCAAAAGCTTTCTTTTTTGTTCTCTCCTTTTCTTCTTCCTCCTTTCACCCCTCCGGCTTCTCTTTTTCTTCCTGTTCTTCTTCTTCCTTTTTCCTTCTTTTTCCTTTTTTTTTCCTTCTTTTTTCTTTTTTCTTCTTCATCCTCTTGCCCCTCCACTCTCTTATTTTTCTTTCTTCTTTTTTCTTATTTTTTATCTTTTTTTTATCTTTTATCTTTTTTCTTTTTTTTGTTTACATGTATGCATGTATTTTTAACACACACATATATATATATATATATAATCTATTTTTTAAGTTATCTCTCTCTCTCTTTCTTTCTTTATATATATATATATATATATATATATATATATATATATATATATATATATATATATATATATATATATATATATATATATATATATATGAGAACAGGGTTCATCCTATCCCCTTTTTTTATGTCACCATTAAGATCCTCCAATTATCATAGTTTCAAGTGTTTTATGCTCAATTTGAACCATTAGATGTATTTATCAATACTTATTTATTGAGAAATGAGCTTTGTTTTAAATTGATTTGGTGTAAAAAATGTGAACATTTTATTATAAAATTTTAGTAAGATATCAATCGATGATTTTTTTACTTCTTTAAAATGCATATATGAGCATAAAGATGCTTAATCAATTACATGTTCTCCATTTAACAACAATCATAAACACATCTAATGGTTCAGATAGAGTATAAATTCTCTAAAAACTATGATTTTTGGAGGGTCCTAACAGTGATCTAACGAAACAAGGGCATGATATTCACATTCTCTCTCTATGTATATAGAGTAATCGGATGGTGTGCCTCAACTTTTGGTGTATGTTCAATATTATGCAATTTCATGAATTTTGTGACATGTTACGCTGAATTATATACTTCATCTATAGTTACAATTATATGTTTGTTACTAAATTTAACCATTTATTGTAATAATTTTGTTTTTCTTGATGTTTTATTTTTTTGGTCCCGCCTAGGCCGACTAGTCCCACCGACTGGTCCTTTTAGGTGTGTTCTGCCTAGGCTCCAACTAGCGTTTTAGACAACTAAGTTCTTGACATCATCTGTTTTAATATTCCGAAAATGGAACTAAAATAGAATAATAAACAAAACGTTGCAGCATGTAAGAAAGGGATAGATCCATTTTTTCTCAAAAGAGATTTTGCTGAATATGAAAAAACTGGAGGAAATATAAGGGCCCCTTTGTCCTGACCTCAAGCAGTAGGAACTAGGAAATGTAGGTGATCGTGAGATTTTTGCCTCAAGCCAGAAAGAGGAAGCTCGTTCGTAGCAGGAAGCTCACTGTTGGCTTATGGCGATCTTGAGTAGTTGTGAAGAAGAGAGGGATGGAGAACCTAGTTGCAGGATGGAGATCTCAATGTGGATGAGAGAACTAAGGTCTCAAATGAATAATTTGTATGTTTTTTATGGGTGTTGGGAAGTTAGAGAAAGCTTGTAACGACTCCAACTGACCGTCAGAAAACAGTGGATTTTTTTTTAAAGCATTTGCAGAAAACCTCCCAAGGACCCGAGGCACATCACAAATTCATTATAACCAAATCACAACCATTCCATGCATTGAATCAACTTGAAGTAATAAAATGAACTTCATTAATTAAATTCAAAAGTCGAAATATCCAAGAACATAAAATCAACTCTATCATAGTCATGCCCTCTGGTCAGAACCCAGACACCAAGTCACTATCTTTCGTCCTCGAGCCAGAGCATCTGTGCCTATAAAACAACTTTGAGAAAACGGGTAAGATCCGAAGTCCTCGTATGAATTCTTCTAAAAATTCAACAGTAAAAGAAATAACATAAATTAATTCATGCATAAATTTTAGAAAAAAAAATCATAAGCAATAACTTACCACAATCATCTTACCATTAATAAATATCATGCCAAATCAAATATACAGAAATGCATGAACTAATGTTGAACAGTAAAATATGTATGATTCAATGCACATGCATGAATAACTTATTAAGTTATTTATCAGAGTTGCTTTTGCATGCATGTCGCTATTTAAATGCATAAAAAATTATTTTTCACTTTTTCTTAAATCCGCGGATACTCAAAACAAGTACAATTCCCGAGGTTCAAGTTAGGTTCTCAGTCATAGCTTAACACACAATTTGTATTTTATTTAATAGGTTACACACTTGTTCCTTGACCGATATCAAGAATTCCCATCTTCCATTGAAACATTAAGAATCATCACCTAATGATGAGATATCAATAAAAATCTTTAACCATTGACTCCACTTTCTTGGTATACCAATAACTACAGCTGAGTCAACAACAACACCCCTAGGCAAAGTGACTGAAAACTCTCTAAAACTGTAGCTGGAAAGTGAACCACATATCGAGTTCTGAAGACACAATTGCACACAAAGTTTTAGTATCTTCACGGTCTCCCATGACCGCCATCCAAGATTCTCACACTGTGGAAGGGACACTAAGGAAGATATTAATTACACAGTTTTGGACCTTTGGTCTCCTTTATCATTTCAAATCAGTTTCAAGTTATTTACGCAAGAAGTATTGTAATGCCCCAAAATCCAGGACTTGTAACTTTTTATGAAAAGTTTGAAGGCTTTGAAATTATTTGTTTATCAGAGTTTTCAAATAGTACTTCAGCGAAAAATGATGTTTTAAAATAACAAGTCAATGGACCTTGGGCGCATTACAGCACAAATTTTCCTTCACAAACATATTTGAAACTCCATACATTTAAGAAAATCAATTGATTATGAAAATATAATTTTTAATAATTTAAGACTTTTACAAAGGAGAGATTTTTAAGAAAACCTTTATGCAAATTTACCGAAATGTCCTCGGGAGCGAAACGTCAAGGAAAGAGTCTTATCTTAATCTTATCACGCCATCGTGCCATTGCAATCGTATAGATCCAATCATCACCTGCGCCTATAAAATGGGCCAGTTTCATGAAAAACTGGTAGGTACGCAAGTAAGACAATGTAGAACCAAATTAAAGCAAGACATATTATACTAGTGGGATAAGCACTGTAAAGCAGTAATTAAACACCCCTAGCATGAGCCATAGATTATGCAAATGAATAATTTAGTATAACCCTGTAAGTGAGAGCATGTAATTATGAAATCAAGTGAGCTATTAACTATTACAAGGTAAGAGTTCATCCATCATAAGGCATACACAATTTCACCGCAAGTAAATACGTAAATCATAAGATACAAACAATTACACAACAAGCAGTTCTATTAATTGCTAGATGTAAGCAGCTTGCAAGACAAGCAGTTACATTAATCCTAGTTGTAAACAGTTTGTAGATTATGAGCTGTAAGCAACTATACTAGTCATAAGAGACTCGAGCCAATAAGTGTTGTGAACAGCGGAGACTAATTCAGGGTTTATTATGTCATGTATTTTAGATACCCTGGGTAGCTAGCTGAGTCCGTTCCAAAGGGGACGTCCAGTGACCGAGAGAGAATTCTCTAAAGGCCACTCGTTCAAAGGATGCATCCAATTTCTGTAGAAGTGCCTAAAGCTACTTTTTGTAGCCCATTTCTCCTAACATCGACGACTGGAGAAGCTGAGTCTTTTGCTCGAAATAGTCATTAATGGCCTATCCATCAAAGTTTTTGTACCATCCATCCTCTCTCTTGATGAAGTCAGCGGGTCAAATGGGTAGGTCAGGTGTTACTTAACTGAAGACCCATTCTATATATTCTGGTCTTTCGACCCACTCGAGCATCTTGCCTGTGAAGGCAAAACCATCACCATTAGGTGTTTTAAACACGCCATTGCACGTTTGAGGGAAATACACACCTCTCATCCTACTCACCGCAGTACGTAACGTACCTGTTCAAAAGTACAACCACGATGAGAGGGGTCAACTTATTATGAGGGTGAAAACATCACCATTTTGTGGTCTCAAACATGTGTCATTGCACGTTCGAGGTAAACATTGACTTCTCGTCCTACTCATCGTAGTACGCAACATACCTGTTCAAAAGTACAACCACGATGAGAGGGGTATGTATTTTTCTAAAGGAAATCCCCAAAACCTTGTTTTGCAAAAGTACATGGTGTAATCATTCAAGTTCAAATTTGTCATACTCATGTCCTTTAGACGGACATGAGTCTCGCCTATTAGGCGAACATCAACATTACATGATTACAATAATGTGCCAAAACACGTTTCAAGGTTATCACAGACCTCTCATCCTATTCCTCGTAATCCAAACATATCGTACATGTCTAAAAGTACGGCTATGAAGAGAGGGACATGGATTCCTCAAAAGAAACCTAATAATATAATCTCACAAAGGAAGCGATGCAACAAATGTCTAATTTAGCAAGAAAACCCAACAACAAGGTCTCGCAAAAGAAGTGACAGGACAACCCAAAAAAGTCTCGCAACAGAAATGATGCAACAAATGTGCAGGTTCCTCAGTAAAACCCTTGCGATACTTGTCTCGATAAACTGGGTAAGGGTTTTCCAAAGGACCAAACCAAAACACAAGTTCATGTCCCTTAATCGGGATCATCCGAGTTATATCGGTTACACAAACCAAAGTTGTAAAACACTTCTTCCAAACACATTGATTTGGGAGATCTAGCCGTTATTTCACAAAAGACTTTCGAAATTTGCTTTGCAAAACTCTGCATTTGGAAAAATGGGTTTGCGCCTAAAAACCATCTTTTTAGAGAATCGAAGAGCATAAATGTGAGTTGTGTCTTTTAAAACAAATGACCGAAATAGAATACGCTCAAAGCTGCACTTAAGTGCAAGTCAGCAAAAAGTGGGCTCGTGCACTACATAGCGCAATGGTAAGGTGTAATCGATTTCCAAAGTGCAAATTTGTGTGTCGAGCGCAAAACCTCGTAAGCAGTGCACAAGGTACAAAACCATGCCTCCGCTAAATAACCATGCAAGTAAGTGAATATGCAAGATAGTACACAAGGTACGAAACCGCACATCGACCAAACAACCATGCAAGCAAGTGAATACGCAAGGCAGTGCACGAGGTACCAAACCACACCTCGGCTAAACAAACATTCAAGTAAGTAAATGCATAAGGCAGTGCACTAAAGAGTGTCGACAAAGTAAAAATAAGAAATGACAGAAAGAAAAGCCTAGGCACATTAAGCGTGATGGCAAAGTAAAGACAGACAAGACAAAAAGTAAATGCGAAAATAAAAGCCTGGACACATAAAGCGCATCGGCAAAGTAAAGCCAAGAAAGTAAAAACAAAAAGTAAATGCAAAAATAAAAGCTTGGGCACATAAAACGATACGGCAAAGTAAAGACAAAAAAGTAAAGACAGAAAGTAAATGCAAAAATAAAAGTCTGGGCACATAAAGCGCGGCGACAACAGAAAACAATAAAAAAAGAAAGTAAAAAGGACAAGGATCGCGAAACTGTGTCCTTGAGTTAAATGTGTACATATATAGATATATGTATACATATTGTCCTTAGTCCTTTATTTTCTCATTTTAAGTTTTAATTGTTTAATTTAAGTTCGTTCATTGTCTTTTGTGCAACTTTTTCCTACCTTGGGGGGTTGCGGTTCTACGTACGCTTGCGAGCGTAAGTACATATGTGCTTGGGCCACGAGGCATGAGCGTCATTTATGACACTCAATCGTGAAGGCGAAGTTGAAAATTTCCATCACAATCTTCAAATATCTTCAAATCGCCAATTTACTTTTTCAAAATCCAGTGTTCGTGCTAGTACCTTTTCAAAATCCAGTGTTTGTGCTGGTGCTTCATCGAAATTTGGTATTCGTACTGGTCGCTCTTTCAAAATTCAATCCTCAATAGTGGTCTCACATCAGTATTCAAGCTCAATGCCAATTTTCAGACCTGCGAGCCAATCAATCTTTATTTATCAGACCCCCGGATCACTCAAGTTTATCAAACTAACCTTCGGGTCATCAATTTTATCAATTAAACCTCGAGGTCAATCAATTTTGTCAGGTAGACCTCCGGGTTGACCAATTTTATCAAGCAAGCCTTCGGGTTGCCAATTCCATCAAAGTCACTCATTTTCTGACCTACGGGTCACTTTTGCCAATCATGTTTTTTCAAGATTCGACCTTTGTGTCAGACTCATTTGTCAATTGGCTCAATACAACAACAACAACTACTACACCTTCAACCCAAAACAATTGGGGTCGACGATATGAACCAAAAAAGAAAATCATTCTGGGTCTTCCACATGAATCCTTCTCCTCCAATTATTTCTATCCAATGCCATGTCCTCGGTGAGGTTCAAAGCATTCATATCCTTTCCTATCACCTCCATCCATGTCTTCCTAGGCCTACCCCGACCTCTTTTAACTAATATATTTTCCCATTTTTCCATCCTTCTAACTGGAGCATCATTAGGCCTTCGCCGAATATGTCCAAACCAGGGTTACCGGAAGCGCCTAGCTAAAAGGGGAAGCGCGCTTCGGAAGCGCGGAACGTCGCGCTTCCAAAGCGTGGGGGGAAGCGTCCCCCTTTTTTGGGAAGCGCGCTTCCCTTTAATGGGGGACGCGTTTCCCTTTAATGGGGGACGCACTTCCCTTTAATGGGAAGCGCGCTTCCCCCACGCTTCCCCCTCGCTTCCCCTTGCTTCCCCTGTTTTTTTCATTTTTTTGTACTTTTTATTTTTATTTTTTTCGCTTCCCCCTCGCTTCCGAGACGCTTCCTAGGTCGCTTCCGAGACGCTTCCTAGGTCGCTTCCGAGACACTTCCCGAATCGCTCCTAAGTGGTCCCACGCTTCCTAAAATTTTGAAAGTGCCTCGCTTCCCCCTCCCGCTTCCCGTATCGCTTCCCGCTCCCGCTTCCTCAACTGGCAACCATGGTCCAAACCACCGTAAACGATTCTCTCTCATCTTATTTTCAATGGGTGCAACGCCTACCTTCTTACGTATCTCCTCGTTTCGAATCTTATCTTTTATTGTATTTCCACACATCCATCTCAGCATACGCATCTCAGTTACACTCATTTTTTGAATATGATGTCTCTTGGCAGCCCAACATTCCGTACCATATAGTAAAGCGAGCCTAATAGTCGTCCTATAAAACTTTCCCTTCAACCGCAATGGCATTCTACGATCGCACAACACTCCAGTTGCACTTTTCCATTTCATCCACCCAACCTTTATCCTATGATTTACATCTTCATCAATTTTTCCATACTTTTGAATGATAGATCCCAAATATTTGAAACAATCATCCACCAGTATTTCTTGCTCACCAAGCTTCACTACACTCCATCACTATTTCGTTGCTTACTAAACCGACATTCCATGTATTCTGTCTTACTCTTATTCAACTTAAAACCTCGTGCTTCCAATGTCTGTCTCCATAATTCTAACTTAGCATTAACCCCAGCTCTAGACTCATCAATCAAAACAATATCATCAGCAAACAACATACACCACGACATTTTCTTGAATTGATTTCGTAAGCTCATCCATCACTATATCAAATAGGAAAGGGCTTAAAGCAGATCCTTGATGTAACCCAACCGTTATAGGAAAATTGGTTGTCACCCCTCCACAAGTGCGAACATTGGTTACTACTCCTTCATACATATCTTTAATTATACTAATGTACTTGAGAGAAACACCTTTCTTCATCATTGTCCACCAGAGAACGTCCCTAGGTACTCTATCGTATGCCTTCTCCAAATCAATAAAAACCATATGCAAATCTTTGTTTCTCTCTCTATTTCTCTCAATAAGTTGTCTAAGAAGATGTATAGCTTCCATAGTTGATCTTCCAGGCATAAAACCAAATTGATTCTCCGATATCATGACAACCTTTCTCAACCTAGACTCAATCACCCTCTCCCAAAGTTTCATAGTATGACTCATGAGTTTTATACCACGATAGTTTGTGCAATCTTGTATATCACCCTTATTCTTATATACAGGCACCAAAGTACTCTTCCTCCACTCATTAGGCATCTTATTTGTCCGCCAAATCTTGTTAAAAAGATTTGTCAACCATTCTAAACCTTTCTCTCCCAAGCATTTCCAAGCCTCGATAGATATACCATCTGGGCCAACTGCCCTTCTTGATTTCATTTTCTTCAAAGCCTCTGCAATTTCTTTCTTTTGAATCTTGCGCATGAAGTCACAATTCATCTCATGAAAAGGAATGGAGAAGTCTTCAAGATCCTGAGCATGACTTTCATTAAATAGCCAATTGGCTAAATATCGATTATTAATCATTTTTCTTGCGAGGGACCCTTTTTCCATGGAGAGTTTGAGAGAGCTCGTTTCTTTCACATACAATTATTTTTCATTCGCTGAACCCTTTTTTGGGAGAGTTTGAAGGGACTCGTGTCTTCGCGAACAGTTTGCAAAATAATTTTTATTGTCCCACAAGGAACCCTTCTTCTAGGGAGAGCTTCGACGGAAGCTCGTTCTCCTTGTGACCCCCCAATATTTTTTGTTAGGCCATCCTATCATCGAGAACCCTTTTTCAGGGAGGGTATAATGGACTCGCTCCTCTATGACAATTCATCGACCTTATCCAATCAGCCACCTTTCCATAAGAGAAGCCTAAAGTTAGAGAGTTTTGACGAAAACTTAATTTCTCTTCGAAAGTTCATTTTGCAAACACCTCATCTTCAGGGAAGAGAGGAGTATTTTTATTACCCCTTCAGGTAAGGGTCAAGCCTGAGTCTCTCATTCGGGGAAAGGAGAGGAGAATTTAGTCACTAATGTGTCAATTGGATGTCAAGCAATTTCTTTCATCAAGGATTTCAAGAACATTTTGCTAAAAAAAAACAGTTGTTGATCTCAAAATTTTATTGCACAAAAAATTACCTCAAATTACCTTCAGTATTCTTTTGAAAAGGGTAAAGCTCTTGCGGAGAAAGAAAAAATTCAAGTTTTTCTGTTGGTCATCCAAAAGGATAAAGAAAAAATCCTTGATATGACCAGCAAAGGAAAATTCAATGATGTTGAAAAGACATAAGTGAATTGATATTGATCATAGCTATGGCACATTTTAAAGACCATTCTTCTGGTAATAAGGCAACAAAAATATCCTGAGTGATAAAAAAGAATTCACTCAATCTCAATATCTCTTCAATCAATAAAGTTGTAATTAACTATCTGCAAAAGGGATCTCTCAACTATCGTCAAGTTGAAGATTGATGGATGAGTTAGACCCCCGGGGCCAAAGAAGACTCAGATCATCTCAAAGTTAAAGGAGTATGTGACGTGTCCTTCTAAGAAAATTTTAAATCATCGTCAAGTTGAAGGCTGATGCGATGAACCTCCCGACAATCCCTAAAAGATATTTGATCACTGTTATCGTCAAGAGATTTTCCAACCAAAGAGACAATACAATCAATATAATTCTTTGGACCAAAGAAGATTCGAATTATCTCCGAGTTGAAGGAGCATGTGACGTGTCCTTACAGGGAAAATCAGAACATCACCAAGTTGAAGACTGATGCGATGAAATTCTCGTCAAATCCCAAAAGAGCTCACTTTTCATGTCTCAAAAGAGTGTAAAAGATCATCAAGAGATTTTAATCAAAGAGACAACATCATTATTATAATTTCTAGGACCCAAGGAAGACTCAGAATATCTCCAAGTTGAAGGAGTATGTGACAAACCCTTTCAGGGAAAATCAGACCATAGCTGAGTTGAAGACTGATGTGATGAAATTTTCGCCAAACCCCAAGAAAGCTCATCTCAAAGTGCGCAAAAAGAACATCAGAGATAATTTTAGATATCAAACTGCCAAAACTGACAAGAATTATCTTTATTCATGTGATTCTTTTATCAATATCCTTTCCTAAGTCGCTTTTATGATACTGAGAGCAAATTTATTTCTTTTCATATCAAGGAAATGAATAGCTTCCTTAAAGAAACTCAACCACAATAATTTGACTTTGATTCTGGATTCTACGGAGTTAACCTAGTTGGAGGTAATACTCTAGGTAGAAGAGGGAATATATTTTTGCACAGATGTGCTTATTTTCAATCATTTTTTAGTCAACTACAATTTTTATCTTACTAGCAATCTTTTCAAGTTATTCTGACATGAAGCAAAGAGCTCGATGTCCATTTTGATATATTCTGACATTGTTGTTATCCCTCTTTAAGACCTGATGACATGAGTTTTGAAGATCCTTCCCTTTTTTTTCATCTGAGCACCTGGGCTCTCAAATTCACACACTTCCCTGTGTTCCCCACTGTCCCACCATAGACAATTCATTTTTTTGTTTTCGGTTCGAGGTCGAGCCATCATTTATAATTTTCCAGCAAAAGGTCATTTCAAAATCTATTTAGTCTCAGAAATGAGGCATCCAAGATCAATCTCTTTTCAAAGCTTTAGGGAACACCATTTTCTTCATTTTGCAAGCCCCTCTCAGATTTAATGTGTGAAATTCGAAGGCTCCATCATGGTTTCTTCTTTCGAGGATTCCATTTTTTTTTCGTTCAGGTTATGGGTCAAGCCTGAACCTCGTTCTTCCATGAGGTATTTTTTCCTTTCAGGGTAAGGGTTAAACCTGAATCATCTTTCGCAAAAAGGCCATCTTTCAAAAGTTATTTAGTTTTAGTCATGAGATGCCCAAGATCAACTCCCTTTTCCAAAGCTTTTAGGGAACTCTATTTTCATCGCCTTCTTTGCAACCCCTCATTCTATGAGGTCTTTTTCGTGGTTTTCTCAATCTTTTCTCTCGATGATTCCACTCTAGCATCCTCCGCGAGGTATCTTCTTCCTGTTCAGGTTAAGGGTCAAGCCTGAGCCTCATTCCGATGAGGTGAATCTTCTTCTCCATTCCATATCTACCATTATCACCAGAGCTAATTCTTTCATACCCTGTCAGATTCTTCTAATTCGAGCATTTTTATAGCCCAAATTTGGTGTATTTTTCTTTACCACTAAGCTTGGCTCTCAACCCACTTAGTAGCAAAGAGGGGCATCTATAAACACCCCAAATTTTTCTCATACATTTTCAGACACCCCTTTAGCAGATGCCAGTTCCCGTAGGAGTCTAGCTCTAAGTTGATCCCAGTTTAGGTGTCATTTCACCCAATTTTGTCAGAAAATTTACAATTTTACTCCTAAGTAATCTTAGGCACCCTGCCAGTCAGAGTCGACGAAGTTCATTTTTAAGTTCAGAATAGTTAAAATGTCAGTCATTTCTAGCTCACCTGAGCTCACGATGAGCAAATCCTATTTATTTCTGACCATTTTAGCTAAAATTGGTTCATTTTATGAGAAATGAGCTCATTTCTAGCTCGAATTGTAGTCAATTGTTTTCGAGTCTGTCAATTCTAGTCAACCTTATTCCCCTTAGTCTAATTTGAGCTCACCAGAAGTTCAATTGGCTCAATTTCATTTCAAATCCAATTTTCATAGTATCAGAGTCCATTTTAGCCCATTTCAGCTCATTTCAGCTAAACTTGAGCTAAGTCCAATCAGTTGATCTAGTGTTTGAGCTTCAGAATTAGTTCATCTCAGTATTACTGATCTTCATTCCAGCTCAAACCCAGTGCGGTCTCGTTACCCATTTTATTCCAATGGCCATTTCTCATCATTTCTCTAAGAATTGTACCATTTCTCAATCATTCAATCTAGGAGTTCAGTTGGGTCGGTGTCATTTTAGTTCACCTGAGTTTAGAAACCCTAGGATTCAGTTTAAACCAGTCAAATCTAGTCCAAACTTCAGTCTTCAGTGTCACTCCATGCGCTGCATGGGCAAAATCATTTCTCGTAGCATTTTGTCTGAAACAACATTTTATCATTCTCCCAGCTGGTACAATCAATAATCGGAGCTCGGATCAGTCCTTTTCCTAAAAATTTTAGCCATATCCGAGACTCAATTCATATTTGGATCGTATCCAACAGCGGGTCTGATATCCAATTATCAATTTTTGCCTTCGAACAAGAATGTTTAGTTCTTTGTCCTTGCCAGGGGTCCGGGACTTCAAATCCCTCGCTCAGGGTTTATATTTCGTAATCATTTCATATCATTTTATATCATTTCACATTATTTCATATCATTTCTTGTCATTTCGTGACATTTCATTGCATTTCATAGCATTGCATGTCACCTTTGAGATCCAACACTCTAGTTTTTCAAAATTTTCCAATCCAGATTCAATGTTAAAACCTTTCTTTCGAAATCAATCTCAAATACCTGGGTTTTAGATCGATATTTTGCCATTTGTCAACCCCCGGGATCTTATATTTCAAAATATTTTCTTTAGAAAGCGATCTGGATTCATTTTAAAATCAAATTTTAATCGATCTGGAATCAATTTAGGTTTAATCAGTGTCTTACTCAGGTTAGAACTTTGAAAAAAGTTAAAATCGATTTTAAATCCGATTTTCACCTTAGTATTTTAAACCTTGATTTTAACTTGTAAATAAAGCTTTAAAAACCAAATATGGGCCCGCATAGGTGGCGCCACATTTGAGATTTTTCTTAAACCATTTGGAGTCTTAGTTAGGCTTAATTAAGGTTAATTAGGTAGAGCCTTTTAGGGTTAGGATTTCAAGAAAAATCGCCCCCCCCATTAGAATTATCCTAATCAATTAAAAGGAGTTCTAATTCAGCACTGTCTCTAATTAATGCTCTTTTCAAAATTTCTATAAAAGGGGGGCATTGTTAAATTATGTAAATCAAACTTGTAATTTCGTATATATATTTTATATATATAAGGTAATACATATACATATATTATATATATATATATGTATCTACCTATTATATATATAAAATCTATATATTTTTCTATCTTTAGTCTTAGGGGTAGTTTAGGCATTTTCCACATATTCTTTTTCGTGAATATGTTTTGTATTTTCCTTTTTTTTTTCTTTTTTCTTTTCCTTATTTCTTTTTCTTTTAATAAAGCCCTTGTACTCACCTTGGGAGGGGCCCAACATACTAGTCGTTGGACCCCTCCAACGGTCACATTTGTGACCGTTGGAGGGGCTCCAACGACTATGTGGAGCCCCTTCCAAGGTCTCCTAATGCCCTATAAATATGGGCACTTTCTCTTGTATTCTCTTAAGGTTTTCGGGATTATTGCCCAACCTTTTATTGTTTATGAATCTTATGAGTGCATTTGTGATTTCGTGCTTTTGTGCACAAGTGTTCCAAGTGTTCTTGATGCGCGTATGTTCACGCATTTATTCTCAAGAATATCGTATATCGATTATAGTATCTTGTTGAAGATACTTTTACATGGTAACAGAGCCTCGTTGAAGAAGAAGAATTGTGATTCTCCTCCGTTTAAGTACCTCGAAAAGCGTGCCTTCATGCTTTTTGAGATTGAAGTGGATCATCTTCTTTGGGCAATATTTTGAAAGCCTCTTTTATCAAGAGAGACGCGAAAAATACTAGAGGTACGTATTATTTCTTGTCTTCTTTCCTCTTTAATGGGCGAAAAAGACTCCCATTTCTCTCTTGGGTTTAAGCTTAATGACTCAAACTATCATGTTTGGGCCGGTAATATGGAAACCCATATTAAAGGAAAAGGGCTTTGGGGTTACATTCATGGATCAATACCGGAACCGGAACCCAAAATCACCATCATTGAAGAAGGGGATATTAAGATCCTCGAAGGGGATGAAAGACAAAAGGCTCTTGAAGAATATTCTAAAAAGCATGACGATTGGGAGATGAAGAATTTCAATATCTTATCTTGGATTTTTTTGTCCGTTGAGACCAAGATAAACGCCAATATCATCAAGTTCAAAAAAGCTTCCGAAGCTTGGTTGTATCTAGAGAAAATGTACACTTTAAGAGACTTATCTCATAAGTATTTTCTCCAAAAGAGGGCTTTGACCCTCCAACAAAATGAAATGACCATTCGGGAGTACTTTGCCGAATTATCCTCTATTTGGGACGAGCTTGTCATCCTTGAACCAAAATAGAGTGGAGAACTAATCGAATTAAGGCACAAACAACTTGAGGAAGACCAGTTCTTCAATTTTCTAAATGGTCTTAGACCCGAATTTGAACAAGTTTGGTCCTCTCTACTATCCGCCTTCACATCTCCTTCACTTGAAGATGTTATCACCAAGCTAAGTGGTGAAGAAACTCGTATGGGGATTAGGAAGAATAATCCTAGCATTCTTGTTACCTCTTCTACTCAAGAAGATGTCGAAATGGTTAATGCTGTGTCAAGACCGGGGAATAACGTGAAGACCTATAGACCTCCTCATTTCAAGAACCAAGGTCAAGGAGGAAATGATCGGTATGGCAAAAGAGACTATAGCAAATTGAATTGCCACTTTTGTAAAGAACCAGGACATATCAAACCTATATGTCCTAAATGGAAGAAATTAATTGCAACAACTATGGCATCCCAAGCAGAAGAACGACCTTCATCATCAAGCGAGTCTCTTTCTCTTCAACAAATCGTAGAGGCATTGCAACCTCTTCTCAAGGGAAGCATTTCCGGAGCCGCTATGTCATCTTCTTCCCCCGGGAAGACATCTTGGCTTTTAGATTCCGGGGCATCCTTTCACATGACCCCAAGTACTTGCTCTCTTTCAAATTTTTCTAAAAATTCTCTTCCATCCTTTGTTTCAACTGCGGATGGAACACCTCTTGAGATTAAAGGAATAGGCAATTTTAAAAAACAAGATTTTTTTGTTCCAAAAATTCGTCTTATCCCAAAACTTAACTTAAATCTTCTTTCAGTCTCCCAACTCTTGGACCATGGTTGCGATGTAAAATTCTCTTCTAATAAATGTTGGATACAGGATCGCCAGTCCGGGAGATTGATTTGGGAAGGCTCTAGAAGAGGAGACCTCTACTACGTTGATTTTCTTCAAGTTCCCAAGAGTCAATTTTGTAATGTTGTTCAAAACAAAGATATTCATGCATGGCATAAGAGATTGGGTCATCCCAATATTGTTAAAATCTCCTATTTGCCTTTTATTAAACATCTTTGTAAAAATGATTTTTTATGTAATGAATGTATTCTTGGGAAAATGAAATGTTTGCCTTTTCCTCAAAGATCCATGTTTACGACAAAACCATTTGAAATTGTCCATTCCGATGTATGGGGTCCGGCTCCTGTGATGTCAAAAGGAGGATTTTCATATTATGTGATTTTTGTGGATGACTACACTAGGTTTTATTGGATTTATTTCCTTAAACATAAACATGAAGTTTTTTCAACTTTTAAAAGTTTTCATATGCTGATTTTAAATCAATTCAATGGATGCCTAAAAATCCTTAGGTCCGACTCTGGAGGAAAATACCTCTCAAATGAATTCAAAAGTTATCTTGAAAATTTTGGTATTCTTCACCAAAAATCTTGCCCGAACCCCCCCCAACAAAATGGGTTAGCCGAACGAAAGCATAGGCACATCATTGAAACAACTAGGACTTTACTCATTTCACAAAACATTCTAAAGAATCTCTACGCTGAGGCAGCCCTTACTTCTGTCTATCTCATAAACAGACTTTCATCGAAGAATTTAAGCAAAATTTCTCCCTTTGAAAAATTATACGAAAAGGAACCTCATTATAGCAGGTTAAGGGTCTTTGGGTGTAAATGTTTTGTTCTAACTGATAAGAATGACAAACTTTCTCCTAAGGCCATTCCTTGTGCCTTTCTTGGCTATTCTGAAACCCAAAAGGGTTTTCGTTGTTATGATGTCAAAAGTGATAAACTGTATATTTCCAGAAATGTGAGTTTTTTGGAAAATCTTAGTGGATTCGAACGTTGTGAATCTCATAATGAGAATATGGATTATTCCTTTTTATTTGATTTATTGAATAAAGACGATGATACAAGTGATGATGAGTCAGATCAAAGCAACTCAAATGAATTTGAAACTGAGGAAAACATCCCCTTGCCCTCTTCATCACATCAACATATTGATGAAGGATTACCTAGAGACCCTATCACCTATACTCATAGAGATCGAAACAACTTTAGAAGTGCTCTTGAAAGATATGATAATGCTAGTTCAAGAGCTCCTCAGAGCGAAGTGATCCCTCGTAGAACCGAAAGAAGTAGAAAGACTGCTTCTAGGTTCATTTCCTATGACTCCTTTTCACCTAAATATAGGACCTGTCTTAGTGCCATTCACTCTTATATAGAACCTAGAAATTTTGAAGCACAAAAGTGCACTGAATGGATTAGTGCAATGACCAATGAACTTGAAGCTCTGAGAAAAGCCAAAACTTGGGAGTTTCAAAATCTTCCTAAAGGTAAGAAAACAATAGGGTGCAGATGGGTTTTTAAAGTAAAAACTAAAAGTGATGGATCCCTTGAAAGATATAAAGCTCGATTGGTTGCAAAAGGATATAGTCAAGAGTATGGTATTGACTATGAAGAAACTTTTGCTTCTGTAGCTTGTATGGTCACTGTCCGATGTCTTATAACTGTTGCTTCTATCAACAAGTGGAACATCTATCAAATGGATGTTAAAAATGCTTTTTTAAATGACGATTTAAACGAAGAAGTTTATATGGATGCTCCACCTGGAATGAAGACTCTCAAGGGAAAAGTGCTTCGTCTTCAAAAAACATTTTATGGTCTAAAACAAGCCCCCAAGGCTTGGTATGATAGGTTTAACTCTGTAATAATTGAAAATGGATTTTCCTCTTGCTTTACTAACACTGCTCTATTTGTTAGAAAATACAATGCAGGGATTGTGATTTTATTATTATGTGTTGATGACATGCTCATCACTGAGAGTGATTTTAACGGGGTTAAGAATATAAAATCTATCTTGAAAGATAAATTTGAAATGTCTGATTTGGGTTTTCTAACTTATTTTTTGGGGATTGAAGTAGCATACTCTCTTAGAGGATACTTTTTATCTCAAACTAAGTTTGCTTCTGAGATCATTGAAAGGTCAGGTATTACAGATGAGAAGCTTTATGAAACTCCTGCAGTAGTAGGGGCAAAAATGAAAATTGATGATGGGGTTTCTCTTTCGGATCCTACACCCTACAGACAGCTTGTAGGATCATTGATGTATCTGAGTATTACCAGACCAGATATATCCCATGCAGTCCATAATGCAAATCAATTTCAGCATGCGCCTACATCAGTTCACATGAGTGCCATCTTGCGAGTCGTAAGATACATAAAGGGTACTCTAAATAAGGGAGTTTTTCTGTCATCTTCTTCCGATTTGAAATTAATTGCTTATACTGACTCTGATTAGGGAGGTGACCCAAATAACCGTCACTCCACCACTGGTTTTTGTGTATTCTTAGGAGACTCACTAATTTCGTGCAGATGCAAGAAGCAACAAAAGGTGTTGCTCTCCTCAACTGAAGCTAAATATCGTGCTATGGCAACTACTACCATGGAGATTATTTGGATTCATCAATTGCTAGAAGACATGGGGATCACAATAGAAGGGCCCACCAAGCTGTGTTGCGACAACAAGAGTGCAATCTACATTGCGAAAAACCACACCTTTCATCAGCGGACTAAACACATCGAAATGGACTGTCACTATGTTCGTGAAGCATATCTCCGTGGAGTCATTGATCTTCCTTATGTCACGTCTGAATATTAGTTGGCAGATTTCTTTATTAAAGCCTTGTGCGCTCCGCGACGGTTCAACTTCCTTCTTGGCAAACTGTACTAACCTCAATTTTTGACAACTAATCATTTAAGTTTATTGGAAAATAACGGGTGTTTTTCTAACTTTGGGCCTCGGATCCGTTATCGGATCCATAAAAGAATCCATAAATAACCCACAAAGGGGCGTCAAATTATACTTATAATAGTAATTTTTAATAAAATAAATAATTAATAGTATTTATAAGAAGAAAAATAAATGAATTTTAGTATATAGGGGTCGGACCCATAGTTGGATACACTTGGATCCAACTGAGGATCCGCTGTGCAGGGGCGTTAAAATAGGAATCGTGCCTAGGGCACGATTCTTGTTTTCAAGAATCTGAAACAGAAGGTTACGCAGGGCGTAACCAACCCTGCAACTTGCGAAAAGGGTTCGGTGGGCCGATAAAAGGAGTGGAGAGGGGTTTTTCTCTCTTCACTCAGTCGATCTCTCTCTTCCCCCATCTCTCCCCGTCCCTCTCTCTGTCTGTGCGTGCGCCGGAGGAAAGGAGGTCGTCGGCAAGCTGCGACAACCAGCAAGGGGCTTTGTCTGTCACAGCCGTGAGTGGAGCTTTGGCCACCAGCCACCACCGAAGGCCGCGGCTAACAACAGCTCGGTACTCCCGCCACGGCAGCCTCCGATCGCCGGAAAGATCGCCGAAAAAACTTCAAAAAGGTACGGTGCTTCTTGGATTTCGGGTGAGGGATCGAACATAGGTTCGATTCCATCTGGGGGTTTGAGGGTAGGATTTGGGGTTTACATCAGCCCTAAAGCTAAAACCCCAAATCGGTGAATTGGGGGTTTCAGATCTTCCATGTGAGGGGTTATAGGGGAAGCCCTAACTCGGACAGCAATAAGGGTTTAACTTGTCAATGTAAATCCTTGATTTTACATGCGTGCTCTACACCGATTTTGGTTTGGCGTGTATTAATTTAGGGAATCAGTATGGAAGCACCTGATTAGCCTAATCTAGGGTTTGATCTGTCGATTTTGGGGTAAACACGATTCTCGTAAAGCAAATTTGATTCTCCTGTACATGGATGTTGATAGAATTAAAACCATGAACGTTAAGTTATTTTATGTGTAGTATCTTTTTACAATTTTCATTTTATTACAGTAGTCTTGATCATGGGTTTTATACTAAGTTGCAACAGTTGGCTTAAATTTTGTGTATGTATGATGAAGTCTCATATCAGCAGCTCGGTTCACCATAACTTCAGGGCTGTGAAGTGTCATTTTTATCATGGGTCTGCTAAAGTCTGATTTTTCTGAGTTGTGTTAAGGTATTGAGGGTTGGACTCAACCAGCTATGAGTTGTATCAAAATAACTCTTAATTTCATTTGCAGTTCATGAGAGCAATGGTGATAGTTGGGGATATAGAGTGACACTTTTAATGTTATGAGGATTAGCAGGGGACCCCCCTCTCAACAGATGTCTGGGTACTGTTCTGAATCATGGACCTTACTAGCTGAATAAAAACTATAGTGTAAGCTCAAACCGGGTATGACATTGCTGATCTTACATTCTGAAATTTTAGATTTTCAGACTGGTAGCCGGTTCGGAAAGTGTCCTGCCCAAGCATTGGGTGGGTGCTTCCACAACTTGAGAGTCTTATATTTTGAAATTGTTATCATGACAGGCTTTATCTAAAATTTCTGGTCTTATATAATAATTTCATTTGTGTCTTGAGATGGTATATTCATGATGATAAGAGTCAGATTCTTGAGATGAACTTGAACTACGAATCAGGTTGTTGGGAACTGCATTGTGTACCCTCTAAATTAAACAACCTGTTTAAGATAATAAGATGCTAGATCGATGTTGAGTTAAATGTATCACAGGTTCCATTCTGTTTTAAATTCAGAATTTGGGTATAAATCATCCTGTGAAATCTTCGTAGTTGTATATCACGGATTAAAGCATGAACACTTTAAGAATAAATTCCTGTGAATCACATGAATGATCAAGGTTTGAAACCTTAGGGTGTTCGGTAGACACTGGATTTGGGTTTCCCACGAGTAGTCGGTTTTGGAAAAACATTCTTGAGGAAAAAAAAAAAAAGAGATCTAACATTATTAGGGATCTTCATTATTGCTTTAGCTGAATGTATTCATTTTGTGGCATCGGCCCCTGGTATTATACAAACTGTATTTTTCTTTCCTAAAAATCTATGGCATTTCAGTGTGATTGGTGGATATGTAGTCGGCTGGACTGAATTTACTATATATTTTGTTTAGCTAGAAGGATGTGATTTCGGGATTGGTAAGCCCGACCAACTTCTCTAGCATATGCAGAAACTTACACTTCTGCCCAGTGAATATGTGGAGTGTTATCTTAGTATATCACTCTACGGGTTGTCAAATCATGAATGTGATCATGGATCAGTTATTGATAGTGTTGTAAGCATGTACGCTTGACTTATTAGGTGAAGTAGTGCATGAACACTCGCACACTCAAAGGAAGACATGGATTTGGTTAATGCCCATATGTGATGTAGGTAACACACACATGTTGAAAATGCATATGAATGAATTATGACATGCATATGTTTGGGTTTATATTTGCATGAATATATATGCTTTTGACATTTTGGCTTATTGTTATAAATGAAACACTATTTTGGTTTTGTGATGTGATGCATCGATGGCCTAATTGGACCATCATCGGCCTGGAGAGCCGTGGGTTTGGTTTTCTTTCACATATGTTTTTAACTGCATCACTTAAACCACATAAGATGGTTTGGCACATTACTACACTGTTCTAGTGGTTTATACGGGCTGGAGTCCCGAATGGGTCCCTGCAAAGGAGGATGCGGGTTTTCACTTTACTTTTGCATATGTGTTGCAAACTTAAAGAAATGGACTTAATTAAAAATATAATGAACAAGAACAGTGTAATATACATTCTGGGATATCTCATCTGGAGTATGAGAATCTTGGATATCCGGTCTTGGGGAGACTGTGAGGATACAAAAACTCCGTGTGCGTAAATTTGGTCCCCAGAACCCGATATTGAGGTTCTTTCTCCTGGCCACGGTTTTAGGGAGAGTCCGCCACTTTACCCGAGAGTGGTGTGTTAGTCACAGCTGTGAGTTTATGGTATCAAGGAAGTGGCACTTGTGGCGTGGGGTGTCCCTTGTGTCCCCGACATTAGATGTGGAGGTCTAATGTTCCGATAGATGGTGCTGTTTCCTGATATCGGTCGAGGGCTAAGTTGGAACCCAATAATAAAATACAAATTGTGTGTTAAGCTACCCTGGGAACCTACTTGACCTCGGGGTTTGTACCCGTTTGGTGTATCCGCGGGCAACTGTAATTAAAAAGATGAACTTAAGGATGTGTACATCTAATAGGGCATGCATATGGAAAGATGGAACTTAAATGAAAGATAACAGAAGAAATCATGCATTGCACAGTCATGCATTTTTCTGTTATGCATTAGATCATGCATGTTTGAATCATTCTTGATATCATGACATCATTTGGTGGTAGCATATGATTTACTTTGTGAATTCATGCTGAAATGTTTGATTACTTAGTTATTGATATATGACACTGCTTTACTGTTCTTGACTGGTGAGTATATGTAATTATTGGTAGTTATGAATATTTGAATGTTGTAAATTTTATATCTGCACCCAATCAAATCACTGCATGAAATCTTATCCATGTTCTTTATCTCATCTGATTTCTTTAGAAGTAGGCTCAGAATTTCGGTTCTGACACCCTACTTTGTTGGTTTTTCACAGGAAATGGTGAACAGTGAAGTTGGACATGCATCTGGGGATGGATGAGTTATACTTGGGCTTGGCAGCTTCAGTAGAGGATATAATGGCTCTTTCTTTTATCTTTTAGTTCTTTTAATTTCTGCAATTGTTACTTTACTTTCAGTTGAAGAAAACCTTGTCTTTGAAATTTTCTTACTCATTAATAAAAGAGTTTTAGTTGGTTGATATGGATGATAATTGCAACTTCGTTTGTGGTGGTTGGGCTATCCAATGGAAAGTGGAACTGTGAGGACCCAGATCTCTGGGAAGGTTTCCGCAACTCTTAGAAAGAAAAAAAATATTCTGCATTTTTAAAGGGTATGGATTGGGGTCGTTACACAAACTATCGGTCATCTTGCCCTAAGTTTGAGGGGGGGTGTTAAATTATGTAAATCAAACTTGTAATTTCGTATATATATTTTATATATATAAGGTAATACATATACATATATTATATATATGTATATGTATCTACCTATTATATATATAAAAAATATATATTTTTCTATCTTTAGTCTTAGGGGTAGTTTAGGCATTTTCCACATATTCTTTTTCGTGAATATGTTTTGTATTTTCCTTTTTTTTTCTTTTTTCTTTTCCTTATTTCTTTTCCTTTTAATAAAGCCCTTGTACTCACCATGGGAGGGGCCCAACACACTAGTCGTTGGACCCCTCCAACGGTCACATTTGTGACCGTTGGAGGGGCTCCAACGACTATGTAGAGCCCCTTCCAAGGTCTCCTAATGCCCTATAAATATGGGCACTCCCTCTTGTATTCTCTTAAGGTTTTCGGGATTATTGCCCAACCATTTATTGTTTATGAATCTTATGAGTGCATTTGTGATTTCGTGCTTTTGTGCACAAGTGTTCCAAGTGTTCTTGATGCGCGTATGTTCACACATTTATTCTCAAGAATATCGTATGTCGATTATATAGTATCTTGTTGAAGATACTTTTACAGGCATAAGGGGTTGACCCCCTCATTATTTTCTCTTCTTCTTCTTGCTTCCTCTCTCTCTCCTCCAGCAACCTCTCTCTCCTCCCAAGGCTCCTTCATTGTTGCAGTCCCAAGGTAAGTTTTCTTTCATTATTTTATTAGTTTTTAATGCTTTATTTGATATTTTAGCCATTGCCGCCCCTTGCATGATTGATTTTTGCTTTATTTTTGTTCAAGAACCATGAAATAAATTTAAGAAAGTGATCTAAAGCGGTATTAGAGTGATCTATACGTTTTTTATCCATTGAAATAGCTTAGATCATTGCTCTTTATGTTTATGCCAACGAAAAAATGAGATTCGATCCCTCTATGGATTGAATCCCTCTTTTAAAGGCCAAATCAAATTTCCAACCATGTTTTCTCTGATTTTTTTTTATTATTTCATCATAGCATGTTTGTTTTACTTATTCAAGCATCAAATCAAAATTCATTATGTTCTTTCCGAGTTTTTTTTATGGTTTTTCATGCAAAATTAGGGTATTCATGTGTTTTATCGATAATATGTGTTCCTTGATTCTGGCTACATGGGAACAACGTTATTTCATGTGCGTTTTTCTGTCAATAAAATCTATTTTTTTTAGGGTTGAATCATATATGTATCAGTGACTTTCAATAAAAAAAATCAGATTATTTTGGGTTCTTTAACTCTGTTTAAAAAATCACAAACCAAAACCTGGTTCCTGTACCGTGAAAGCGTTATACAGAATCAGGGATGGATTGTTGAGGTGATATCTCTCTCGTCTGAGATCTGATCGACGATTCGTAAAAAGCAGTATGTTCGTCGGGATGTCTAGTATATTCTGTTAAAATTTGATATTTTTCTATGGTCGTTTGCTATTTTTATTTTATCAGAAATCAGAATCTATTTCTCAGAGATCGTTATACATCGTTTAAGCCTTGGGTCAACTTACACGGATCGTATCTCCCTAATCGGAGATCGTTTTCCCGATCTGTAAAAAGCCATGGATTCAGCAGCAAATCTAGTTTTATCAGTGTGATTTTTGTAATTTTTGAACTTTGTTTGCTATTTTTATTTAAACCAAAATCAGAACTACCTTTTCTTGAATCGTTATACGTTCGCCGGAATCCAGCGTATATTGCCGGAACGATATCTCTCTAACCGAAGTTGTTTTTTTCGATCTGTAAAAAGGATTATTTTTGTTCAGTTGTCTAGTTTCTCCATGTAAAATTTTACAATTTTTCATTACTGTTTGATACCTGATTCAGGTCTGACACTGTGACAGGTACGTGCCCGCGGGCAAAATCGCATATTTTGTTTCTTTATTTAATATCAAAATAATGCAAAAAAAATTTATTTTTCGATTTATTTTAATTTTACGGTTATTAGAAGTGTTCATGTTGATTTTTACAGATTTTGGAATTTATTGGATGCATTATTTAGTTAAATCATGAAAACAGGATGCCTGCAGAGTCCTGATTTATGCAAAATATGGGCAAAAGTTGATATTTTTATAATATTTTGAATTTTTCATGAAAATTTTTATATTTTTAGGGTTTGATCATGTTCATAATCATATTAGGGTACCCTCCACCCGATTTTGCATTGTTTTGAATTCGTTTGATCCCCGGATTAAACAAATTACCAAAATATTTTCTGAGAAACCCTGATTTTAACATTGTTTTGCAATAAAGGTTAATTTTCAAGGGTATTTTGGTTATTTTTCTAAAAAATCTGAATTTAAAGTTGTTTATTTTTATTATTTATTCGATTCTGCATCATCTTTTATTATGTTTATCTCAAGGAAACATGGAAAAAAGCTTATATCCAGATAAATCCCTCAATTTCATATATTGTTGGATAGATCCTAAAAAGTCGACATTTGTCCACTAATAAGTTTGTTAATTTTGCAGGGACACTCAAGATTATATTTTCCTTTATTCTCCTTTTCTTTTTTCTTTATTTCAATTCAATTATTGATGTAAACATTGGAATAAGAATTTAATTTTTTGCTTAGAATAAGGTTACATTGCATATAGGTTATTTTTTAATAATGTTAATATGTGATGGATGATGATTCATGCATATTCAAATTCACAATGGTCTACACGAATGGCACGTGCACTCGCTTCTAAGAAGTTAATAAACTCTATTGAGTTCGTATTTGTGGCCATAGTCAGGATACAAACAATATCCAGATTTATCATCTTCTTTTAAGCTACAAACAACCTACACTCTTATGCTATTTTAAAAAACTATTGCATATTTTTAGAGTTTTTTAAGTATTTTTTCCTTTTAGAATCAAATGAACTATATTCAATACACATTCGTGGCCATAGTCAGGGATATCTGGCGAATATATTTCATCTAAATTCTATAAGGCACAAAAAATTCTTTTTATCAATGATTTTTCATAAATTCTTCAGAAAATATTTTCTCAAAATTGCATTCATACATCATTTAGGTTTAGATTGCATCATGAAAAGATTTCACAGGGCCACACGCCCATTCTTTTGATCAATTCAAAATCCTATCTCAGAAAAATCGATTTTCTCAAAGTTATTTGAAGTTTTTCAGAAATCGATTTTCTCAAAAATCAAAATTTCTTAGAAATCGATTTTCCTTTTCTTCATAAATGTTTTCCAAATGCAATTCACGATTTTCAAGGTATCCTTTCTCCAAGTATTTTTCAATATTTGAAGCATACATTATGTTTTGAGTCAAATTTTTTCTAAGTCATGCCTGATTCTTTATGCATTTAGGATATAAAACATTGATTTAGACAGTTGAGTAAAGCAAAGCACATGATTGATCCTTGGTTCGATTACCCTTGGTTATGGCGTCAGGAACGGTTGAGCCTCATACCGACAAGCGAGTATCATTCTTCGGAATTTTCCCGCGTTTTAAAACGGAGGCGAGTTATTTTCAAAATCTTTTTCAAAGGTCAGTTTGACTTGCAAAAGTAAAATTTTGCAATGATAACAGATGACCAAGTCTCTTATGCCATAGATCCAAATCCAATTTCTGAACATTGCAACAAAATGTATTCTTGGGTATTTCCGAAAAATACATGTTGTACAAGCCTCATTCTCTATGGTCTTCTTCAATCGGCTTCTCTAACTGGCGATCCTGTGTTAAAATATATGTATTATCTAAAATACCCGATAGGGGTATTTTAGTCATTTCACAAGTACCCGATAGGGGTACTTGTTTCTTTTCTTTATTTTTTGTAAATTCTTTTTTTCCTTTTTTTTCTTTTTATTTTTTATATTTTTGCCCACCTAAAAGGGGCCCCACCATGGAGTCGATGGGGCCCCCAACGGTCACAAATCGTTGGGGGCTCCCAACGACTCCATGGGAGCCCCTAGGTGGCTCTTCTTTTAAGGCCATAAGGCCACTCCTCCTCTCCTTCTTTTTGTGTATAAATAGGGGTGAACCCCTCTTGTATTTTTCACTCTTGAGAGTTCTCTCTCTTTTCAATAAGAGACATTTATATTTTTATGTTGTGTTGTCTCTTGTGGGTTTGGGTGTTAGCCCTTTTGTTTGTTCATTAGTGGATGTTGTAAGTGCTTAATACACTCTTTGCTTTTCCGCATATTTCATTACATGGTATCAGAGCCTTGTGTATGCTCTTCTTCTTAATATAGCTAGTTGTGTAGCTATATTTTTTTCTTGTTGTATCTCTCTTCATTTATCCTCTTGTGAGTGATTAAAATGGAAGGAGAACAAAAGATTGAGCTCTCCTTCAAGCTCAATGGCTCCAACTACATGATGTGGGCTGCCGCCATGGAGAACAACCTCAAAGGTAAAAAACTTTGGGGATATGTTATGGGCACCATTCCGGAACCACAACTCCAACTAACTAAGATGGATGGTGATCAAGAAAAAACTCTTGAAGGAAATGCCCGCATGAAGGCCATTGAAGATCACCAATCTAAAGTGGAAGATTGGGAAAATAAGCATGCCAAGATTCTTGCTTGGTTCATGAACAATGTGGAGCTCAAGATTTGCGCCAACATTGCCAAGTTTCGGATGGCTAATGAAGCATAGTTCTTTATGAAAGGTATGTTTACTCAAAAAGACCTTGCTCGTCAATTCTTTCTTCAAGAAAAAATCCGGACTATCAAGTAAGGAGAAATGAGTGTAAGGGATTACTTTACCACTCTTGGTCCTCTATGGGATGCACTATCTTTACTAGAACCAAAATGGGTTTCTAGTGTGGATGTGGAATTAAGGAGAGAACAAATGGAAAAAGAGCACTTTTTCCAAATTTTACATGGGCTTAGGCCCGAATATGAACAAGTTAGATCTTCCCTCCTACATAGATCTAAGCCTCTTCCCTTGGAAGATGCCATAGCCGAAATATGTCAAGAAGAAACTCGTCTTGGCATGATTAAAGGAGGAGATGATGTCTTGGCCGTATCAAAACCCGGCAACCATATGAAAGCTTACAAACCTCCACATTTTGGAAGGCAAAATAATTATAATGGCAACTATAGAAAAGACATTTGCCATCATTGTCAAGAGTCGGGTCATATAAGACCTAATTGCCCTAAGTTAAATGAAGCACCTAAAAATAAGGTTGCTTCCGTTGAAGAAGCTACTCAAAAGAAAGAGGAAACCATCAAAGGGAAGGAATCTTTTTCTCTTGCTCAACTATCGGAAGCACTACAAACTCTACTCAAGATACCATCAACCTCGGGTGCCGCCATAGCTTCTTCCTCTCCTCCAGGTATGTCTTCTTGGATCCTTGACTCTGGAGCTTCCTTTCATATGACCCCACTTGAAAATGAGCTTTCTGATTTGTGTAATAATTATAAAAACTCTTATGTTTCAACTGCCGATGGTACATCTTTACAAGTAAAAAGTTTTGGAACTTTAAACTTTTCAAAAGATTTCTTTGTGCCAAACGTGAGAGTTGTACCTCAACTTAATTTAAATCTCCTCTCTGTTGCTCAAATATGTGATCATGGATGTGAAATCTCCTTCTCAACTAAGGATTGCTCTATACAGGATCTTCGGTCCGGGAAGCAGATTCGGCAAGGCCATAGGAGAGGAGATCTCTATTACATGAGCAACTTGAAACTCCCCACTAACTCTTTTTGTAACCATGTCCAAGATAAAAATATTGAAATTTGGCATCAAAGACTTGGACATCCAAGTTTCTCAAAAATGTACTCCTTTCCATTTGGAAAGAAATTTTGTAAAGAGAAACATTTTGTTTGCAAGAATTGTATTTTTGGCAAAATGAAATCTACTCCTTTTCCAAACCGAACTTTTGTGTCCAAAAGACCTTTTGAGTTAGTCCATTCGGACGTTTGGGGTCCTTCCCCGGTCATGTCTAAAGGAGGGTACTCCTATTACGTTACTTTCATTGATGACTACACTAGGTATGTATGGATCTACTTTCTCAATTTAAAATCCGAAGTCTTTGACTTCTTCAAAAAATTTCATATGATAGTTAAAAATCAATTTTCAAGTAATATCTCTACTCTTAGATCCGATTCAGGTGGAGAATATTTATCAAATGAATTTTAAAATTATTTAGAAGTAAATGGAATTTGTCATCAAAGATCATGTCCTAGGACTCCCCAACAAAACGGCTTGGCCGAAAGAAAGCATAGACACATCATGGAAACCACTAGGACACTCATTATTTCCAAAGAAATTCCAAAGAGTTTTTGGGCCGAAGCGGCCTTAACCTCAATTTACTTAATAAATAGAATGATAGCTTCATCCTTACAAAATACATCTCCATATGAAAAACTATTTGAAAGAACACCCGATTTCAATAGATTAAGAATTTTTGGATGTAAATGTTTTGTCCTTACACATAAACGGGACAAATTATCTCTTAAAGCTATTGAATGTGTTTTCTTGGGATACGGAGAAAATCAAAAGGGTTTTAGATGTTTTGACTTGAAAAATAACAAACTCTATGTATCCAAAAATGTAACATTTTTGGAAAATGAAAATGGTTTTGTGAAAACTAAAGATATTGACGAAAGTGAATATGCTTTTTTATTTGATCTTCTATCTCAAGAAGATGAGACTCCTCAAGAAGAGGAAATCTCTAATGAGTCTTTGAATGACCTAGAGGATATTCCTCTTGACAATGTTACAGATGAAAGTGATAGACCAATCCAAACCTATGTTAGGCGTGGTCAACAAACTCAAATGAGCGCCTTAGAAAAATACTCTCAAGGATCCAACATAGAAGAAACCTCTTTAAGGAGATCCAGTCGGATCTCCAATCCTCCTAATAGGTTTGTTTCCTGTGAGTCCCTAACTTCAAGATATAGAGCGTGTCTAATTGCGTTACACTCATTTCATGAACCTTCACACTATAATGAGGCCAAAAACATTCCCCAATGGGTTGAAGCCATGAACTTAGAACTTAGTGCCCTTGAAAAAGCAAAAACTTGGGAAATAACTTCGTTACCCACTGGAAAGAAATCAATTGGATGTAGATGGGTCTTCAAAATTAAAACTAAGAGTGATGGTTCATTAGAACGTTATAAAGCACGATTAGTAGCTAAAGGATATGCTCAAGCATATGGTATAGATTATGAAGAAACCTTCGCACCTGTTGCTAGAATGACTAGTGTTAGGACTCTTATTGCCATTGCGTCAGTGAAAAAATGGCCTATCTATCAACTAGATGTAAAGAATGCATTTCTAAATGGCGAATTAAATGAAGAAGTTTACAT
Source organism: Nuphar pumila (assembly GCF_984573655.1). NCBI lineage: Eukaryota > Viridiplantae > Streptophyta > Magnoliopsida > Nymphaeales > Nymphaeaceae > Nuphar > Nuphar pumila. The sequence goes on along the minus strand of NC_143260.1, from coordinate 95,981,540 downwards.
GGATCCCCCACCAGGAGTATCTATTGGTAAAAATAAAATTCTCAAACTTAAAAAGGCATTATATGGTTTAAAACAAACCCCAAAGGCTTGGCATGATAGATTTAGTAATGTAATAACAAGTTTGAATTTTCGTTCATGTTATACTGACACTACTTTGTTTGTGAAAAGTGCAGGGTCTTCAGTAGTTATTTTACTACTTTATGTTGATGATATGATCATCACTGGAAGTGATGAGCAAGGAATTTATGATATTAAGAAAGTTTTAAAAGAACATTTTGACATGTCTGGTCTTGGTTTCTTAAGATACTTTTTAGGGATTGAAGTGGCGTACTCTCCTCGAGGGTACATTCTCTCTCAGGTGAAACTGGCTGCTGATATTTGTTCTAAATCTGGTATCTCCGATGATAAGAAGACAGAAACCTCTGAAGTCATCAATGCAAAGTTAAGGTTGGAAGATGGAACACCTCTCGAGGATCCTACTCCCTACCGGCAACTTGTTGGGTCTCTAACCTACTTATCCATTACTCGGCCAACATAGCTCATGCTGTCCACTCTGTCAGTCAGTTTCAACATGCACCTACAACCGTGCACATGAGTGCAGTCTTAAGGATCGTCAGATATATCAAAAACACCATAACTAAGGGAGCTTTTCTTTTCTCCTCATCATCACTTGATTTAATTGCTTATACTGATGCTGATTGGGGAGGAAATCCCAATGACCGAGTCTCAACTACGGGATTTTGTGTTTTCTTAGGTGACTCTATGATTTCTTGGAGATGCAAGAAGCAACACAAAGTATCCTTGTCCTCAACGAAAGCGGAATATCGTGCTATGGCCACTACAACCATGGAACTTGTATGGCTAAGAAGTCTCCTCAGTGATATAGGCATTGTCATCTCTACTCCTTCGAAGATGTGTTGTGACAACAAAAGTGCAATTTATATTGCAAGCAATCACACCTTCCATGAGCGTACTAAGCATATTGAGATGGACTGCCATTACGTACGTGATGAATACCTGTGAGGAACCATAGCACTACCTTACGTCACATCTGAGTACCAGTTGGCAGACTTCTTCACTAAGGCCCTTGTTGCTCCTCGCTTTTTGTTTCTCCTTAACAAGCTTTCGGTTATATCCCCGTAAAGCTTGAGGGAGGGTGTTAAAATATATGTATTATCTAAAATACCCGATAGGGGTATTTTAGTCATTTCACAAGTACCCGATAGGGGTACTTGTTTCTTTTCTTTATTTTTTGTAAATTCTTTTTTTTCTTTTTTTACTTTTTATTTTTTATATTTTTGCCCACCTAAAAGGGGCCCCACCATGGAGTCGATGGGCCCCCAACGGTCACATTTGTGACCGTTGGGGGCTCCCAACGACTCCATGGGAGCCCCTAGGTAGCTCTTCTTTTAAGGCCATAAAGCCACTCTTCCTCTCCTTCTTTTTGTGTATAAATAGGGGTGAACCCCTCTTGTATTTTTCACTCTTGAGAGTTCTCTCTCTTTTCAATAAGAGACATTTATATTTTTATGTTGTGTTGTCTCTTGTGGGTTTGGGTGTTAGCCCTTTTGTTTGTTCATTAGTGGATGTTGTAAGTGCTTAATGCACTCTTTGCTTTTCCGCATATTTCATTACATCCTGCACTCGACAACCATGAGTGAAGAAGAAAATATTACATTCATGGTCAGATAATTGAGAAACAGATAAAAGATTTAAGTTTAGTTTAGAAATATATCTAATTTTTGGAATACAAAATCTTTTTGAGTTTTGAGAAATGTTTTAAAAAATTTCTATTCCTTTTATCTCAAGAGATGTTCCATCAACGGTGAAAACATTTGATCCGCTTCAATTATGACATTTGGACAATATATCACTATTGTTAAATAATGTAACATAATTTAATATGTAATCTCATAGTTTTAGTTTACTTTTAAGTTTAGTTAGGATTAGGTTAGTTTATTTAACTAGGTTAGGTTTCTTTTTTAGTTTATTTTTGGACTTATTTGGCTTTATGCTTTTTTGACCAAAGTCAAAAAGCATAAAGTAGAGAGAGTTGTTGGACTCCCAGCAACTCTATTTAGAGCCGTTGGGAGCCAAACACTCCCTCATTCCCTCTCTCCCTTGTATTATAAATATAAGGTGTTACCCCCTTGTAACTTACACTTTTGTAAAGCCCCCTTTTGGGACCCTAGATATTGAACTTGCTATTTTTTTTTTTACGTTTGTGCACTTGTGAGAGTTCTCCTTTTATGCCTTTGTGCACACTTTGTGTTTCTAGTATTGTGTTTATACATAAAATCTCTTTTTATAGAGATTTTCACATGGTATCAGAGCAAGGTTGCTTGGGAAGGAATGTAACGCCCCAAAATTTCGACTTGTGATTTCGAAAACTTTATCGAAAAACCTTTCAAAGATTTAAAGTTTTAACTTTTAAAAATGACAGCGGAAGACATTTAGAAAGGAACACAAGTCAACAATTCTGGGTACGTTAGCTGAAAAACCATCATTCACATGTACAACAACTTAAAGGAATTTAAGAAATAAGACAATAGATTAAAATCTGCAGTTTATTACAAAATGAGCATTTTATTCCAAAGTTCAATAAATCTAAGAAAACTCCAAAAAGTCTCAGAGCCAAGCCGCCAACAGAAAGAAGATAATCTTGATCCACATTGCACCACGCCATCGGCCGCCAGTGAAGTCCTACTCCTCACCTGCCCATGAAATGGGTCAGTTTCATAACAAACCAGTAGGTGCACGAACAGATAGGTAGAATGAAAATAAAACAAGACATTCATGAGATAAGCAGTTATGATGTTTAAGCAATTAAAGTAGTTGTAGTCTATTCTAACGAATGTAATAAGTGCAAAGAGTGGTTAGTTGAAGCAGTGTAAGTCTCAGTCATCTACAACTATTCATGAAGATATTCTTTAAGTTCTGATATTAGCTGGCCTGTGGGTACGCACAAACGCGAAACGTAGAAACAGCCGAGACCGATCCGGGGGTTTATTATGTCAGGTGTTTTCATTAACCCGGATTGCTGACTGAGTCCGCTCCTAAGGGGACGGTCAGTGACCAAGAGAGTAAATCCCCAAAGGCATTCGTGGCCCATGGATGCATCCAACTTCTGCAGAAGTGCCTGGGAGTTACCACCTAGGATAATTTATGGTAATCCCAATTCCCCTAACTCCGATGACTGGGGAAAACCGAGTCTTTTGCCCGTGGGGTGGTTGTTAACAACCTGTCCATCGGAGTCTTTGTACCATCCATCCTCTCCCTTGATGAACCGTGAAGATCGGATGGGTACGACGGGGGTTTCTTAACCGCCGCCCCATCCTACATGCTCTGGTCCATTAGACCCACTCGAGCATCTTGCCTGTGAAGGCGAATGGTCACCTTTTTATGTGATCTCAGCATTTTGCTAATTGCACTCATCAAGGTTGCCACAACCTCATCATCCCACCATCGTAACCCACATGGGACGTACTTGTCCAAAAGTATGATCGTACCTTCCTAGAGGTACAACTACGATGAGAGGGCAACATAATGGTTTATGATTCTTTTGGTTCCTACATGACATGTTTTGCTTTTCTGAGCAATTGGCCTGTGGAGGCCGATATTACCACATCAAATCAGTAAAGTATAGATTTCACACTTCAATCCCCTCCATGATCTTACATAAAATTCATACCGTACCTGCCTTAAGGTTCGGTTATAATAGCAATTGCAGTGGTTTTGAGTCTCTTCACAAAATCTATCTTAAGTATGCAGTTTCAAAGGAATAAGCATGCATAATAGACAATTATGAGTTAAGTAATCTTACACGCAAACAGGCATGCCAAGTAAACTACTTGATTCTTTCTAGAATGAGTCTACCCAAAGAATTTACATTATGCAATTTCAAAAGAATCACAAAGAGTAAAACATTGATCAACCAATACTTCTTCAGATACGCAAATATGCAAAATAATTATTCTATCTCAGAAGTCTTATTTTATTTTATTCATACGCACTATTCGTGCGACTTTCCCCTACCTCGGGATGTCGTGCAGCTGCGTGCGTCTACGCGTGTAGATGATACGAGGCTCGGGCCGCGGAGCCAGAGCGGGGGTCCGATGCGAGGTCTGCAACAGTGCTATTTTAATTATTATGCGGAGAAGTAGAAAAACAAGCCTGCCTATAGGAGAAAAAGAGAGGCAACAGGGGTGTGCCCCTGCTGGCCGAAAACCGAAAAACGACAAGGGGCGAGCCCTTGCCTGCAGACAGCTACAGGGAGACAGGGCTGAGCCCTCTGTCAAAAACAAATAGCGTGGCGGCAGGGGAACAACCCCTGCCAACAGCACACAGTGGCAGGGGCTGAGCCCCTGCCGAAAGCAATGGATGGCAGGGGGCCAGCCCCTGCCGGAAGCACATGGATGGCAGGGGGCCAGCCCTTGCCGAAAGCACCAGACGGCAGGGGCCAACCCCTGCCGACAGCAAGAAGTGGCAGGGGCTGAGCCCCTGTCGACAGCGAGAAGTGTCAGGGGCTGAGCCCCTGCCGACAGCACTGGACGGCAGGGGCCAACCCCTGCCGACAGCACGAAGTGGCAGGGGCTGAGCCCCTGCCGACAACACAGGTCGGCAAAGGGCCAACCCCTGCCGACAACACTAGACGGCAAGGGGGCCCAGCCCCTGCCGAAAGCACAGGTCGGCAAGGGGCCAACCCCTTCCGACAGCACTGGACGGCAGGGGGGGCCAGCCCCTGCCGAAAGCACAGGTCGGCAGGGGGCCAACCCCTGCCGAAAGCACAGGTCGGCAGGGGCCAACCCCTGCCGACAGCACGAAGTGGCAGGGACTAAGCCCCTGCCGACAGCACTGGACGGCAGGGGGGGGGGGCAGCCCCTGCCGAAGGCCACAAGGTGGCAGCAAAAAGGGGTGCCGCAGGGGCCACCGGTCCCCTGCCGGCACTCCGGCGAATCACAGAGGGAGAAGGGGACGCGTAGGCCACCTGTCGGGGGCCCGGTGACACAGGGAGGCGGTGGGAGGCCGCGGCAGTGGCTGTGAGCCGCCTGCCGACCTCCCGGCGAGGTGACAGGGAGGGGGTGAGGAAGAAAAGAGGGAGGAGAAAATGGAAGAACGGCGTACCTGGGAGTGGTGGCCGGCGGCGGCGGCGGGCGTAGCAGGGAAGGAGGCCGGCGCGGGGGAGGAAGCTCGAGAGGGGAGGCGTGCCTCCCCTCGCCCTCCAGCAATGCTCATAAAGAGCTCGGGGGGGGGGGGGGGTGATGAAAGGGGAAACCTCGGTGGGTTTCCCCAATCAACCCGAAAACGAAGGGGGAGAAGAGGGGGGGGGTTGCGGCGCCCGAATGCTCGGGTTTTTGAAAACCCTAAAATAAAAAGGGGCTCGGGTCGGGTCCGGACCCGACCTGGCCCGGGTCCAAACAGATTTTTTTTTTTAACTGGGGTTTTACAAGGAAAATCTTATGATTCTTCACATATGAAGTGTCTTGAAAAATGTGCCCTCAATTTTTTCGAGATTGACGTGAAGACTTCTCTTCATCAAATATTTTAGAAGATTACTACAAGAGTTAAAATTTCTTTGTAGTACGTATTTTTCTCCTTCATCTTATCTCTCTAATGGGTGAAAAAGACTCCCATTTCTCTCTTGGCTTTAAGCTTAATGGTTCCAATTATCATGTATGGGCCGAAAATATGGAAGCTCATATTAAAGGAAAGGGGCTTTGGAGATATGTTCAAGGTTCCATAACAGAACCCGAACAAAAAATTATGATGGTTGAAAGACGAGAAATCAAAATTCTTGGAGAATAAAGACAAAAGGCTCTTGAAGAATATTCAAAGAAACATGACGAATGAGAAATGAGAAACTTCAAGATCCTATCTTGGATCTTCTCATCCGTTGAAACCAAGATCAATGCCAACATCATCAAATTCAAGAAAGCCTCCGAAGCTTGGCATTATCTTGAGAAGATGTATACTTCACGAGACTTATCTCACAAGTACTATCTTCAAAAGAGAGTCTTGACTCTACAACAAAATGAGATGTCTATTCGTGAGTACTTTGCCGAATTATCCTCTATTTGGGATGAGTTTGCCATGCTTGAGTCCAAGTGGAGTGGCGAAGCTATTGAACTTAGATACAAGCAATTAGAGGAAGATTACTTCTTTAACTTTCTAAATGGTCTTCGACCCGAATTTGAACAAATTCAGTCCTCTCTTCTATCTTCTTTCACATCTTCTTCCATTGCAAATGTTATTACCAATTTTAGTGGAGTGGAAACTCGTATGGGCATTAGCAAGCAAAATCCAAGTGTTCTTTCAATGCCCACAAATCAAGATGAATGTAATGGAGTTAATGTTGTGTCTAGGTCCGGCAACAACTTGAGAACATATAAACCTCCTCACTTTAAAAACCAAAATCAAGGATACAATGGTGGTCAAGGTGGAAGAAGGGATAATAGCAAAATTGTGTGCCACTTTTGTAAGGAACCCGGTCACATCAAACCGGTTTGTCCTAAATGAAAGAAACTATTTGCAATGGCAACCACATCTCAACCACAAAAAGAAGAATCTACAAGTGGAGTTTGTAATGAGATATTGCGGAAATATAAAGAGTGCATACAAGCACTTACAACAATGAATAAAAGAGACAATATCACAAGTCCACAAAGGGACAATACAAGCACAAGCTCTTATTGAGAAGAGAGAAAGCTCTCAAGAATAATGAATATACAAGGGGTTCACCCCCATTTATACAAGAGGGAGAGGAGCAAAGGGATGGCCAAAAGGTCTCAAAAGGAGAGCCAAAAGGGGGCTCCCATAGAGTCGTTGGGGGCTCCAACGACTCTAAGGTTGGAGCCCCTTTTAACCCTCAAAAGAAATAAAAAAAGAAATAAAAAATAAGAAAATAAAATTACATTTTATCAAAAAACGAAAATAGTTGTTTTCTAAAACAACTATGTGAAATTACAAAAATACCCATATCGGGTATTGATGTAATATACAGTGTATATATATATATATTAGATACATTTTAACACCCCCCCTCAAACTTTACGGGGAAATGACGGAAAGTTTGCCAAGAAGAAACATGAAGCGAGGAGCCGGAAGAGTTTTAGTGAAGAAGTCCGCCAACTGATATTCTGAAGTGACATATGGAAGAGCAATGGTTCCTCGTAAGAATTCGTCACGAACATAGTGGCAATCCATTTCGATATGTTTTGTACGCTCATGAAAAGTATGATTGCTCGCAATATAGATGGCACTCTTGTTATCGCAACATAGTTTTGAGGCTTCGGTAATATCAACTCCCATGTCTTTAAGCAGACTGCGAAGCCATACAAGCTCCATTGTCGTGGTTGTCATAGCCCGATACTCAGCTTCAGTGGATGATAGTGAAACTTTCTGCTGCTTCTTGCATCGCCAGGCAATCAAAGAGTCCCCTAAAAAGACACAAAAACCAGTAGTTGAGACTCGATCATTGGGATTACCTCCCCAATCGGCATCAGTATAAGCAAAAAGATTCAAGGAAGAAGAGGAGGATGAAAATAGCCCTTTATTGATGGTATTCCGAATGTAGCGGATGATTCGGAGAACAACACTCGTATGCACATTTGTAGGAGCATGCTGAAATTGGCTAATTGAGTGAACCGCATGAGTGATATCTAGTCTGGTGATGGTTAAATAGATAAGAGACCCAATGAGTTGTCTGTAAGGTGTGGGATCTTCCAGAAGAACCCCATCCTCCAACCGTAATTTGGCATTAATAACCTCGGGAGTCTCTACTTTCTTGTCATCAGAAATCCCAGACTAAGAACATATATCTGCAACAAGCTTCATCTGTGACAAAATATATCCTCTAGGAGAATATGCAACTTCAATTCCAAGAAAATATCTGAGAAAACCTAAATCAGACATATCAAAATTATTTTTTAACATATTTTTAACAACAATAATACTATTTTGATCATTCCCAGTGATAATCATATCATCAACATAAAGCAACAAAATTACGATACTAGAACCTGCATGTTTAACAAAAAGAGCAGTGTCAGTATAACAAGAGTGAAATCCTAACTTTATCATGATATCACTGAAACAATCATACCAAGCCTTAGGAGCTTGTTTAAAGACCATACAATGCTTTCAAAAGCCGAAGTGTTTGACCTTACTTAATATTAATTCCGGGTGGCGGATCCATGTAAACTTCTTCACTTAAACTTCCATTTAAAAAGGCATTTTTTACGTCAAGTTGATAAATAGGCCATTTTTTGGTTGATGCGACAACTATTAAGGTCCTGACACTGGTCATTCGAGCTACGGGAGCGAATGTTTCTTCATAATCAATGTCATATTCTTGGGAATATCCCTTAGCAACTAATCTAGCTTTATATCGTTCTAAGGAGCCATCGCTTTTAGTTTTAACTTTGAAGACCCAGCGACAACCAATAGGTTTTTTGTGTGAGGGTAGATTAACTATTTCCCAAGTATTGGCCTTTTTTAAAGCATTTAGTTCAACTTGCATTGCTTCAACCCAATGTGGTATAGATTTAGCTTGATTATAGTGAGCCGGTTCAAAATAAGAATGTAGGGTTATTAAACATGCCCGATAGTTGGGGGTTAAGGAATCATAGGATACAAACCTATTTGGGGGTATTGATATTCTAGAAGAATGCCTAATTTGTGGTTCCTCAGTGGATTCAGAAATTTGAGAGTATTTTTCGAGGGCACTAATAGGATTTTCTTGATTTCTTCTTGAGTAAACATTTATATCACTATCATGAACATTTATATTTGGATCACTATCATTTGAGGGTGTTATGTCAAGAGGGGATACCTCACGTGTATCGTCTATGTTTTCAAGAAAATCTTCTTGTATGTCATCAATAAGATCATATAAGAATATATAATCAATTTCATTTGTTTCTTCTATTTTATCAAAACCGTTTTCTTCTTCTAGAAATGTTACATCTTTTGAAACATATAGTTTATCATTCTTAAAATCATAACATCTATACCCTTTTTTATTTTCACCATATCCTAGAAAAACACATTCAATTGCTTTTGGAGATAACTTATCTCTTTTATGTAATAAGACAAAACATTTGCAACCAAAAATACGAAGACGATTGAAATCGGGTGAAAATTTAAAGAGTTTTTCATAGGGAGAAGCATTTTTTAACTTAGAAGAGGGCATTCTATTGATTAGATAGGTTGAGGTTAGAACGGCTTCGGCCCAAAACTTCTTTGGAATATTCCTAGAAACAAGTAATGTTCTAGCGGTTTCTATAATGTGCCTATGTTTCCTTTCCGCTAGGCCATTTTGTTGGGGAGTCCTAGGACATGACTTTTGATGGCAAATGCCATTTTGGGTCAAATAGTTTTGGAATTCGTGAGATAAGTATTCGCCACCGGAATCGGATCTTAAAATAGATATGTTATTTTGAAATTGATTTTGAACCTTTTTATGAAAATCTTTAAAGAAAGTAAATACTTCTGATTTATGACTAAGAAAATAAATCCAAACATACCGAGTAAAGTCATCAATAAACGTAACATAATATGAATAGCCCCCTTTAGACATAACCGGAGAAGGCCCCCAAACATCCGAATGCACCAATTCAAAAGGTCTTGATGAAAGAAAAGTTCTAGTGGGAAATGGAATAGACTTCATTTTTCCAAAAATGCAATCTTTGCAATTAATTTCTTTTTCCTCACAAAATTTGTTTCCAAAAGAAAAGAGATACATTTTGGAATAACTTGGATGACCAAGTCTTTTATGCCAAGTTTCCATGTTTTTTTCTTGGACATAAGAACAAAAATAATTTGTAGGGAGATCGAGATGGTCCATATAATAGAGGTCTCCCTTTCTATGGCCTTGCCCAATCTGCTTCCCGGACCGGAGATCTTGCACAAAGCAACCATTAGATGAGAAAGATATTTCACATCCATGGTCGGCAATTTGAGAAACCGAAAATAGGTTTAAATTTTGTTTGGGAACAACTCTTACTTTTGGAACACAAAAATTTTGAGAATCTTTAAAAGAGCCAATACTTGAAATTTTTAAAAAGGTTCCATCGGCCGTAGAGACACAAGAGTCCTTTGAATTGGTGCAAACATCAATAAGTGCATTTTCATGGGGGGTCATATGAAAAGAAGCTCCAGAGTCAAGGATCCAAGAATACGTACCGGGTGATGATGTCGAAGCAATAGTCGCACCTGATGTGGAGGAAGAAACTTTTAGTATTTATTGGAGAGCCATAGATATTTGTCCAAGAGTTTCTTTGATGTCATTGTTCTTGCCTTCATCTTCTTTGGTGGTGGTTTCTTCAAGAGAGGCCACCTTAGGCTTGAAGGTTCCAATAATCTTTGGACAAGCGGGTTTAATGTGACCCGACTCATTGCAATAATGACAAACAATCATTTTTCTTCCTCCATTGTAGTTTCCTTGTTTCCCAAAATGAGGAGGCTTATAGGTTCTAACATTGTTACCCGGTTTTGATACGGCAAGGACTTCATCAACATGCTTATTCATGCCAAGCCTTGTCTCCTCTTGAGTGATTTCGGCAATAGCATCCTCAATAGGAGGAAAAATAGATCTATGGAGAAGTGAGGATCTCACTTGCTCAAATTTGGGTCGTAGCCCAAAAAGGAATTAAAACAATCACTATTGTTCCATTTGTTTTTGCCTTAAATCAATATCTTCCATAGAAACCCATTTTGGCTCCAAAAGAGCCAATTCATCCCATAGTGGGTTTAGGGCACTATAATAGTCTTGAATGCTAGAATCACCTTGCTTGGTGGTTTTAATCTTTTCTTGCAAGAAGTATGCTCTCGCAAGATCCTTTTGGGTATACATACCCTTCATAAAGGACCAAGCCTCATTGGCTCTACGAAATTTAGCTATATTAGCACATACTTTAAGCTCAACATTGTTCATAAACCACGCAAGGATTTTTGCGTGATTGCTTTCCCAATCTTCCACTTCTTTTTTATGATTTTCAATGGCTTTGAGGCGAGCATCTCCTTCAAGAGCCATTTCTTGACCTTCTTCGTCCTTTGTAAGAATAAGCTTAGGTTCCGGAACGGTACCCATGACAAAACCCCAAAGTTTTTTTCCTTTGAGATTATTTTTCATTGCCGATGCCCACATCATATAATTCTTTCCATTGAGCTTGAAAGATAGGTCAATCTTTGCCTCCATGATGTTGCCAAGAAGTGAGAAAATATCCACTAAATATGAGATACACGAACTACACCTTTTCTTCAAGAATCGAGTGGCTCTGATACCATGTAATGAGATATTGCGGAAATATAAAGAGTGCATACAAGCACTTACAACAATGAATAAAAGAGACAATATCACAAGTCCACAAAGGGACAATACAAGCACAAGCCTTTAAGAATGCAACAATATAAAAAGCCTCTTATTGAGAAGAGAGAAAGCTCTCAAGAATAATGAATATACAAGGGGTTCACCCCTATTTATACAAGAGGGAGAGGAGCAAAGGGATGGCCAAAAGGCCTCAAAAGGAGAGCCAAAAGGGGGCTCCCATAGAGTCGTTGGGAGCCCCCAACGGTCACATTTGTGACCGTTGGGGGCTCCAACGACTCTAAGGTTGGATCCCCTTTTAACCCTCAAAAGAAATAAAAAAATAAGAAAATAAAATTACATTTTATCAAAAAACGAAAATAGTTGTTTTCTAAAACAGCTATGTGAAATTACAAAAATACCCCTATCGGGTATTGATGTAATATACAGTATATATATATATATATATATTAGATACATTTTAACAGAGCTTTCTCTCTAAATCAAATTATGGAAGCTCTTCAACCTCTTCTTAAGGGAGCTATTTCCGGTGCTGCCGTATCCACTCCTTCTCCAGGTAAAACTTCTTGGCTTTTAGATTCAGGTGCATCTTTTCATATGTCTCCAATTATCTCTTTTCTTTCCGAATATTTTAAAAGTTTGTCACCATCTTTTGTTTCTGTGGAGAGATGCACCGAACCCTAGGTAGAGAGAGAGAGACGGCTGCACAGGAAGAAAAACACGTTAATTCATATTAGGGCTGCTCTCTATGTTAAATAGAGAGAGGCCAAAAGAATAACTTACATTTAAGTCCATTATTAAGTAAAAATATCAAATAACCTCCAAACTAAGAAGATTTAAACTTAAGCCACCTATTCTCAACACTCCCCCTCAAGCTGGAGCATAGATATCAATCATGCTCAGCTTGTCACATTTTGAGAAATTTGGTCTAGCAAGGGGTTTTGTAAACATATCTGCAACTTGATCTTCCGACTTTTATTATTTGGTAGTGATATGTCCAGCTTGAATCATATCCCTTACATAGTGGCAATCAACTTCAATGTGCTTTGTTCTTTCATGAAAGACAGGATTGTTCGCTATATATGTTGCAGCCTTGTTATCGCACATCATGGTCATAGGAGAGAAAACCTTTACCTGAAGATCATGAAGAACAGTACGAACCCACATCAATTCAGCAGTTGTTTGGGCCATAGCCCGATATTCTGATTCTGCACTCGACCTGGAAACCACATTTTGTTTCTTACTTCTCCAAGAAATCAAGTTGTCTCCCAAAAATACACAGAATCCTGTGGTAGATTTTCTATCTACTACAGATCCAGCATAGTCAGCATCAGAATAGGCCACTATCTCTAGAGTTCCACCTTTCCTGAACAATAACCCCTTTCCAGGAGAAGATTTTAGATATCTGAGAATCATTATGGCTGCATTCTAGTGTACCTCAGTTGGTTTGTCCATAAACTGGCTAACTTTGCTTACTGCTAAAGCAATATCCGGCCTGGTCAGAGTTACATATAATAGCTTCCCTACTAGGGAGCGATAGCTTTTGCTATCAACTGGTTTTGACCCTTCTTCAATCAACTGAACTTTATGGTCCATGGGAATATTTGCTGGTTTAGCTCCCAACATTCTTGTTTCCTTTAATAAGTCAAGAACATAATTCCGTTGAGACAAAACCATCCCTTCACGGCTCCTAGCAACTTCTATACCCAGGAAACATCTAAGTGAACCAAGGTCTTTTATAACAAAGTGCTTTTGAAGATGAGCCTTTGTGTTTTCAATATCTTTCACATTGTCTCCTGTAAGAATGATGTCATCCACATATACCACCATAACAACTATGCCTTTGTTAGTTTTCTTGATAAATAGAGTATGATCTGCCGCTGACCTATTAAAGCCAAAGCATGACATCACTTCAAACAACTTTTGATACCATGCGCGAGGACTCTGTTTCAAGCCATAAATCGACTTTCCCAACCTACACACCTTCTGACACTCCCCCTCAACCTCGAAACCTGGAGTTTGTTGCATGTAAACGGTCTCAGATAGATCCCCATATAGAAATGCATTTTTCACATCTAATTGGCACAAGCTCCAACCATTCTGAAAAGCTACTAAGAGAACAAGACGAATGGTACCCATCCGTGCAACAGGAGAAAAGGTTTCAAAGAAATCAATACCATATGTCTGAGTATACTCTTTCGCTACTAATATGGCCTTGTACCTTTCAATAGAACCATCAGATTTGTACTTTATTGTATATACCCATTTACATCCAACAATGTCAGCATCTTCTGGGGAATCAACTAGATCCCATGTATGCTGAGAGACTAAAGCATCAATTTCTTCTTGCATAGCCAGCTTCCAGCGATTATCAAGCTCTGCCTGTTGATAGTTCAGAGGAATAGTTTCAATATATAATGCTGAAATAAAAGACTTCATCTGATTTCCAATTCTGGCATCGGAGACAAAATGAGATATGGGATATAAGGTACATTGTCGTGTCCCCTTTCGTAGAGCAATAGGCCTGTTATCATCATCATGAAGATCACTATTATCAGTAGAACTTACCTCAGGAAAAGAAGAAGATGAAGGCACTTGCGGAGGTGGAGCTCTATGCACATATACCAATGGAGGATTATGAAATCTGGAAGAGGATAAAGTTTGGTTCGGTAATGAGGGCACGAATTCCAAAGGAAAAAGAGGTATAGGTAATGGAAAAGACTCAACTGGATCAACCTGCAGCGGGGAACCGGTACTAGAGTGATATGGAGTGGATTCCAAGAAAGATACATCTGCACTGACATACTCTCGGCGAGAAATATGATCATAGCATCGATATCCCTTTTGATTTTTGGGATAACCTATAAGTATGCATTTTGTAGCTTGAGCAGCTAATTTATCACGGTTAGGACCAAGTTTGTGGACAAAACAAACACATCCAAATATTTTGGGCGAGAAAGAGAAGAGTGAGGCATTAGGTTTTAGGATATGTAATGGAATTTGATCACCCACGGAAGATGAAGGCATGCGGTTGATCAGATAACAAGCAGTGGTAATCGCATCACCCCAGTATAACGCAGGAACATTAGATTGAATCATAATGGTCTGGGCAACATCAAGCAGGTGCCTATGTTTTCGCTCAGCCACCCCATTTTGTTGAGACGAATAGGCACAGGAAGTTTGAGGTTGGATGCCATGATCTTGGTAAAATTGTAACAAAACTTTTGATTTAAACTCAAAAGCATTATCAGTGCGAACAATCGACAATAGATTCAAATTGAGTTTTTATTTCAAGAATTAAGGATTTTATAATACTTGAAACTTCAAATCGTTCTTTTATTAAAAACACCCATGACAACTTAGAGAAGTCATCAACAATAACTAGATAATATCGACACTGAGTCCTAGTAGGAATCTTACTAGCACCCCATACATCTGCATGAAGAAGTTAAAAAACTTTATTACTAGACTCACTCTGACTCAAAGGGAACGAACTTCGATGATGCTTGCCCAGCTGACATGCTTCACACTGAAATGATGTGGTGGAAGGAATTTGAGGAAAGACTGAGCGAAGCTTTGACAATGAAGGATGACCAAGACGACGATGCCACTGAACAAGACTGAATGAGTGTTCCACTGCAGCATGAACATTAACCATTGGATGATGTAGGTAGTAAACTCCATTTTCTTCATAGCCTCCACCATTCTTCTTCCCCGTCAGCAAATCCTGAAAATGACAACCCATCAAATCAAATATTACTCGACAGTTTTGTTCTCTTATAAGGCAACTAAAAGAGAGTAAACTTTGAGGAAAGTTTGGAGCATGAAGAACATTTTGCAACTGTAATGAGGAGGATATAGAAATATTTCTCTGACCAACAACCGGGGAGGAACTCCCATCGGCTAATGAGACTCTTCGATGAGCATTAATATCCTTTAGGTCTGAAAAAACAAGTGAATTTCCACACAAATGTCTGGATGCACCAGAGTCAATAATCCACTTATTGTCAGTCGGATGAAGATGATTTCCGGTTGAATAGGCAACACCAGCTACAGGAGGAGTGGAACTCAAAGGACGAAGAGCTATCAGCTCATCATATTCAGCACGACTGAGGGTGATACTACTGTCACTTGCATAGATATTTTCCTGTACCTTTGTTGCCTCGAGAGTAGTAACATTTGCTTTAGGAGCATATGACTTTGATGAAGAAGAGGTTGGCCGACCATGCTTATCCCAGCAACGATCTTCTAAATGTCCAGATTTTCCACAGAATGTACATTGAAGCTTTCCTCTGCCTCCCATACCTCGTCCAAGACCTCGTCCTCTGATATTCAAAAGATTTTCACGCCCATAACCAGATGAGACAACTAGAGCAGATGACTGAGTCACAGGCTGAGATTGTGGAAGAGAGAGCGCAAGTCTACTCAGATGATTATATGCCTCAGCAAGAGTAGGTACATTTGAACCAATCAACATTTGGACTTTTGCAACAGAGAATTCTGAGGATAAACCTGTAAGAAACCGAGCAACCATAGTTTGTTCTTGATGATCCTTTTGTTTCGAACAACAGAGGGGTCTGTGAGCATTAAGTCTTTCAAAGGCAGCTTTGACAGAGGCATAGTACTGGGCCAAGGTCTGATCTCCCTGCTGTAAGTTATATATCTCCTGTTCAACTTGCAGGATACGACTCACATTAGTCTCTTGTGAATACGTATCGCGAAGATTGTCCCACATCTTTTTGGTTGTATTATAGTAAATTAAACCATCTGCAATAGGAGGTTCAACACTATTCATAATCCACGACATAACTATGTCATTATCTTCATCCCAGGTAACATATTTTCCCACTTTTTCAGTGGGTTCGTCTTCCAACAAGATATGTTTTCTACGATGTCCAGATACCGACATCATGAACGTTCTGGACCACCTGACATAGTTAGTTTCATTCAACCTTACAGAAGAGCCGTACGAAAAGGGATTGGTAAATGCCTTATACTCTCCAATATGTTCCAATTTGGAATCACATTTCGAAGTTTCAGCCATACTGAAGATATACTTCTGTTTCAGCAGAGATAAAAATCTGGACAGACTTCAATCAACACAGGGAATAGCGTGTGTTACACTCACACATCAAACGATACGACAACCAGCAACTGTTCACACAAAAAAAAACCCACGACAGTAAGGAACAACAACCCACAACAAGAATATTTTTCCCAGCACAACAGGGAATCAAGCCTGCAATTTCCACGACAGTAGTGAACAGCAGACCACAATCATGAATAATAGTTCTAAATTTTTTTTTAGCACAGCAGGGAATCACGACCAACATAACTATGCATACGCAGAAACTGAATCATAACAGAGGCTGCTCCCAGACATATATAGCTCGACAGTCAGTCATATCTCAATCACTAGCAACAACACAACAAGTGCGATTGTTGTTTCTCCCCCAAAAAAAAGGAAGTCACGACAGGAAATCACGAAAGCAAGAAACCACGACAAGGAGATTGTTGTTGGCCCAAACATCAGGATATCACGGCAATAAAACTTGGCAACAAAACATCACGACAGAAAATCCAGGAAATCACGGCAGAGATAAAACTCGGCAACAGGGAATTAAAGCCACAAACTCGGCAACAGAGAATCACGGCAGGAACTCGTAGCAGGGATAAAACTCGGCAACAGGGAATCACGACAATAAAAAAAACACAAACGAGGAGCTACCAGACCAACAACACGCATCCTGTTCCCTTAGATGTGATGACAGATCTGGGCCATGACCTTGGTCAAATCCTAGATCTGTTATCAGATCTTACACAAAAAAATAAACAACTGACCTGATTGAAAAAAAAAATCGTTGGTGTAGATTAATCGTAGTTTGATCACGATCGATCACGCTCCCACGATCGATCACGCTCCCACGATCGATGGCTCTGATACCATGTGGAGAGATGCACCGAACCCTAGGTATATATATATATATATATATATATATATATATATATAGAGAGAGAGAGAGAGAGAGAGAGAGACACAACTGCACAGGAAGAAAAACACGTTAATTCATATTAGGGCTGCTCTCTATGTTAAATAGAGAGAGGCCAAAAGAATAACTTACATCTAAGTCCATTATTAAATAAAAATATCAAATAACCTCCAAACTAAGAAGATTTAAACTTAAACCACCTATTCTCAACAGTTTCAACCACAGATGGCACTTCTCTTGAAATTAAGGGGATTGAAAACTTTGAAACTCAAAATGTATTTATTCCCAAAATTAGATTTATACCTAAATTGAATTTGAACTTACTTTCCGTCTCTCAACTCTCGAACTTTGGATGTGACATTTAATTTTCATCTAATAAGTGTTTAATATAGGATCACCGGTCCGGGAAGTTGATTGGGGAAGGCTCTAGGAAGGGAGACTTGTACTATGTGGATTCTCTCTAAATCAAGGTTTTAAAACCCGTGACTCGGGACTCGACTCGTTCTTTATTGACTCGTGACTCGGCGGGTCAACTCGGTGACTCGGATCGGGTTTTGTTAACTTTTGATTTTAAAAGAAAAATAATATATAAATTATCATTTAAACATATAAAGGTTTGTAGAACGACTTAATTACTAGTTAAATTGATTAATAAGTAAAATAACATCAAGTAAAACTATATCTAACTTATAATTACTCATCTAATAGCAAGAAATCGAACAACCAAGCAAAACAATAATTCAATATTTCAATAGAAATAAGCCCTAAAGTAAAGTTAAGTTGAAAACTTACAAGAGAAGAGTAAAAACTAAAGATAACCTTACTTGAGCAATATGCAATGCATCTCAGCAATCAACTTTCGCATCTCAGCAATAATCATACTAAACCCATGGCCATATAACAAAATTACAAAGTTCATAAGTATAAAGTTAATAATCATAACACAATGACAAAATCAAATTTCAAACATCCAAAATTCATCCACTTTTACAAAATATGATATATCAACTCTCAAGTCAAGAGTCAAATCTCAAATAGAGGCGAAGTGCTATTATTTGGAATTTCATTTGAATCAATTCTTGAGTTGGAAGTAGAAATTAATGGCTGAATTGGAGTACTAGTGGTTGCATTTTCCCTTGCATCTTCATCTTCAACTCCATCACCACCTTCATCATCAATAAGATTAGCTTCTTCAATGTTTTTAACTTCCATCTCCAAGTCCCTTAAGAAATCCTTCATTAAATAAAATGACACATTTGAGTTAGCATGCAATAGAGAAAGACAAAAAACTAAATTAAAAGAATTTTAATCAAGTTAAAATATCAAACAAACTTTTATGGTTTTACCTTATCTCCATCTAAAACTCCTTCTTGCATGACCCATTCATCCATTGGTGTTTGCAAATATATATTGTCTGAAGAAATTGGGTCAAGACGTGTTTTCTTTAATTGCTTTTCTCTCAGACGTAAATTATAGTGGACAAACACTAAGTCATTAAGTTTCTTTTGAGCTAATCTATTTCTTCTCTTAGTGTGAATTTGATCAAAGGTACTCCAATTTCGTTCACATCCAGATGAAGAACATGTTTGACTAAGTATGCGAATAGCAATTTTTTGGAGATCGGGGACACATATTACATGCATTTTCCACCATATTGCTGCATAAAGCCAAAACACACAAAAATGTAAAGTTGATTAAAGAAATATTCTTTTGCACAACACAACAATAATGTTAAAGATAGATCACCTGGCTTGTGCTCATTTCTAGTCATAATAGCTATAGAAGTACCAAAATCTGCACTTGCATCTTCAAATAACTCAAGTTGCTTGCATGCTCTTACTCTAGCTGAAATATTTGGCTCCAACTTCTCAATATATTTAATTAAACCACGCCTTACTTCAGGATGCTTTGTGAATTACATGAAATAGTGCAAATAGTAAAATACATTAAAATGATAATTGATAAAAGAAAGTTCATATTCAAAATTTAAAATAATTAATAAAAAGATATAAACAAATACATAGTACATACCTTAGAAAATTGTGGACTATAGTGGTATTTGGGATTGAGATAGTATGTTGTTGCATGATGAGGGTGATGAAGTTGATTTTCCCAACGATTGTCAATTATTTTCCAATAAGGTTTATACTTTTTTTCCTCATTGTCATGAATTTCTTTTATAGCCTCTTTGGCTCTATCCATAGCTTCATAAAGATAACCCATTGTAGGATTTTCTTCTCCATCGACCATTCTCAAAACTTTGACTAGAGGTTCTATAGTTTTAACAGTTGATTCTATGACTCTCCAAAAATTACTATTCAATATAATATCCTCCATCTCTTTCCCCTCAGCAAATGATGAATATTTTGAATTGTTCCATTCATCTGATGCCATCATTTTTCTAAGACCACTTCGATGTTCTAGCAAAGATTGAAGCATGATAAAATTAGTGGCAAATCTTGTAGTAACCGGTCTTAAAATTTCTTTCTTATTAGAAAATTGAGTCCTCATTAGGTTCAAAACAAAAGTATGATTGTAAATGAACTTCGTGATCCTTTTTCCACACATCCAACTATGCTTTTTATCTTAGACAAATCTTCAAGCATGAGATCTATGCAATGAGATGCACAAGGAGTCCAAAATATAGTCTTCCTCTTATCCTCTAACATCTTTCCAGCTGCTTGATAGTTGGTTGCATTATCTGTGATTATCCGCGATTTTTCAATTTCAAAACATTATTAACATACTAGACAAATTATAAATATCAATGTTCAATAGAAAATTTCAAAAGAACAAAATGATATACCTGAACAACATTCTCTGCACCTACTGTTTCTACCACTTCATCAAATAATTTTAATAAATTTTCTCGATTCTTCACGATACTTGTTGCATCAACTGATTTCAAGAAGTAAATGCCCCTTGGACAATGAACCAAAAAATTTATCAATGTCCTTTGTGTTGCATATTTCCAACCATCAGCCATAATAGAACAACCCATTTCAGCCCAAGACTCCTTGTATTCTTTGAAATAATCATCAATTTTTTTAATTTCTTCTTGTAATAATCTTCCAGAAATCTCAGCTGAAGAAGGCGGCTTCAATCCCATTCCTACTGAGGAACAAACTTCAATCATCTTCGTAAAGTAAGGAGAATTGGCTGCATTGAAAGGAATGGCTGAATGATAAAAAATCTTGCAATATCTGAACATAACCTATCTCTAGTTTTTCTATCCAAAGTTGTTTTTATTCCAAGTTGTTTCATTGATGGAGACCCTGCCTTCACTTGAACAAAAGCATCAAGATTATGCTTTTGGGCATCATTCATCAATTTTTTTCCCTTTATACATCTTTTCTTAGAAGACTCATCACTTTCATCTGACAAGTCCATATCATTTACTTCAACAAAGGAACCAATCTCATTTACAATATTTTTCTTATATAATTTGTGTTCCTAAAATGACTCCAAATTCTTACGAAATTTTTTGCTTACAGATTATTAGACTTTGTCGCATGGTTTCACCTCTCCTTTAATACCAGCAAGATGATAGTTAAGTCTATTAATGCCACCACTCATCTGTTTTGTACACCAAGTACATTGTATCATCTTTTTTTTATCAAGAGGTAACCCAAAATCCCACACAGAGTCCTTTCCCTTAGTGAATGTTGTACTTGGAGTCCTTGAAGATCCTTCTTCTGACATTTCTTTGATGATTTGATAAATCTAGAACTGTTAAATTTGAAAAGTTAAAAACATAGATACAGTTAGTAGATTATGCACAAACTCAGCAAGGAAAGTTAAAAACATAGATATGATTAGTCCAACCACTCTCGATTTTCATTGTAGAGCAGTCCAAACCCACCAAGGAAAGTTGGTCAACCCAATTTTTATTATGGATCAGTCCAAAGACTCCAAACCTATCAAAGAAAATCAGTGAACTGTAACCTGAAATCGATTGAGGTTCGGTCCACATGAATCCTCAAATCGATTGCAAAACAGATTTACAAGTGGGTCAAAACTGCACATGATCCCAAAAATCGATGCACACATAAAACTATACATGGTACACTACATAATGATAATGCACACAAACTGAACATTGTATATGCTCATCAGCATAAGCAAGTTATCATTTTTTTTTACTATTAACACTAGCATGATCAAGTTATCAACAACAAAAAAACCATTAGTGCATGCTTCTTTGCCAAAAAAAATAAATTATACAGGGAGAACACAAAATCGAAACCAAATCAGAATCCTAAAAACTTGTACTCGTTACCCAAAACCGACAGATTTGGACTTTTCAGAAATCATGCCCCTTGGTCTCTAATATTCTTCGTTAATTGTTTTTGTGTTCCTTAGTCTCTGAGAGTCTGAAGAGAAAATTTTGTTACATGACAGACAATCATTTGTTTATAGCCTACATTTTGGAACTCTTAGAGCCTTCCTGCCATGGAATTGGACCACCTTGATATGGACTGATCAAGTAGATGACGAAGGCTCAAGCAATAGTCAACTGAATCAAAATAAAATTTAAGGTTGAACTCACTCTCTGGCTGACCGAACCAGATAAAAAGGCCAAAGTCATAACCTTACAAGGCTCTCTGTGGTCCATTTGCAATTCCAAGTTTGTGGCCTTGTAAAACATTCATTTGTCCCACGCTTTAGTGTAACGAGTGCATACATCATACATACCTTCACAAAACTCGCCGGAAAATCTTGCCGGAAATTCTCGCAGCGGCAAAAAGAAACACAAAAGGGAAAAAATTGAAAAAACATACTTGGTGGCATCGGAAAATCTCGCCGATGCACTATTTTTGCTGGAGAAGATGCGTCGGAGCTGCGACGATGCCTTACTATTCAGTATTCACCGTCGATGTGCCTTCGTCGGCGTTACTGTTCACGCCGGAGTTACTGTTCGCGATGCAAATACAAAATGCAAAAAAATAAACACGATGGCAAACCACGCCTGAGTTACTGTTCACACCGGAAACTCCTTTCCGGCGTCACTGTTCACGCCGGAGTTCTCGTCGGATGGCTGGAGCTACAGCTGCACCGCACCTTCTCGGCTTCTCCTCTCTTCCGTCGAGGGTTGAACAGTGAAGACCTTAAGGGTTTTCGTTAACAACTTAAAAGGTAAAAGAAACAAATATTGCAAAATTGCCATTAACACGAACCGTTCGATTCTATTTGACTCGTGACTCGGCCCGAGTCGCGTGAGTCCAACCGATCCCTCCAGCGAGTTTTGTAAATCCGAAAATGACAACACTCGCCCGAGTTTAGCATGACTCATGACTCGGCCGAGTCAAGCCCGAGTCTTGGCAACCCGAGTTTGCCTTGCCGGGTTGACTCGCTGGAGGGCCGATCCGAGCCGAGTCAATGAGTTGACTCGGCGAGTTTTAAAACCTTGCTCCAAATCCCTAAAACCTTTTTTTGTAATCTGGCCCAACATAAAGACATAAATGTTTGACACGAAAGACTTGGTCATCCCAACATCACCAAGTTATCCTATTTGCATTTTATTAAAAATCTTTGTAAAAGTACTTTCTCTTGTAATGATTGTATTCTTGGAAAAATGAGAAGTATGCCTTTTGAACAAAGATCTATGTTTACTATAAAACCTTTTGAAGTTGTTCATTCGGATGTTTGGGGTGTTAGTTTGGATCATGGATCCGATCCGATCCACCTTGAGAGATCTAACGGTGGCATGTTTGTAATTAGTTCTTATTACCTGTGTAAAGTGTATTGTATCACTTATAAATATTAAGTAAAAAGGGAAAACCCTATTGCGCCGACTATTCCTCTCTCTCTTCTCGTTCTTTATCTCATCTCTAACATCTGCAGGCTGATATTTCTGATATTTCTGACATGGTATCAGAGCACAGGCGCGGAAATCGATCCTCTAGAAGGCCTATAAGGACCAGTGCGTGAAAGGACGTAGGCTTTCTCTATTCCTTTTTCCTTAAATCTATTTCTGATCTTCTGATCTTTTCTCTGTTTTTTTTTCTTTTCCCTTTAATCTGATTTCACGCATCATCCCAGTTTCACGTATCCCTATTTCTTTGTCTCTTTTTCTTAATCAGTTTTCTCCAGTTTCTCCTTTTTTTTTCTAATTTGATTTCACGCATCCCAGTTTTGCGCATCCTTATTTCTATTTCGATTCCTTCTCTTTTCAAATTCTTTTTCTGGCTCACACGTTACACAGCATTGTTGTTTTTCTGTGCACACAGCATTGCTATTTCTCTGTGTACACAGCATTGCTATTCCTGGTTCACACGTTACACAACATTGAAATTTTTTTTTTTAATAACGTGTGTGTGTGAAGATTATTTTCTGGATTACACGTCATTATATTTCTGTGCAATGTGTTGCTGATATCATTTTCAGCACACACAGTATTGTTGTTCTTCTTCTCTTAATATACTGTTAAATACAGTTTGTTCTCTCATTCTTCATAAAATCTATGGATTCCAAATTGAACCCTAGTTTTCTTACTCATCTCATGACCCACAAGTTATCACATGATAACTATTTGCTTTGGAAACGCCAAATTGTGCCTTTTATTCGCAGTCATGGTCTTTATGGGCATCTAGATGGACGATCGCCCGCCCCACCTACACATATCATGCAGGAAATAACAGGTGAAGACGGGAAGGTGAGTCAACTTCGAAGCACCAATCCAGCTTATGACATATGGGTACAACGAGATCAGACATTAGTTGCTTACATAACCTCCACACTTTCTGATCGTGTTTTACAAACTATCTCTGATGACCAATCCGCTGCCGAGTTGTGGAATGGACTAGCTCATTCTTTTTCTCAGGTTTCCGAATCTCGGGCTTTGCAACTCAAGTGGAAATTCCAATCCATGCGAAAAGAAAACAAATCCATTACAGAGTTCATGGGGGATGTCAGAGTGATTACAGATTAGTTAGCTGCCATTGGTATCAGATAAGGATATGGTACAACAGGTATTAGGTAGTCTTGGACCTGAATATCGCATGTTCTGCACGGCACTCCAGGTTGTCTCAGTCCTTCCATGTTTTGATGATCTTCAATCTAAGCTTTTGCAATATGAGGTCAGTTTAAATCAGGAACACGCGTCAGAGGATGCTTATCCTGTGATGATGACACATACGCCTATTCAAACAGGAGTTTCATTTACTCCCCCTCGCCCCAATGGAACATCTATGAACAGAGGAGGATTACTGCCTACACCAGGTGGAGGAGGTATTGGTTCAAGCAGTGTACCACGAGGAGAACGTGTTCCTACTTGTTTTCTATGCAACAAACGGGGACATGTTAAAGCAAACTGCTGGTACAATCCTCAGAACCGGAACAAATCAGGGAGGCCAGATAGTAGGCCAGGGCAGAAGGCCACTCATCAGTTTACCCGTACTCCTCAGGGACAGGTTCTTCCACAGGACATACAAAATATCCTTATGACTACTTTTAATCAGATGAACTTGCGCCAAAATGAGGAAGGTATATGGTATATTGATTCAGGGGCAGCAGCACACGTTACTTTTGATGCAGGTAAATTTACTCACTTGACTCCTTACACTAGAAATGGCACTATAGTCATAGGAGATGGATCTCACCACCCCATCTCTTACATTGGAAATGTCTCCCTTTCTTTACCTGAATCTCAATTACCCTTGTCAAATGTCTTACTCACACCTGCTATTCAAAAGAATATTCTATCTGTGTCTAAATTAGTTGATGAAACAAATTCTTCCGTTGAATTTACTCCTGTTTATCTTAAGGATCTTCACACCAAGAAGACGCTCGCTAAAGGTGAACGGCGCGGGAACATGTACGTCTTTGAAGAATCTCATGTGCCTTTGAAGACGTCGTCTTCCGTAGCCGTGGCTTCTTCAGCTCTTTCCTTTCCAACATTTTTGAGTCGATCCACAGATCATAGTTCTCCATCTAGAGTCTTGAAACTTAATAAGCCAAACTTATGGCATCTTCGTTTGGGTCATTGTAGTCAAGTCTTTCTTGACAAGTTGTCTGCTAAAGGTCTAATACCCGCAGTCAGTTTAGAGTCAAAATGTCTAAGTTGTCATTTATGCAAAAGTCATGTACTTCCTTTTCATAGTATCAATAAAAGAGCAACAAAGCCTTTTGAAATTATATGCTCAGATGTTTGGGGTCCTGCGCCCACTGCTTCTCTTTCTGGATCTCGATACTATGTACTCTTTCTTGATTCTTACACTCGTTTTAGTTGGATTTACTTCATGAAAAACAAACATGAAGTTTTCAAGTTGTTCAAACAGTTTCATGCACTAGTCCAAAACCAATTCAATACCAATGTTGTATATTTCCAGTGTGATGGGGGGGGGAGAATACATATCCCATGATTTTAGTGAATATTTGAAGGAGCATGGCATTACACGTAACATTTCTTGCCCTCATACCCCTCAACAAAATGGAGTTGCTGAGAGAAAGCACAGGCATATTGTTGAAACAGCCTTGAGCATGATGCATACTATGGGCATTCCTTTTTCCCTTTGGACCGAGGCTTTCCACACAGCTGTTTACGTTATCAACAGGTTGCCCATGACCATCCTTGAAGATAATTCTCCGTATTTTGTTCTTTATAATTGTCATCCATCATATGAAGAACTACATCCTTTTGGTTGTGTATGTTATGTTCATATTGATCATTCATTGAGAAATAAGTTTCAAGACAGAGCTATACAGTGCAAGTTCCTTGGGTATGCAGATGACTATAAGGGATACAGGTGTTATGATCCTCATACAGGCAAAATTCGGGTATCCAGAAATGTTGTTTTTGATGATGAAAATTTTGACACTCTGGGTTCATCTTCCACAGATAAACAGGACAGTTATGATCATTGTCTCAATGACTCACTTTTATATGATTCGTTGCCTCATGAGGATTCATCTTTATTGACAGACAATGAACCCTATACTTTTGATGTGGAACCACATATGGAAGACATTCCTCCTTCACGTTTTTCTGGTCTTGTTTATTCTCGTAGAACTCACCCAGTCAATGCTGAGACTCCTCTACGACATTCCACTCGGGTTAGACATCCTATAGATTGCTGGGTAAGTTTTAACAATTTCTCTTTGGATTTTCAAACATTTCTAACCAGAGTGTCCAAAGAAACAGAACCTTCCTCCTTTCATGATGTTGTAAATTCTCGTGCCTGGGTAGAGGCGATGAATGAGGAAATGGAAGCATTGCATGAATGCAACACATGGGAAATTGTGCCAAGGCCAGATAACAAGAATGTTGTAGGATCCAAATGGGTGTACAAGATCAAGCACAAACCGGATGGCAGTGTTGAGCGCTATAAGGCTCGTCTGGTTGCACGAGGCTTCACACAGCAATATGGGCAAGACTACGATGAAACATTCAGCCCAGTAGTAAAACTGGGCACAGTCAGGATTGTCATTGCGTTGGCATTACAACATGGATGGTCACTCTGTCAACTTGATGTTAAAAATGCTTTTCTGCATGGTGAACTAAAGGAAGAAGTTTACATGGAGCAGCCACCTGGATATAGCATGCATGATTCATCAAATTGGGTATGTAAACTTCGACGCTCTCTTTATGGATTAAAACAAGCTTCTCGATCTTGGTTTGAAAGTTTTTCCACAGAGATCCAGCGTCATGGGTTCAATAAAAGTGTTCTAGACCATTCATTGTTCATCTTCAAAAGTGGTTCAGCTATTGTTTGGGTGCTTATATATGTTGATGATATCATTATTACTGGGAGTGATGAGGATCACATATCTTGGGTTAAGTCTATGCTGATGGCTAAATTCAAGATGAAAGACCTGGGTTCCTTGCGATATTTTTTGGGTGTGGAAGTTGATAGTCGACATGAGACTATTGCATTGAGCCAACATAAGTACACTATTGATATTCTCCTCGCTATAGGGATGGAGAATTGTAAACCAATTAGCACACCTTGTCTTCTAAATCATAAGTGCTAAAGAAGGCACTACTTATCATGATCCTACTTTATATCGTCGAGTTGTAGGGATGTTACAATACTTAACATTCACTAGGCCTGACATAGCATACTCTGTCAATCAGGCCTCTCAGTTTATGCATGCTCCTACAGATGCACATATGGAAGCGGTAAAAAGAATCCTTCGGTATTTAAAGGGTACGATTGGAGATGGTTTGATGTATAACAAAGACACAACTTATACGTCAGGACATCGACTATTCACCTACACAGATGCGGACTAGGCTGGTGATCCTGATGAGCGCAGATCAGTTTCAGGGTATTGCATCCTTATCGATAATAATGTTGTAACATGGAGTAGCAAGAAGCAAAAGGCAGTGGCGCGATCTAGTACTGAAGCCGAGTATCGTGCAATGGCAGCAGGAACAGCTGATGTTACGTGGGTGAGACACCTACTGCAAGAATTACAAGAACCAATCTCGTCCTCTATGCTTCTTTGTGATAATCAGAGTGCTATTAATATTGCCTTAAATCTCATTCTTCATTGTCGCACGAAGCATATCGAAATCGATCAACACTTTGTTAGACAAAAGGTGGAAGAAAAAGAAATTGAACCCGCATATGTTAGGTCAGATATGCAAGTTGCTGACATTTTTACCAAAGGATTATCTACTCATCAGTTTTGGGCACTCAAAGACAAGTTGAGCATGATCAAAGACCATACTCAACTTGAGGGAGGCTGTTAGTTTGGATCATGGATCCGATCCGATCCACCTCGAGAGATCCAACGGTGGCATGTTTGTAATTAGTTCTTATTACCTGTGTAAAGTGTATTGTATCACTTATAAATATTAAGTAAAAAGGGAAAACCCTATTGCGCCGACTATTCCTCTCTCTCTCTTCTCGTTCTTTATCTCATCTCTAACATCTGCAGGCTGATATTTCTGATATTTCTGACATTTCTGACATGGGGACCGGCACCCGCCATATCCAATGGAGGCTTTGCCTATTATGTGATTTTTGTGGATGATTTTTCTCGATATTATTAGATATATTTTCTTAAACATAAGCACGAAGTGTTTTCATGTTTTAAATCATATCATATGATAATTAAGAATCAATTTAATAGTAATTTAAAGATTTTTAGAACTGATTCCGGAGGCGAATATCCTTCCAATGAATTTAAGAAATATCTTGAAGACTATGGTATTGTCCATCAAAGATCGTGTCCTAAAATCTCACAACAAAATGGGTTAGCTGAAAGGAAGCATAGGCATATCATTGAAACCACCAGAACCTTTCTTGTTTCCCAAAGTATTCCAAAACAAAATTGGGCCGAAGCGGCTCTTGCTTCAGTTTATCTTATTAATTGTCTTTCATCCAAAAATTTAGATAAAATTTCTCATTTTGAAACTCTATATGAAAAAGAACTTGATTATAATAGATTGAGAGTTTTTGGTTGTAAGTGCTTTGTCCTTACAGATAAGAATGATAAACTCCCACCTAAAGTCATTCATTGTGCTTTTCTTGGCTACTTCGAAACTGAAAAAGGGTTTTGATGTTATGATACTAAAAATGATAAGTTATATGTCTCAAGGAATGTAACATTTTTGGAAAATGATAGTGGTTTCAAAAAGAATAAATCTTATTTAGAAAATGTCGACTATTCCTTTCTCTTTGATCTTTTATCTAAAGATGATGATATCTCTAGTGATGATGAATCAACATATAACAGTGACAATGAAGTGGTTGAAATCAACAATAACTCTAACCCTACTACCTCTCAAGAAGAAAATATAACTAGCAACCCTATCACCTATACTCATAGAGATAGATGCACATTTAGAAGTGCTATTGAGCAATATAGTGAACCTAGCGAATCTATCCTCCCACATGATTCAAACCCTAAAAGAACCAAGAGAACTAGAAGAACTCCCTCTAGATTCGTATATTTTGATTATTTTTCTCTTAAATATCAGGCTTGCTTAAGTGCCATTCACTCATATTTTGAACCGAAAAATTTAAAGATGCCAAACGATGTATTGAATGGAGAGAAGCCATGGAGAATGAACTCAAAGCGCTTAGGAAAGCCAATACTTGAGAATTTCAAACGCTTCCTAGTGGAAAGAAAACCATAGGATGCCGATGAGTGTTCAAAGTCAAAACCAAGAGTGATGGATCTCTTGAGAGGTATAAAGTTCGTCTTGTAGCTAAAGGGTATAGTCAAGAATACGGGATTGACTATGAAGAGACATTTGCTCCAATAGCTCGTATGGTTACAGTCAGATGTCTCATCACTTCCATTAGAAAATGGAATATTTACCAAATGAATGTCAAAAATGCATTTCTAAATGATGATCTTAATGAAGAAGTCTACATGGATACTCCACCTAGTATGAAAATTCTTAAAAATAAAGTTATTCGTCTTCGTAAAGCTCTTTATGGCTTAAAATAAGCTCCCAAGGCTTGACACGATAGATTTAACAATGTAATGACTGAAAATGGTTTTACTTCATGCTATACTGACACTGCATTGTTTGTTAAGAAATCTGATGTAGGGATTGTTATATTACTGTTATATGTTGATGATATGTTAATAACAAGTAATGATATGTCAAAAGAATCAAGAGCATTAAATTTATCCTGACTTCAAGATTTAAAATGTCAGACTTAGGATTTCTGACATATTTTTGGGGAATTGAGGTTGCCTATTCTCACATAGGCTATTTTTTGTCTCAAACTAAACTTGTTTGTGAGATTCTTGACAGATCAGGAATCACAAATGACAAGGTCTGTGAAACTCCTGAAATAGTAGGTTCAAAGATAAAGATTGATGATGGGATTCTCCTAAAGGATCCCATACCTTACCGGCAACTAGTTGGATCTTTAACGTATCTCAGCATTACGAGACCTAATATTTCTTATGCAGTACATGTTGCTAGTCAGTTTCAACATGCACCTACTACAGTTCATATGAGCGCCATTCTTCGCATCATCAGATACATAAAGGGTACAATAAACAATGGGGTATTTCTATCTTCTTCTTCTGACTCTGATTGGGGAGGTGACTTAAATAATCGTCACTCCACCACTGGTTTTTGTATTTTTTTAGGAGAATCTTTAATTTCTTGGAGATGCAAGAAACAACATAAGGTCTCACTTTCATCCACAGAAGCCGAATATAGAGCTATGACATCTACTACCATGGAGATTGTTTGGATTCGCAACTTGCTGTAAGATATGAATATTCAAGTTCAAGGGCCCACAAAACTATGTGTGATAATAAAAGTGCAATTTACATTGTTAAAAATCACATATTTCATGAGCGCACGAAGCACATCGAGATGGACTGCCACTATGTTCGTGAAGAATACTTAAAAAGAACCATAGACCTTCCATATGTTACATCAGAATACCAACTAGCAGACTTCTTCAGCAAAACGCTGTGCTCTCCAAGATTTAACTTCCTTCTTGGCAAACTTTTGGTTATGTCACCCTAAGTTTGAGGGGGTGCTAAATAATGTAACATAATTTAATATGTAATCTCATAGTTTTAGTTTACTTTTAAGTTTAGTTAGGATTAAGTTAGTTTATTTAACTAGGTTAGGTTTTTTTTTCTTTTTTAGTTTATTTTTGGACTTATTTGGCTTTATGCTTTTTTTATCAAAGTCAAAAAGCATAAAGTAGAGAGAGTTGTTGGACTCCCAACAGTTCTATTTAGAGCCATTGGGAGCCCAACACTCCCTCATTCCCTCTCTCCCTTGTATTATAAATATGGGGTGTTACCCCCTTTTAACTTACACTTTTGTAAAGCCCTCTTTTGGGACCCAAGATATTGAAGTTGATATTTTTTTTACGTGTGTGCATTTGTATCCGTGCCTTTGTGCACTTGTGAGAGTTCTCCTTTTATGGCTTTGTGCACACTTTGTGTTTCTTTTCACAACTATTTGGTCTCATATGAAAAGAGGAACCTGAGTTAAGAATCCAAAGAGATTTACCAGGATCGGAGAAGCCAAAGGAAGAGACCGCAACTTCAGTGGATGAAGATGCTCCTTTGAGTAGAGGTTGAAGTGCCTCCACTAATTGTATTAAGGATATGTTTCCAATAGATGGTTCACTCGATTGCTGTGAAGGTCCAATAGAGACAATCTTTTTCTCATAAGGTTTCTTCAATTTATGACAATATGTTTTTACATGTATCGGTTCACGGCAATAGTAGCAAGTAACTTTCTTTCTTTCATGCTCATTATTTTGCTTCTCATCATTTGGTCTTCTATAGTGTGGGGGTTTGTAGGTACGAATATAGTTTTTCAGTCTAGATACGGCTAAAATCGAGTCATCATCACTCTTAGAAATTATCTTTTTAAGCATAATTTTTCCCATACTTAATTCTTCTATTGTGTCTTCTATCGAAGGGACTTTTTCTCGATGAATAGGAGCAGATTTGATGGATTCAAACTCCGATCTCAATCCATTAATAAATTGGAAAAAGTGTTTCATATCTATTTGATTTTGACAGAGTTCTATGTCTTTTAGACAATGTCACTTTGGTTTAAGAGGATCTAACTCTTCTTATAATTCAGACAAACTATATAGTATTCTCTAATGCTTTTGTCTCCTTGAATCATATTATGTAAGTTGCATACATGTGCAATATTTTTAAGAGAGTACATTCTCTTAAGATAATCCCATGCAATTCGAATTTAGCAAGACTTGAACACTTGTTTATGTCGACGCTACTAATGAGCCAAGACATAATCTTGGCATGGCCGATTTTTCATTCCTTCTACTTTTTCTCATAAGTAGTTATAGCCTTATTTTTCTCAACCTCCGTAAGAGGTACTTCTTTCTCACTTTCTACTTTGGTAAGGATTAGTTTGGGTTCTGGATTGGTCTCATCCACTAATCCTCACAACCCTTTTCCCCATATAAGGTGCTTTATAATTGAAACCTATGTTACATAGTTTGAATCATTGAGTTTGATGGGTTTTATGGTGACATTATCATTGTCATCTATTTTTACAAGGGTAAAAAGAAGAGAATAGAGAAAAATGAGAGAAAAGAACGGGAGTAACGGTGGTAGTCACGAGCACTCTACCATCGAACAAATGCCACCAATCACGAGCACTTCGAATAGAAATTGCAAGAGAGCTTCAACACTTTCAAATTTGGAGTGACACACTTCCCAATGTTCCGAAAACAATTTCGGCTTGATCACCACACTCTGATACCATGTAAGAAAATGAGTTCCTTCAAAGATGTTCACTAAGTCACCAACAATGGACACTCAAAGAGTTCCACCAAAATACTGAAATGAACACAGAAAGAACCACAAAAGGGTTCACTCACAAATACTCACTAAATAGGTTCAAGAACAAAAGATAAAAAATAGTGATTTTATTGATTGTAATCCACACTTAAGTTGTACGTAGAGTGGGGCTATGCCCCATATTTATACACAAAGGAGAAGGCACAAGGAGAGTCATTGGGGTCCCAACGACTCTATTGTATTGAGTCTATTGACTAGTCAACATGTTGACTAGTTCAATACAAACTAAAAATAAAAAATCTAAAACTAGACTAACCCTAGTTACTAACTTAGTTACACACACACTTATATATATATATATATATATACATTTTTAACAAGATTGCACTTTATTTTGTCCACTTCTCTTCAGGCAGAAGTTTGACTTTTCCTTTCCGGTTATTATATATGTAGAACAACAATTTTGTATTTAGGGGCCTTTTCAATTCTTGTTTCAAATTTCATTCTACGAGGTCAGGATTTTTTTCCTCTTTTTCATCATATTGGTAGTTTCTGATTTTTCTCTTATCATTTATTTCAGGCCCTTGTTAAGCGGATTGATCGATATGGAAAGCTTTCTGCTCATGAGGGTTGTGTAAATACTGTACATTTCAATCCTACTGGAGATCTTCTTGTTTCAGGTTCTGATGACAAACAGATTATATTTTGGAACTGGGCACAAAAGATTAAAAAGTTTTCATACGATGCTGGCCATGAAGATAATGTCCTTCAGGCCCGAGTCATGCCTTTCACCAATGATAGTAGCATAATAACTTCTGCTGCTGACGGGCAGGTCATTAAAGGGCTGAGTTCTCATTCTTCTGTTCTTTGTTTCTTTTTCTTTTCTCCCTTTTTCCTGGTTTGAGAATATTGTATCTTTCATTATGCATATGAAAAATATTTTGTTTATTAAATACTTCTGATTGCATGCTATGCATATAAGCTCTTTCAGTTAATGTTTCATTGCATTTGCCATTTGTTGTACTGATGTTTGAGTGTTCAGCTAAGGTTATTGGTCAAATCTCACTGGGAGTCTTTGCAATCTTAAGACACACCATTCTGTTATTTCTCTTGTTTTTAATTTGTTCCTTTAAAGAAAAGAATCCTCTGACTTTGATGGATTGTGTTCCTCTTTAGAAATAATAAAAGACGAGTTAGGAAAGTGAGATAGCTCCAAAAGTACGAAGTAGGTGCACCAGGAGCATCCTGTCATGGTTATAATATATATATATATATAATATTTATATTTATATATGTAGTATGTAAGTTAAAATCAAGAGAAATATATATATCATGACTATGCATCCTATCATGGATGTAAAGAAGATGAAGAAGAACAAAGCACTTGGGCCAGACGATATACCTATTTAATTCTGGATGTCAATGGGTAATATTGGAATAACATGGTTAACTAAATTGTTTAGGAAAAATGCCAAAAGAGTGGAGATTGAGTATGTTGATTCCTATATATAAGAATAAATGTGATATTCAAAATTGTTCTCACTATAGGGGTATTAAATTTATGAGCTACATTATGAAACTGTGGGAGAGGATAATGGAGCAATGTTTGAGAAGAAAATCAAGTTGGCTTTACGCCAGGTAAGTCAACGATAGAAGTTATTTTCTTATTAACACAATTGATAGAAAGATTCAGACAGAATGAAAGAAATTTGCATATGGTTGTCATAGATTTAGATAAAGCTTATGATAGTCCCAAGGAATTTAATCTGGTGAGTGTTAAGGAAGTGATGCAACTTTTCGTGAAAGTATTTTAAAAGGGATTTTTCATTAAAACTCATTTGTGCAAATCGTGCATCAAATCTTAAATTTCTGGTTCACACTAGTGTTGAAGTCCGTGAACAGAGGAACGTGTTTTAAAAGGTTTTTTTACCCCACACAAATGCAATTTTTATTGCCCTTAAATGAAAAGTAAATAAAATGTGCTACCCTCTGCAGAGGGCTTAAAAAGGAATTATTACAACCCAACGTAAACTAAATGTCCCTGTGGCCCTAAAAATAAAAATAAGAAAAAAATAAAAATTTGTAGGGTCTTCTTCTCTTGTGATCTAGCCACTCTTTTTCGCTTGGGTGCTATTGTGGAATCAAGGGCCAAGGGTCCCTTTTTCAATGGGCAGGTCCCTGAGGGAATTACTGGAGATCCCTTTGCACAAGAAGCCTTACCTGCAGAACACAAAAACAAAATACAAAACAAAGGCAGGGAACTATTTTTAAAAACAAATGTTAGTTATAACAAGAAACAAACTCAACTAAATCTAACAAACTAACTACAATGTAACAAACTAGAAGATTCTAATTAACTACAAAACAAATTAAAACAAACTCTAACTAACTGAATATCAAACAAATCAAAACAAGTCTAGACTAACTAGTTATGAAATACTGATTTAACAGCTAACTAAGAAAAATATTAAAACAAATTACTAACCAATAATGTAAAGCAATAAAATAAGGTAAAGTTTGATCTACACTAGACCAAAATTAATTAAAAGTAACACATGTTTAACTAACTATCAATATAATATTGAATTACTCGGCTAACTAGTTACCTCTGAAAACAATACGATCTAATTTACTTACAATGTATGCCTAACTAATTAATGAAATCTAAAAAAAAATTGAGACTAGCATCAATCACGCTGAACTGCGTGACTGACGTTAGTACCCAAAAAACAATGTCACAACGCAAAATGTTGTACCAGCCCGTGCCTAATATGCGGGATTAACGTGAATAATCAGAAATCTGCACGATCAAGAGATCACTACAGTCTGCATTATCAATCTGCTTAGATTGGTGGCAGGCTGTAGCTTGTGACACACAAGTCACGCACGCACGGTTTGATGTTCACGTTAAGATGCAGAAAGAAAAAAAGGTAGACTGCGTGATCAGAAAATCATGCAGGTCATTTTCTAGCTGCAACCCAATAAAAACCTTGTGAACAGGCAAGTTCACGCACGCTGCTACACGCTCACGTCCACACAGGTCTGCGTGATAAAAGAAATCACGCCGATCGATTTTGCTGTTGACGTTTTCACGCTATGCGTGATCTAATAAAAACAAAAAATCTCAAAGACAATGAAACACCCGACAAATAACGATCTACTCCTTTGCTATTGCAGAAAATTAAATTTTAATCTACACTAAATAAAGCAATCAAGCAGAAAACGATTTACACTAGATGCTATATTAAACTAAAAACTCTTTTATATATCTAATGAATCTGAAATAAATCTAACCTAAATGCTAGTCAAATAACGAGATGGGGAAGAAGAAGCAAACCTTGCATCCGCTTCCGATGGAGGGGTTGAGAAGAAGAAGTGGTTGTTCCCATGGTTGAACGCACACTCCGACAACGTGGTAAAAAGCACCGGCGATAGCAACGATCAGAAGTAGGATGAAAATCGATGAGGAAGAAAGGAAGAGACAGGGAAGAACCGATGACGTGTTTAGAGTCTTTACATGCCATCACAGAAGAACGACTTTTTCCTTTACTTTTCTAAAAATTGCAACCATTTATGCTTTATTCTCTGAAAATCAAGTACACACGCCATTGCTTATTTATCTTTATATGTTTTCTACACAGTTTTCCAAAATTATTTCTAAGCAGTGAACTTTGTCATTATGCTCTTGCTTTTCTTTCTTTTTTTTTCAATGTTCAATTTTCAACAATTTTTCTTTTTTCAGTTGAGCACTATATCAAATTTTCAGGCTTTCATGACCCATGTAACGAGCTTTGGGTCAGTGACTCCCAGGTCAGACGACCTTAGGGCACCAGATACAAAGTATCCCTCAGACTTAATTACTTGAGTCACTAGACCTGCTATTTTTATAGTTTTACGTATAGCTCTCTTCTTGTCATGTGCAATACTAAAAAATGTGCAGACCACTCTTTTCTCAACCAAGACCGCCGGAGTCATCGGATCGCCGATCCGGTGAATCCTCCTCTCTTTCTCCATTTCATGCAATTGTGTGTTCTCAATTTTTTTTCTTTTGTTTCTTTTATTTTTCTGAATTTCTTTCTGTAATTTGCTGCAGTTAATTGTTTTTGCTCAGTTCTTTTTAATTGAAAATAAAAAATTTAAAAAAAAGAATTCGATTGGCGCTTTTGGGAATTGACGCAAGTTCAATTGGAGCCGCCGATCAGTTTTTCTCAAGTAGATCTAGTTTGATTTCTTAATTTTAGCATTGCTTTTGTTCTTTTTCTATTAGATCAGATCAAATCAATTGATCTGTATTTAATCTGAATTTTATTTTATGTTTTGGCGAATTTAAAAAAAATAAAGAAAGAAGAGGATCGATCCATGCTCAATTGACACTTGTCCAATTGGAGTCGTCGGTCGATCTATTCTAAAGAATAGTTTTAATTTCTGTAATTTCTTTCTTGTTTTGTTAAATTGCATTCTCTAATTAGTTGGCATAGTAATTAGTCTTTCTTGTTGGAATTCCGATTCATTCGCATCTTTGATTCGCAAAATCGGATCAAAGTGTGAAAATCGGCATTACCGATTTTCTGTTTAGCATAATTTCTGTCTGATTTTGTTTTGTGCATAAGTAGAGTTTTCGGATACATTTTTCTGAATCCGTAAACTGTATCGGATTCTTGAACGAATCTATTTCCAATCTGGAAAATTTCATCAAGATCTAATTCAGTTTGACAGACTGTTGCAGCATTTTTCGGCGATCTGTCCAGAAAACTCGTTTAGCATAGTTTAGTTTAAGTTCTGTTTGCTTTCGTATTTTTGCTGCCTTTTGTTTTTAGTATATCTGGAGCTTCCGAGTTTCAAATTTGAATCCGTAAAGTGGTTTGGAATCCTGGATGAGTCTAGTTGCTTCTGGCACATTTTCGTTCAGTTTCGATTCATTTTGACAGACTGACGCAATCAGATACGAGAAGTTGTCAGAAAATTTCTGCGTAGTTTTCTGTTTCTGCAATTTCTTATTCATTTAATTGTTTCGGGAGTTTCGCACAGAATTTTTCAGTTTCGTAAATTGGATTCGGTTTCTAATCGTGTTGGGATTTTTCCTGCAAATTTTCAGCAGGAACCGAATTCAAATGCTATACTGTTCTGCTATTTTTCCGAAACTTGTTCTGACAGGTATTTCTGAAATTGCGCAGGACAAATTTACATTTTCGTGTGCTAACCCCATTTAGCGTAGTACTTTGCATTTTGTGTTTTTGTGTTCGCCTTTTGCAGGTGGTCGCCATAGACGGATTGCATAGCACTTAAGTGGATTTGGATTCCCGTGCAAGAGCAAAAGCGGATTCTCCAATTTTTATTTTCTTTTTCATTTTTTTATTAATTAAGGCTTTAGGCCACATTTAAAGGTTGTATTTAATTTCCTTTCAGCTCGCTTGGGTTGTAATAGGTTTTTATGCGTTTACTTGTTAAATTTTTAGTTACGTTTAATTTTCTTTTAAGGCAATAAAGTTCTATTGCGTGGAATACAAAGTTCTTCAAACTGTTCCCTGAGTTTGACCCGGATCTCACCCTAGTGTGAGTCGGTTTTTATTATTTGGTGTTCGGCTTTCACAAACTATTTATAAAAAAAATATCTTTAAAATACATTTCATAAAATAGTACACCACTAACCACGGTTCAATGTCATGGCGGGAGACGGAAGCCACCTCAAATGCTCGTATGTTTGCCCGAAAGATGAGTTAGATCTCCAAGGATTCAAGTTCATGATGGATCCCTATGTGCTGCCCATGAAGGGGGGGGGAATATGGTCCTTTGAATGAGTTGGTTGTGGACCGCAAAAAAGTTATTTATGTAGTCGTTGATAGGCTCATTAAATTCTCCCATTTTATGGCCTTACCCGGAAGAACTCCACACAAACTGTAGTTAAGACTTTCAACCAAAATATCAGCAAACTCTATGGAATGCCAAAATCCGTAGTGTCACCATGAATCGCTTTTTACCAGCCATTTTTGGAAGGAGTATTTCAATCTCTTAGGGACCAAAATGAAATTTAGTACAACCTACCACCCCCAAATCGATGGTCATTCTGAGGTTGTAAACCGAACTGTAGAAACCTACCTATGGTGCTTTACCCAAGAAAGACCAAAAACTTGGACCGACTACCTCCCATGGGTCGAATGGTCCTACAACACCCCACACCATTCCTCCGTTAGGATGACCCTTTATGAAGCCTTCAAACCCCACCCAAAACCGTAGCCTATGAAGGAGGGTCAGTCAAGTCCATTGAGGTTGATCGGCAATTGAAGCAAAGGGATGAAATCTTGCGAGACTTTAAAGAAAATTTGGCTATGACACAAAATCGGATGAAACAAATTTATGACAAGAATAGTATAGACCAGGAGTTCTAACTAGGAGATTGGATATGGCTCGAGCAAAGATCCAAAGGAAAAGCACATATTGAGGGGAGCAACCACAAGCTTTCTCGGGTTGTACAAAGTGATGGAACATATCTGACTGGCTGCATACAAACTCCGGCTACCTCCCACCGCCCAAGTTCACCTCGTGTTCCATGTGTCAAAGTTGAAGACACATCAGGGAGACCTCAAGATACCAATCGAAGGGTTAAGAAGCACTTTGTGCAACCACACCAAAAGTCATTGACCCCAAGATACCAATACAGGTTAACCCGAAAGGTGCATGTCAACAATCGAAGGGTTAAGAAGCACTTTGTGCAATGGAGTGATGATGGAAAACTAACATGGGAGTTCGACTACACCCTCTTGAAGTAGGCTATGACACAGGCTCCTGTTTTGACACTGTCGGATTTTACGAAGACCTTCGTAGTTGAGACCAATGCCTTCAGAGTAGGCGTAGGGTTGTTCTCACGTAGGAGGAACATCCTTTAACCTTTTTCAGTAAGGTCATCGCAGAGGGTAAGCGGGGTTTGTCCACGTATGTGAAGTTCATGGTCGTCCTCCTAGCCGTGGACAAGTGGCACCCCCCTACTTGATTAATAGACACTTTGTAGTGAGGACAGACCACTAGAGTCTGAAGTACATACTTGAGCTGCAAGTGAGTACCCCTACGTAGCAGAAGTGGATCTCGAAGCTTCTCGATTCAGTACTGCAAGGGCACCAACAACCAGGTGGCCGATGCCCTCTCTCGGCGAGGCAATGAGGACGAGTTGATGTGCTTCAATATGACCCAGGTGACATTTTCATTCTTGGATGACCTACAATAGGCCTATGCGGTACACGATTTCCTCTCAGTTGTCAGATCATAGAATTCGAGAGGAGAGGCTCCCTAGCTAAAGATCAGGGGAATTTGGTGATGCACCATAGGCAGATTATGGTTCCTCTCGAATCCAATCTCACGAGGCTCCTCATCGACCAGTACCATGCCACTTCATTTGCTGGTCATAAGGGAGTCCAGCGAATTTATCAATGTTTGAGTAGTGAGTTTGCTTGGAGAAGCATGAAGAAGCAGATGCGACAGATCGTGACCCAGTGTGATGTTTGACATCGGGTCAAGTATGAGGCTGCATCTCCATTGGACTTTTGTAGCCCCTACTAGTTTCAAACCATGTATGGGAGGATATTGTTAAAATGTATCTCTCTTTATGTAAATATTTACATATATATATAAAGAGAGATACATATACATATATACATGATGTATATATGTATATGTATCTATCTTTATATATATGTAAATATATATGTTTCCTTTTTTTCTTGTA
This sequence comes from Nuphar pumila, assembly GCF_984573655.1. Lineage (NCBI taxonomy): Eukaryota > Viridiplantae > Streptophyta > Magnoliopsida > Nymphaeales > Nymphaeaceae > Nuphar > Nuphar pumila. The sequence continues at coordinate 95,941,288 of NC_143260.1, read as the reverse complement.
AAACCCGCAAGGGTATTTTAGTCATTTCTCTTTCTTTTGCGCATATTCATAATTATGAATATGTTGTAATTCTTTTTGTATTTTTACTTTTCTTCCTTTTCTTCCTTTTCTTTTTTCTTTTCACTTTTTATGTCTTTATTTTTTGTTGACTCAAAGTCAACTTGGAGGGGGCTCAACACTAGCTGTTGAGCCTCTCCAACGGTTAGAATTCTAACCGTTGGAGGGGCTCCAACAGCTAGTGGAGCCCCTCCAAGGCTCCTTTTCCTCTTATAAATAGGGGAGTTCCCCCTTTGTAAAATGCACTTCTTGGAGCTTTTGTTCTCCATTCTTCTCAATAAAATTCTTTATATTTTGTATGCCTTTGTGCATTTGAGTTTCTTTATTGTACCTTCATGTACATTTGTTCTAAGTGTTCTTGTGCATTTGTGCACATTGGTGGTGTGCTTATCGCACACTTTATCTCTTTTTTGAGATATTTTCACATGGTATAAAAGAAGATCATGCTTTTTTCTCTCTTCGTTGGAGTACCTCGTAAAGCATGCCATTAAGTTGTGGTGGTTGGAGTGAAGACTCGGCTCTTCATTCTATATTTTAGAAGCTTCCTACATCAAGAAGGGACTCATTTCGCATTGTGGTACGCATTTATTTCTCTTTGTATCCTCTCTAATGAGCGAAAAGGATTCTCACTTCTCTCTTGGCTTCAAATTAAATGGAACGAATTATCATGTATGGGCCGGGAATATGGAGGCCCATATAAAAGGAAAGGGTCTTTGGGGATATGTTTAAGGAACTATTCCCGAACCCGAACCAAAAATTACTATCCTTGAGAGAGGGGAGATCAAGGTTCTTGAGGGAGAAGAAAGAGAAAAGGCTTTTGAAGATTACAATAAGAAGCATGAAGAGTGGGAAATGAAAAATTACAAAATACTCTCATGGTTCTTCTCTTCGGTTGAGACCAAAATTAATGCCAACATTCTAAAGTTCAAAAAGGCATATCAAGTATGGGAATATCTTGAAAGAATGTATACTTCAAGAGATTTGTCCCATAAATACTATCTCCAAAAGAAGGCTTTAACCCTTCAACAAGGAGAAATGTCCGTTAGAGAGTATTTCGCCGAGTTATCCACTATTTGGGATGAGCTTGCCCTCCAAGAACCTAAATGGAGTGGTGAGGCTATTGAATTGAGGGCCAAACAATTAGAAGATGATCATTTCTTTAACTTTTTAAATGGGCTTAGACCCGAGTTTGAACAAACTAGATCCTCTCTCTTATTTTCTTTCTCTTCTCCTCCATTGGAAGATGTGCTTACCAAATTAAGTGGAGAAGAAACTAGATTGGGAATGAATAAAACCAATCTAAGTGTGTTGGCCGTTCCCTCTAAAGATGAGGATGAGGGTGCTTATGTCGTCTCAAGACCGGGGAATAATGTTAAAACCTATAAACCCCCTCATTTTAACAAAAATCAAGGAGGAAGAGAAAATGGTGGGCATTATGGAAGAAGAGATTATAGTAAGATCATATGCCATTTTTGCAAAGAATCGGGTCACATCAAACCGGTATGCCCTAAATGGAAGAAGATGGTGGCTATGTCTACTACTTTCCAATCAACCAAGGAGGAAGGTCCTTCAACTTCCAACCATGCTACTTTGTCTCTCAATCAAATCATGGAAGCTCTTCAACCACTCCTCAAGGGATCCGTTTCCGGAGCCGCCATGACCACCTTCTCTCCTCCCGGTAAGACTCTTTGGCTCTTAGACTCGGGTGCATCCTTTCATATGACTCCAAATGTTTTTTGTCACTTTCTAAATACTCAAAAAATTTGTCACCCTCTTTTGTCTCCACCGCGGATGGGGCTTCTCTTGAAATAAAAGGAATTGGTGATTTTGAAAGACAAGGTTTTTCTATTCTTAAAGTTAGATTTATACCAAAATTAAATTTAAATTTGTTTTCCGTCTCTCAACTATCGGATCATGGGTGTGATATCAAATTCTCATCAAATAAATGTTGGATACAGGATCGCCGGTCGGGGAAGTTGATTGGGGAAGGCTCTAGGAAGGGAGATCTTTATCTTATGAAATTTCTTCAAATTCCAAAAACCTCTTTTTGTAATATTGCCCAACATAAAGATGTAAATGTTTGGCATAAACGCCTTGGGCATCCAAATATTGTCAAGCTTTCTTATTTACATTTTGCTAAAACTTTATGTAAAGACAATTTCAATTGTAATGATTGTATTCTTGGTAAAATGAGAAGCTTACCTTTTGGACAAAGAACTATGTTTTCAACTAAACCTTTCGAAATTGTGCATTCGGATGTTTGGGGACCGGCACCCGTTGTGTCTAAGGGAGGTTTTTCGTATTATGTTATTTATGTGGATGATTTCTCAAGGTATAGTTGGATATACTTCCTCAAACATAAACATTAAGGTTTTTTACATGATAATACAAAATCAATTCAATAGTAAATTACAAATTCTTAGAACCGATTCCGGGGGAGAATATCTCTCAAATGATTTCAAAAGTTATATTGAAAATAATGGGATTGTTCATCAAAGGTCTTGCCCCAAAACTCCTCAACAAAATGGGTTGGCCGTACGAAAACATAGACACATAATTGAAACTACAAGAACTTTGCTCATTTCTCAAAAAATTCCAAAAAGATTTTGGGCCGAAGCGGCTCTTGCATCGGTTTATCTCATAAACCGATTTCCATCCAAAAACTTGAATCAAATATCTCCATATGAAATCTTGTATAAAAAAGAACCCGATTACAATAGGTTAAGAATTTTTTGTTGTAAATGTTTTGTTCTCACCGATAAGAATGATAAATTATCTCCCAAAGCTATTCCTTGTGCGTTTTTGGGATATTCGGAAACCCAAAAAGGTTTTAGGTGTTATGATGTCAAAAATGATAAACTATATGTTTCAAGAAATGTAACCTTTTTAGAAAACATAAGTGGTTTTGAAGAACACAAAACTCATGAAGATAATGCTGATTACTCTTTTTTGTTTGAACTATTATCTAGAAATGAAGCTTTTTTAGCGATGATGAATTAAATGAGAATGAGGATATAAGTGAAAGTATTCCTCAAACCATTCATGATGAAGAAGAAATGATAAATGAACCAATTACCTATACACATAGAGATAAAAGCACTTTTAGAAGTGCAATAGAGAAATATAGTGACCATAGTAAATCTTCCAACAACTCTCGAAGAACTGAAAGATCTAGGAAAAATCCTTCTAGATTTATATCCTATGAGTCTTTTTCTCCAAAGCATAGGGCATGTCTTAGTGCCATTCACTCATATCAAGAACCTAGAAATTTTAAAGAAGCTAAGGAAATGATAGAGTGGAGGGATGCCATGGACAACGAACTTAGAGCCCTCAACAAAGCCAAAACGTGGGTTTTTCAATGTCTTCCAGAAGGAAAGAAGCTAAGGAAATGATAGAGTGGAGGGATGCCATGGACAACGAACTTAGAGCCCTCAACAAAGCCAAAACGTGGGTTTTTCAATGTCTTCCAGAAGGAAAGAAAACAATAGGATGTATTTACCAAATGTATGTTAAAAATGTCTTTCTAAATGGGGACCTTAATGAAGAAGTCTACATGGATGCTTCTTCTGGTATGAACGTACCAAAGGGGAAAGTCCTTCGTTTGCAAAAAGCGCTTTATGGTTTAAAACAAGCCCCTAAGGCTTGGTATGATCGATTTAATGATGTGATGGTTCAAAATGGTTTTACCTCATGTTACACCGACACTGCTCTGTTTGTTAAAAAGTCTGATGCAGGAATTGTGATTTTACTGTTGTATGTTGATGATATGTTGATAACAGGTAGTGACATAAAGGGCATCAGAAACATTAAAACACTTTAAAAGAAAGGTTTGAAATGTCAGACCTGGGGTATCTGACTTACTTTCTTGGTATCGAGGTAGCCTACTCTCATAGAGGCTATTTTTTGTCTCAAACTAAACTTGCTTGTGAGATTCTTGACAGATCAGGTATTACTGATGATAAAATTTGTGAGACCCCTGAAATTGTGGGATCAAAAATGAAGATCGATGATGGGAAACCTTTGGAGGATCCTACCCCCTACCGGCAACTTGTGGGATCTCTAATGTATCTTAGCATCACAAGGCCGGACATCTCTCATGCCGTGCATACTGCAAGCCAATTTCAGCATGCTCTTACATCCGTTCATATGAGTGTCATTCTTCGAGTTGTCAGATACATAAAAGGAACTTTAAACAAGGGAGTTTTCCTTTCCTCATCTTCTGAGTTAAATTTAATTGCATATACTGACTCTGATTGGGGAGGTGACCCAAATAATCGTCACTCCACTACAGGCTTTTGCATTTTTTTAGGTGAATTCCTGATCTCATGGAGATGTAAGAAACAACAGAAGGTGTCTCTATCATCCACCAAAGCAGAATATCGAGTCATGGCTTCTACAACTATAGAGATTGTCTGGATTCATCAGTTGCTGCAAGACATGGGAATTCCAATTCAAGAACCCACAAAGTTGTGTTGTGATAATAAGAGTGCAATCTATATTGCTAAGAATCACACGTTTCATGAGCGGACAAAGCATATTGAGATGGACTGTGATTATGTCCGAGAGGCATATCTACAAAAAGTCATTGATCTTCCTTATGTGACTTCAGAATATCAGTTGGCAGATTTCTTCACTAAGGCGCTTTACTCTCCAAGATTCAACTTTCTCCTTAGCAAACTTTCAGTCATTGTGCCCTAAGTTTGAGGGAGGGTATTAAAATGTATCTCTCTTTATGTAAATATTTACATATATATATAAAGAGAGATACATATACATATATACATGATGTATATATGTATATATATATGTTTCCTTTTTTTCTTGTAAAACCCGCAAGGGTATTTTAGTCATTTCTCTTCCTTTTGCGCATATTCATAATTATGAATATGTTGTAATTCTTTTTGTATTTTTACTTTTCTTCCTTTTCTTTTTTCTTTTCACTTTTTATGTCTTTATTTTTTGTTGACTCAAAGTCAACTTAGAGGGGCTCAACACTAGCTGTTGAGCCTCTCCAACGATTAGAATTCTAACCGTTGGAGGGGCTCCAACAGCTAGTGGAGCCCCTCCAAGGCTCCTTTTCCTCTTATAAATAGGGGAGTTCCCCCTTTGTAAAATGCACTTCTTGGAGCTTTTGTTCTCCATTCTTCTCAATAAAATTCTTTATATTTTGTATGCCTTTGTGCATTTGAGTTTCTTTATTGTACCTTCGTGTACATTTGCTCTAAGTGTTCTTGTGCATTTGTGCACATTGGTGGTGTGCTTATCGCACACTTTATCTCTTTTTTAAGATATTTTCACAGATATCTCGATGGACTTCATAGACGGATTGACCTCTGTGCAGGAAAAATCGATTGTAATGGTGGTAGTGGATCGATGGTCCAAATACAACCACTTCATAGTCGTGACTCACCCCTACACTGCCAAGTTCGTCGTTGAGATGTTCGTACTAGAGGTGTTCAGCTTGCACGGGATTTCCCGTACCATTGTCAGTGACAGAGATTTGGTGTTCATCAGCACCTTTTGGGTAGAGTTCTTCCATGTGCAAGGGATGAAGCTAACCATGAGTACTGTGTACCATACCTAGATAGACAGAACAAATGCTTAGAGGATTGTCTCTGTGCCTTCGTTGGGAATAGACCCAAGGCGTCGGTGAGATTCCTTCCTTGGGCCAAGTGGTCGTATAACATAGCTTATCACTCCACCACATAGACAACTTCATTCTAGGCAGGGTCAGCCTCCCCCAACCATAGTTGAGTATGTTGGTGGAGCCGCATGGCCAAATGCGATGGAGTCTGCCTTGCTTGTGAGAGACCACCTTCTGCGGTTGTTGCAACTGAACATGGCAACTGCACAAGAGAAAATAAAGCGCGCCTATGATAAGAAGCATAAGCTACGACAGTTTTAGGTGGGCGACCTTGTGCTTCTCAGATTGTTGCCTCATTGTCAGGGCACGGTTCGCCGAGTGTCCCTGCACAAGTTGCCCCCCCGCTTCTATGGGTCATTCCCCATTCTGAATTAGCATTGTGGCTTATCGCCTAGATTTGTCGACATGAACCCAAGTGCACCTCGTGTTCCACATCTCTCGCCTTAAGCCGTATAAGGGTGAGCCACACCCTTCAGGCATCCGATCTTGCCCGATCTCTCAATTACCTCGCCTGGGAAAGAGGAGGTGGAGGCAGTTGCTTGGATCGAAAGTGGAGTGGATGAGGAGACTTGGGAAGATGAAGACCAGTCGGCGGCCCAATACCCGGACTACCCACTTTGAGGACAAGGCGTGTTTGAGAGGGGTGGATTGTCACAAACCCTTCCTTGATCCTGGTTCGACCCAGCTAGATCCACCCCAGTGTTGGATCTGCTTCAGATAGGATCTAACCCGCGTAGGCTGCTCAACTCCAAATCCACTCTGGTGGGTTGCCCTCCTTAGACTCCCACTTGGCTTTGGACTCTCCCATATGGGGTGCCCTCCGGTCCCTCGTTTTCTCACATAGATTAGGAGTGTGATTTTTTCTCATTTACCCCTAGTGTAGCTTATAAATATGTAGCTTAGCTTATTGTTTCCTTAATGAATTTTTAAGAGTTTTTCTCTTAAGAGTTCGTTCTTGGTTCTGGATTGTGCTTGCTCTTGAGGGACGAATTGCTTTCCCTCCCCCATTTGTTTGCCATCCACCATCGCCGGTTTGTCGGGACAAATTGCTCTCCCTTTTAGTCGTGCCTCCGCCACTGCCTCCCACCTTGTTTCCCGTATCCACACAGTGAGACTCTCTCTCTCCTTGCTATTTTTCCCCTTGGCCGAATCACTCCTGGGACTTGCCCAAAGCCCGCACCGCCTCCCTGCCCTTCTTGGCTTCCCTAGTTGTGTCCCCTACCCGACACGCCATTTCCTCCCTTCATCACCGTGGTCGTGTCCCCTCCTTTGGGACATGCCCTGCTGTATGCCGCCCCAGGCACCTTCTCTGACTGTGTCCCTGCCTTGAGACTGTAAAAATATCTTCAACAAGATACTTTAGTCGATAACGCAATAACCTTGAGAATAAATGTGTGAACATACACACCCAAGAACACTTGTGCACAACAAGCACTACACACCGAATCACAAATGTGCAAATGCACTCATAAGATTCATAAACAACTAAAGAGGTTGGGCTACAATCCCAAATCCCTTCAAGAAATACAAGAGGAGCTGCCCATATTTATAGGGCTTGAGAAGACCTTGGAGGGGGGCTCCACATAGTCGTTGGAGCCCTCCAACGGTCACATTTGTGACCGTTGGAGGGGCTCCAACGACTAGTGTGTTGGGCCCCTCCCAAGGAAGTACAAAGCATTTAAAAAAGAAAAAGAAGTAAAGAAAAAGAAAAAAAAGGAAAATACAAAAACATATTCTCGAAAAAGAATGTGTAAAATTCCTAAACTACCCTTAATAGGAATATATATATTTTATATATATAATTGGTAAATACATATACATATATTATATATATATATGTATATGTATTACCTTATATATATAAAATATATATACGAAATTACAAGTTTGATTACATAATTTAACACCCCCCCTCAAACTTAAGGCAAGATGACCGATAGTTTGCCAAGAAGGAAGTTGAACCGCGGAGCGCACAAGGCTTTAGTGAAGAAATCTGCCAACTGATATTCGGACGTGACATAAGGGAGATCAATAACTCCTCGGAGATATGCTTCACGAACATAGTGACAGTCTATTTCGATGTGTTTAGTCCGCTCATGAAAGGTGTGATTCTTTGCAATGTAGATTGCACTCTTGTTGTCGCAGCACAGCTTGGTGTGTCCTTCAATTGTGATCCCCATGTCTTCTAGCAGTTGGTGAATCCAAACAATCTCCATGGTAGTAGTTGCCATGGCACGATATTCAGCTTCAGTTGAGGAGAGCGACACCTTTTGTTGCTTCTTGCATCTCCACGAAATTAGTGAGTCTCCTAAGAACACACAAAAACCAGTGGTGGAGTGACGGTTATTTGGGTCACCTCCCCAATCTGAGTCAGTATAAGCAATCAATTTTAAGTCAGAAGAAAAGGACAAAAAAACTCCCTTATTTAGAGTACCCTTTATGTATCTTACGACTCGTAAGATGGCACTCATGTGAACGGATGTAGGCGCATGCTGAAACTGACTTGCAATATGGACTGCATGGGATATATATGGTCTGGTAATACTCAGATACATCAGAGATCCTACAAGCTGTCTGTAGGGTGGAGGATCCAAAAGGGGAACCCCATCATCAATTTTCATCTTTGCTCCTACTACCGCAGGAGTTTCACAAAGCTTCTCATCTGTAATACCTGACCTGTCAATGATCTCAGAAGCAAGCTTAGTTTGAGATAAAAAATATCCTCTAAAAGAGTATGCTACTTCAATTTCCAAAAAATAAGTTAGAAAACCCAAGTCAGACATTTCAAATTTATCTTTTAAGATAGATTTTATACTCTTAACCCCGTTAGAGTCACTCCCAGTGATGAGCATGTCATCAACATACAGAAGTAAAATTACAATCCCTGCATTGGATTTTCTAACAAATAGAGCAGTGACAGTAAAACAAGAGGAAAAACCATTCTCAATCATAACAGAGTTAAATCTATCATACCAAGCCTTGGGGGCTTGTTTTAGGCCATAGAGTTTTTTCTGAAGATGAAACACCTTTCCCTTAGGAGTCTCCATTCCAGGAGGAGCATCCATGTAAACTTCTTTGCTTAAATCGCCATTTAAAAAGGCATTTTTCACATCCATTTGATAGATGTTTCATTTGTTGATAGAGGCAACGGTTATAAGACATCGAACAGTGACCATACGAGCTACAGGAGCAAAAGTTTTTTCATAGTCAATACCATATTCTTGACTATATTCTTTTGCAACCAAGCGAGCTTTATACCTTTCAAGGGATCCATCACTTTTAGTTTTTACTTTGAAAACCCATCTACACCCTATTGTTTTCTTGCCTTTAGGAAGATTTTGAAATTCCCAAGTTTTGGCTCTTCTCAGAGCCTCAAGTTCATTGTCCATGGCATTAATCCATTCAGGGCACTTTCGTGCTTCTTCAAAATTTCTAGGTTCTATATAGGAGTGAATGGCACTAAGACAGACTCTATATCTTGGTGAAAAGGAGTCATAGGAAATGAACCTAGAAGGAGGCCTTCTACTTCTTTCGGTTCTACGTGGGATCACTTCATTTTGAGGGGCACTGGGACTGGCATCATTATATCTGTCAAGAGCACTCCTAAAGTTGTTTTGATCTCTATGAGTATAGGTGATAGGGTTTCTAGGCAATTCTTCATGTTGATGTGACGAAGGAGGCACGGAGATGTTTTTCTCGGTTTCAAATTCATTTGAGTTACTTTGATCTGACTCATTATCACTAGTATCATCGTCTTTATTCAGTAAATCAAATAAAAAGGAGTAATCCATATTTTCATTATGCGGGTCACAACGTTCGAATCCACTAATATTTTCCAAAAAACTCACAATTCTGGAAACATATAATTTATCACTTTTGATATCATAACAACGAAACCCCTTTGGGGTTTTAGAATAGCCAAGAAAGGCACAAGGAATGGCTTTAGGAGAAAGTTTGTCATTCTTATCAGTAAGAACAAAACATTTACACCCAAAGACCCTGAACCTGCTATAATCAGGTTCCTTATCGTACAGTTTTTCAAAGGGAGAAACTTTGTTTAAATTTTTTGATGGGAGTCTGTTTATGAGATAGACAGAAGTAAGGGCTGCCTCAGCCCAGAGATTTTTTGGAATGTTTTGAGAAATGAGTAAAGTCCTAGTTGTTTCAATGATGTGCCTGTGCTTTCGTTCGGCTAACCCATTTTGTTGAGGGGTTTTTGGACAGGATTTTTGGTGAAGAATACCAAAGTTTTCAAGATAACTTTTAAATTCATTTGAAAGGTATTCTCCTCCAGAGTCAGACCTAAAGATTTTCAAACATCCATCGAATTGATTTGAAATCATCATGTGAAATTTTTTAAAAGTTGAGAAAACTTCATGTTTATGTTTAAGAAAATAAATCCAACAAAACCTAGTGTAGTCATCCACAAAGATCACATAATATGAAAATCCTCCTTTTGACATTACCGGAGCTGGTCCCCATACATCGGAATGGACAATTTCAAATGGTTTTGTCGTAAACATGGATCTTTGGGGAAAAGGCAAACATTTCATTTTCCCAAGAATGCATTCATTACACAAAAAGTCACTTTTACAAAGATGTTTAACAAAAGGCAAATAGGAGATTTTAACAATATTGGGATGACCCAATCTCTTATGCCATACATGAATATCTTTGTTTTGGACGACGTTGCAAAATTGACTCTTGGGAACTTGAAGAAAATCTACGTAGTAGAGGTCTCCTCTTCTAGAGCCTTCCCCAATCAATCTCCCGGACTGGCGATCCTGTATCCAACATTTATTAGAAGAAAATTTTATATCGCAACCATGGTCCGAGAGTTGGGAAACGGAAATAAGATTTAGGTTAAGGTTTGGGATAAAACGAATTTTTGGAACAAAGAAGTCTTGTTTTTCAAAATTACCTATTCCTTTAATCTTCCGTTCGCGGTTGATACAAAGGATGGAAAAGAATTTTTAGAAAAATTTGAAAGAGAGCAATAGCTAGGGGTCATGTGAAAGGATGCCCCGGAATCTAAAAGCCAAGATGTCTTACCGGGGGAAGAGGATGACATAGCAGCTCCGGAAGTACCTCCCTTGAGAAGAGGTTGTAGTGCTTCTACGATTTATTGAAGAGAAAAAGACTCACTTGATGAAGAGGGTTGTTCTTCAACTTGGGATGCCATAGCCGTTGCAATCAATTTCTTCCATTTAGGACACATAGGTTTGATATGTCCGGGTTCTTTACAATAGTAGCAATTTACTTTGCTATAGTCTCTTTTGCCATACCGATCATTTCCTCCTTGACCTTGATTCTTGAAATAAGGAGGTCTATAGGTCTTCATGTTATTTCCCGGTCTTGACACCGCATTAACCATTTCACCATCTTCTTGAGTAGAGGAAGTAACAAGAATGCTAGGATTATTTTTGCAAATCCCCATGCGGGTTTCTTCACCACTTAGCTTGGTGATAACATCTTCAAGTGAGGGGGATGTGAAAGCGGAGAGAAGAGAGGACCGAACTTGTTCAAATTCGGGTCTAAGGCCATTTAAAAAATTGAAGAACCGGTCTTCCTCAAGTTGTTTGTGCCTTAATTCGATTGCCTTTCCACTCCATTTAGGTTCAAGAATTGCGAGCTCGTCCCAAATGGAGGATAATTCGGCAAAGTATTCCCGAATGGTCATGTCATTTTGTTGGAGTGTCAACGCCCTCTTTTGGAGAAAGTACTTGTGGGATAGATCTCTTGAGGTGTACATTTTCTCAAGATATACCCAAGCTTCGGAAGCCTTTTTAAATTTGATGATATTGGCGTTTATCTTGGTTTCAACGGAAGAGAAAATCCAAGATAAGATCTTGAAGTTCTTCATTTCCCAATCATCATGTTTTTTAGAATACTCTTCAAGGGCCTTTTGTCTTTCATCCCCTTCAAGGATTTTAATATCCTTTCCTTCAATAACGGTAATTTTGGATTCCGGTTCCGGTATGGATCCATGAATGTAACCCCAAAGCCCCTTTCCTTTAATATGGGCTTCCATATTACCGGCCCAAACATGATAGTTTGAGCCATTAAGCTTAAACCCAAGAGAGAAATGGGAGTCTTTTTCGCCCATTAGAGAGAAAAGAAGACAAGGAATAATACGTACCTCAATTATTTTTCGCGTCTTCCTTGACAAGAGAAGCTCCTAAAATATTGCTCGAAGAAGGTGATCTTCTTTGTTTTCAAAAAACTTGAAGGCACGCTTTTCGAGGAATGCAAGAGAAGGCGAATCGCAATTCTTCTTCTTCAACGAGGCTCTGATACCATGTAAAAATATCTTCAACAAGATACTTTAGTCGATAACGCAATAACCTTGAGAATAAATGTGTGAACATACACACCCAAGAACACTTGTGCACAACAAGCACAACACACCGAATCACAAATGTGCAAATGCACTCATAAGATTCATAAAAAACTAAAGAGGTTGGGCTACAATCCCAAATCCCTTCAAGAAATACAAGAGGAGCAGCCCATATTTATAGGGCTTGAGAAGACCTTGGAGGGGAGGCTCCACATAGTCGTTGGAGCCCTCCAACGGTCACATTTGTGACCGTTGGAGGGGCTCCAACGACTAGTGTGTTGGGCCCCTCCCAAGGAAGTACAAAGCATTTAAAAAAGAAAAAGAAGTAAAGAAAAAGAAAAAAAAGGAAAATACAAAAACATTCTCGAAAAAGAATATGTGTAAAATTCCTAAACTACTCTTAATAGGAATATATATATTTTATATATATAATTGGTAAATACATATACATATATTATATATATGTATATGTATTACCTTATATATATAAAATATATATACGAAATTACAAGTTTGATTACATAATTTAACAGAGACATGACCCTGTTAAAATGTAAATTGTAATATATATATATATAATATTATTATATTTTCTTTTTCTAATTTTCTTTATTTTCTTTTTTAGCATCTAGTTCAATAGAAACTAGATATTTGATCTAGTCAAGTTCCTGTTGGAACTTGACTCTGCAAATAGCTGTTGGACTGTAGTCCAACAACTATAATAAATGTTGTTGGACTGGAGTCCAACAGCTATAATAAGAGACATTGGACTAGAGTCCAACGTCTCTTTTGGAGAGCTCAAAATGATCTCTCCTCTCTCTTCCACTTTTTTGTATATATAGGGGTGAACCCCTTCAATGTAAATGACTATGCTTCTTAAGCATTTTGTTCATGAATAAAGTATTATTTACTTTTCAAGTGTTCTTTCTTTTATACCCTTTCAAGGGTCATGCTTGTAGTGTCTCCAATAGACACTTGTTTGTGAGTTATTCGTGCATTTGTTGAAGACCACCATTTCATTACATGGTATCAGAGCTGCGAAATCCTTAGATCTTGAAGTGCTTCCACCTTGATTTCCATGCCACATTTATAAAAGGTGTTTCATCACCTTGTTCTTGGCTCAAGAAGATTTGTTTGAAGAAAGGCGAACTTGTGCTACAAAAAATTTTGGTTTTGTATCATCTCTTATTCCCTTGTCTACTCTTTTTCTTTTCTTTTTATTTTTCTCTCTTACCCTTGTAAAAGATGGATGACAATGATAAGATCACCATCATTCCTATGAAGCTAAATGATACTAACTATGTAATGTGGGCTTCGATTATGAAGCACCACATTTGGGGAAAAGGTTTATGGGGTAGAGTGGATGGTTTCGATTTGGAACCTAAACTATCTCTTACCAAGAAAGAGGGTGATAAAGAGGTTCCTCTAATGGAAGAAGAGAAGAGTAAGGCGTTAGCCACTTATGAAAAGAAATGGAAAGAGTGGAGGATAGGGCATGCAAAAATTATGTCATGGCTCATCAATAGCATAGACATTAAAAAATGCTCTAGTCTAGCTAAGTTTGAGCATGCCGATAAGGCTTGGGAATACCTCAAAAACATATATTCCCTTAAAGATATTGCACATGTATGCAATTTACAAGACAAAGTTTGGACAATGACTCAAAAAGATAAAACTATTCGAGAATATTATAATGAGTTGTCCGAACTTTGGGAAGAGTTGGCTCTTCTTGAGCCCAAATGACATTGTGCCAAAGATATTGAGCTTCACCAAAAGCAACTCGATATGGAACATTTCTATCAATTTGTGAATGGTCTAAGGCCGGAGTTTGAATACACCAAATCAGCCCTTTTACATCATGGGAAAATTCCTTCTATTGTTGATACTATAGAAGAGCTCACTATGGAGGAAAATAGACTTAGAAAAAGTACTCCAAAAGTTGATGATGACTTAGTTTTAGCTCTATCTAGACCGGGGAATCATACTCATACTTACAAGACGCCTCATTTTGGAAGGCAAAACGACGACTTTGATAAAAGAAAAGTTATTTGTCATCATTGTCATGAATCAGAGCACTATAGGCCTCAATGTCCAAAGTTAAAAAGAAGTGAAGAAAAAAGAGTTGCATCTGTTGAATCCGAGTCAAAAGATCAAGATGCACCTGTGTCTATGGCTCAACTAATGGAAATCCTTCAACCTCTTCTCAAAGGGGTATCCTCCTCAACCGAAGTCTCAACTGAAGCGGCAGTTGCATCTTTCTCTGGTCCAGGTAACTTTCCTTGGCTTTTAGATTCTGGTGCTTCTTTTCACATGACCCCAAATGTTAATAGTCTATCCGAATGTCTTAAAAATAACTCAAGTGTGTCAAAGGTTTTTACAGTCGATGGCACATCTCTTGAAGTAAAAGGAATAGGATGTTTTGAAAATCTTCAAAAATCCAATTTTTTTTTATCTCAGAAGTTAGATATATCCCTAAACTTAATTTGAATATATTATCTGCTTCGCAAATATCTGATTATGGATGTAATATCTCCTTCTCTTCTCATGGTTGTTGGGTACATGATCGCCAATCAGGGAAGCTGATTGGGGAAGGTCATAGAGAAGGAGGACTCTATTACATGGACTTTTTGGAATTACCCAAGAATGCATTTTGTTATAATATTCAGAAATTAGAATTGGATTTATGGCACAAAAGACTTGGCCATCCTCATATGTCTAAAATTCAATATTTTCCAAGTTTGGAAAAATTTTGTAATTCTGAAATTTTTTCTTGTAAAGACTGCATTCTTGGCAAAATGAAAATGTTACCATTTCTTAGTAGAACTTTTGTTTCCTCACGACCACTTGAGTTAATACATTCGGATGTTTGGGGCCCTGCACTAGTTATTTCCAAAGGTGATTATACATATTATGTCGTTTTTGTTGATGACTTTTCTAGACATACTTGGATTTATTTTCTTAAACATAAATCTGATGTCTTTGCTAACTTCCAAATATTTCATAAAATGGTTAAAAATAAGTTTCAAAATGATATTTTTGTTTTTCGCACTGATTCAGGGGGAGAGTTTATGTCCAACGAATTCAAAGACTATCTCAATTTACATAGTATTACACATCAAAGATCATGTTCACACACTCCACAGCAGAATGGCCTAGCCGAACGCAAACATCAGCACATTATGGAAACTACTAGGACATTGCTAATTGCAAATCAAGTTCCAAAAAGTTTTTGGGCTGAAGCGGTCCTAACTGTCACCTACCTCATTAATAGGATGTCATCTTCCTCATTAAAGAATACAACTCCAATAGAAAAGCTTGTTAATTTAACTCCAGATTATTCTAGATTAAGTCTTTGGATGCAAATGTTTTGTTTTCACCAACAGAAATGACAAACTCTCTTCTCGTGCAATCCCATGTGCCTTTTTAGGATATACTGATAATCAAAAAGGCTACAGGTGTTCCGATTTTCAAAATGACAAATTATATGTGTCAAGAAATGTATCTTTTTTGGAAAAAGAAAGCTTCTTTGAATTTGAAAAATCCAAGGATGTCACTGAATACTCGTTTTTAATTGATCCAACTTCAAAATCCAATGAATGTGATGTTGGATGTGACCTTGACAATGATCAAAGTCCTATTGTTGTTGAAAATGATGACAATGAAGAGCAAATCCATAGGGATGTTAGTCTACAATATTCAAGACGTAGAGAGCAAAATCTTCCATGTGCATTACAAAAATACTCTGAAGTCTCACCTAGAAGAACGTCTAGAATCTCTAGACCTCCAGAAAATTTTGTGTCTTATGAATCTTTTTCACCCACGTATAGGGCCGCCATTACATTAATACAATCATATGTTGAACCATCATCCTATTCTCAAGCCAAAAATCATATAGAATGGATAGAAGCCATGAAAATAGAATTGGATGCACTAGAAAAACCCATTACTTGGACGATCCAAGATATGCCTTCAGGTAAGAAACCTATAGGCTGTAGGTGGGTATACAAAGTCAAAACCAAAAGTAATGGGACCCTGGAAGGATATAAGGCCCGTTTAGTAGCAAAAGGATATGCTCAAGAGTATGACATCAATTATGAAGAAACATTTGCTCCTGTGGCCCGTATGACCACTGTTAGAACTTTAATAGCCTTGGCCTCCATTATAACATGACCTATCTTTTAATTAGATGTCAAAAATGCTTTCCTGAATGAGAATCTCGTTGAAGAAGTATACATGGAAGCCCCACCTGGTATTAGTATCCCTAAGGGTAAAACTCTTCGTCTAGAAAAAGTTCTTTATGGTCTTAAACAGGCTCCAAAAGCCTGGTATGATCGATTTAGTCATGTTATGCTTGATATTGGTTTTCAACCTTGTTTAACTGACACTGCTTTGTTTGTTAAGAAATCTGATGCAGGTATCATTATTCTTCTTCTCTATGTGGACGATATGATCATCACCGAAGGCGACAAACAGGGAGTTGCAAATATCAAATCTCTTCTTAAAACTCACTTTGAAATGACTGACTTAGGTTTATTAAGATATTTTTTAGGCATTGAAGTTGCTTATTCCCCTCGGGGGTATTTGATATCTTAATCTAAATTTGCTCTTGATATCGTTTCCAGGTCTAGAATTACAGATGATAAGAAAGTAGACACTCCAGAAGTTGTCAATGTTAAAATGAAAATTGATGTTAGAGAACTTCTTGATGATCCTACTCCTTATAGACAGCTTGTTGGAGCTCTTTCTTATCTTTTCATTACTAGGCCAGATATAACTCATGTGGTTCATACAGTCAGTCAGTTTCAGCATGCTCCCACCTCCGTGCACATGGGAGCAATTTTGCGTATTATTAGATACTTAAAATCCTCTCTTTCACGAGGACTCTTCTTGTCTGCTTCATCTTCACTAAATTTAATTGCATATACTGATGTTGACTGGGGAGGTGATCCCAATAATAGACACTCAACTACTGGTTTTTGTGTGTTCCTAGGTGAAGCCTTAATTTCGTGGAGGTGCAAGAAGCAGCAAAAAGTCTTTCTTTTCTCCACCGAAGCTGAATACAGAGACATGACAACCACCACTATGGATGTTGTTTGGCTCAGACGATTGCTAGCGGATATGAGAGCTAAAGCAACGCAAGCTTCAAAGATGTGCTGTGACAACAAAAGTGTGATCTACATTGCAAGCAACCGGACATTCCATGAGCGCACTAAACACATTGAGATGGACTGTCACTATGTCAGAGAGGAATACTTACATGGAACCATTGATCTGCCATATGTTACATCAGAATATCAATTAGCAGACTTCTTCACCAAGCCTCTCGCTGCTCCCAAATTTCACTTCCTCTTAGACAAACTTTCACTTATTGTACCGTAAGTTTGAGGGGGAGTGTTAAAATGTAATCTGTAATATATATATATATATATATATATATATATATATATATATATATATTATTTAATATTATTATATTTTCTTTTATTATTTTCTTTTTCTATTTTTCTTTATTTTCTTTTTTAGCATCTAGTTCAATAGAAACTAGATATTTGATCCAGTCAAGTTCCTGTTGGAACTTGACTCTGCAAATAGCTGTTGGATTGTAGTCCAACAGCTATAATAAATGTTGTTGGACTGTAATCCAACAACTAACGTCTCTTTTGGAGAGCTCAAAATGAGCTCTCCTCTTTCTTCTACTTTTTTGTATATATAGGGGTGAACCCCTTCAATGTAAATGACTATGTTTCTTAAGCATTTTGTTCATGAATAAAGTATTATTTATTTTTCAAGTGTTCTTCCTTTTATACCCTTTCAAGGGTCATGCTTGTAGTGTCTCCAATAGACACTTGTTTGTGAGTTATTTGTGCATTTGTTGAAGACCACCATTTCATTACAGGCCCAGGGCCCTTGCCTAGCCGCACACCCCTGCCGGTCTATGGTGCCTCCACTCCACGAGTGCCCCACTTTCGTGCCTTGCCCCTCTCTCTGCGCCTGAATCCGTAGAGCCGACTCTTATGGGGAATTGGACTCTGACAGATTTGTTAAATTATGTATATATAAATATATATTTATACATATATATATATATACATATTTCTTTTTTGTTTTCTTGTACCCCAAAAACCCAATAAGGGTATTTTGGTAAATCCCCATGTAATCTTTTTCTTTTTGTATTTTTCCTTTTCACTTTTTTTTACCTTTTTCTTTTTCTTTTTTTTCTTTTTTTCTTTTTTGTTTTTCATATTGTAAGACCACAAGGGGCCCCACTCATCTAGTCGTTGGGGCCCAACGGTCATATTTATGATCGTTGGGGCTCCCAACGACTAGATGGGAGCCCTCTTGTGGTCCCTCTTCATTAGTTTCCTCCTCTATAAATAGAGGAGGCTCTCTCTTGTATTGTTATGGGTTTTTCACCCTCTTCTTTCTTTCTTCAATAATATCCAACTTATGACTTTTAGGCACTTTTCCCTTTAGTGGGTTTTGTATACACTTTTAGTGTTTGTGTTCTTGGTTCTTGGCATCACTCTTCTAAAAGAGTGGTTTGCTTTATTGGTGCTTCCGCCTTTTTCATTACATTGTATCAGAGCAAAGTTGGTGATCGTGCCTCTCTTCTTGTTGGTGCCTTGGGACGCGTGCCTCTCAATTTTGTTTGAAGAAAGAAAGGTTATTTTTGCATTCATAGAGCACGAATCTAAAGTGGAGCTCTCTTTTAAGCTCAATGGATCCAATTACCTCATGTGGGCCTCCGCTATGGAAAATCATCTAAGAGGTAAAAAGCTTTGGAATTTTGTTATGGGAACTACTCCCGAACCCTCTCTTGTTCTCACCAAAAATAAAAGTGGAGTTGAAAAAGCTTTAGATGGTGATGAACGCATCAAAGCTATTAATGATCACCAATCCAAAGTAGAGGATTGGGAAAGTAACCATGCCAAAATCTTGGCATGGTTCATGAACAATGTTGACCTCAAAAATTGTGCCAACATTGCTAAATTTAAAAGAGCCAATAAAGCATGGTTCTTTCTTAAGGGTATGTATACCTAAAAGGATCTAGCTCGACAATTTTTTTGTCAAGAAAAAATTAGATCCACTAGACAAGCGGATATGAGTGTTCGTGACTATTTTAGTACCTTAACCCCTCTTTGGGATGAGCTTGCTCTTCTTGAGCCTAAGTGGGTGGCTCCGAAAGATGTTGAGTTAAGAAGAGAACAAATTGAAAAAGAACATTTCTTTCAATTTTTCCATGGGCTTAGGCCAAAATTTGAACAAGTTAGGGCATCCCTTCTTCGTAGAAGTAAAGCCTTACCTATTGAAGATGTTCTTGTCGAAGTATGCCAAGAGGAAACTCGTCTTGGCATAAGTATTAAGAGTGATGAAATTTTGGCCGTTACTAGGCCCGGATCAAATATAAAAGCTTATAGACCTCCTTATTTTTAACAAAAATAATGGATATAGAAAGGGAGTGATTTGTCACTATTGTAATGAACCGGGTCATATTAAGTCGGTGTGTCCTAAGCTTAAAGGAAAAGTGTCCACGGTTGGAGAAAATTCTCCAAAGAAGGAAGAAGAAAATATCAGAGGAGATATCAAAGAAACTCTTAGCCATATTTTCGAAGTTCTCCAACATCTTCTCAAAACTACATCTTCAACAACGGGAGTTGTCGTAGCCTATTCTTCGTCACCTCAAGGTATGTGGATTCTAGACTCCGGTGCTTCTTTTCATATGACATCTCATAAAAACTCTCTTTCTAATGTCTTTGCCGAACCCATATCCTCTTATGTTTCAACGGCCGATGGGACATCTTTAAAAATCGAAAGTATTGGAACTCTTGATTTAAAAACCTCTCAAAAATTTTATGTTCCTAAAGTAAGAGTTGTTCCAAAAGTTAATCTAAATATTTTTTTCGTATCTCAAATTACCGATCATGGATGACAAGTCTCTTTCTCACCTAAAGATTGCACCGTGCAGGATCTCCAGTCAGGGAAGCTGATTAGGCAAGGCCATAGGAGGGGCGATCTTTATTTTATGGATGTTTTGACTCTTCCGTCCAAGTCATTTTGTAACTTTGTAAATGACAAAAATATTGAAGTTTGGCATGAGAGACTTGGTTATCCAAATTTTGTTAAAATGTCTCTTTTTCTTTTTTTGGATAATACTTGTAAAGTCAAACACATGACTTGTAAAGATTGCATTTTTGGGAAATCTAAAGCTATTCTATTTCCTCAAAGAAATTATGTCACCACTCGGCTATTTGAAATTGCTCATTCCGATGTATGGGGCCTTCCCCTATTTTATCCAAAGGAGGTTTTTCATATTATGTGATCTTTATTGATGATTTCACTCGATTTACTTCCTAAATCGCAAATCCGAAGTTTTTTTCTTTTTCAAAGAATTTCATGCAATGGTTAAAAACCAATTTCTAGGAAACTTATCCACCCTTAGATCCGATTCGGGAGGCGAATATATGTCCAATGAATTTCAAATGTACTTAAAAGAAAATAGAATTTGTCATCAACGTTCTTGTCCTAACACTTCGCAACAAAATGGTCTTGCGGAAAGAAAACATAGACACATAATAGAAACCACAAAAACTTTACTTATGTCCAAGAATATTCCCAAATCCTTTTGGGCCGAAGCGGTTCTAACCTTAACATATTTAATCAATAGAACACCATCTTCCGCTTTGAAAAATCTTTCTCCATTTGAAAAACTTTATAATATGTCTCCCGACTATAAAAGACTAAGAATTTTTTGATGTAAATGTTATGTTCTAACTCAGAAAAATGATAAACTTTCCTCAAAGGCAATAGAATGTGTTTTCTTAGGTTATGGCGAAAAACAAAAAGGCTATCGATGTTTTTATCTATTAAATAACAAACTCTACGTCTCAAAAGATGTTACTTTCTTAGAAAAAGAAAATGGTTTTTCGCATAAACCAAATGAACATGTTGATTATTCTTTTTTGTTTGACTTATTGCCTCAAGAAACAAACATAGATGATCATGTCGAAAATATTGAACCTTGTGAAGAACATATTGAACCCCCGGTAAATGAGCAACATGACCTTCATGAAAACTTAAATGAAAATATACCAAATCACACACAAGTTTATTCTAGGAGAAATGAAAGTAATCCTCCTTGCGCTCTTGAAAAATTTTCTCAAAATGAGTCAATTGAAGAATCCTCTCAAAGAAGATCAAATCGTATTTCTAAAATACCTAATAGATTTGTATCTTATGATTCTTTTTGTCCAAATTTTCAAGCTTGTTTGCTTGCTATTCACTCTTTCTATGAACTCCTCCAAATGGCAAGAAACCCATAGGATATATATGATTTTTCAAAGAAAAAACTAAAAGTGATGGTTCTTTGGAAAGATTTAAGGCTCGATTAGTAGCCAAAGGATATGCCCAGGAATATGGGGTGGATTATGATGAGACATTTGCCCTTGTTGTTCGCATGACTAGTGTGCGAACTCTTATTGCAATAGCATCCATTAAAAAATGGCCTATCTTTCAACTTGACGTTAAGAATGCCTTTTTAAATGAAAATTTGAGTGAAGAAGTTTATATGGAACCACCTCCGGGTATGAATTTAAATGGTAAAAATTTTTAAATTAAAAAAGGCTTTATATGGACTTAAGCAAGCTCCTAAAGCTTGGTATGACAAGTTTAGTAATGTATTAATCAATTTGGGATTTATTTCTTGTTATACTGACACTGCTCTTTTTGTTAAGAAAACAGGTGACTTCATTGTTATTCTACTTTTGTATGTTGATGATATGATCATCACTGGGAGTGACAAAAATAGGGTAAATGATGTTAAGTTCATGTTAAAGAAAACTTTTGATATGTCTGACCTTGGATTTTTGAGATATTTTTTAGGTATTGAAGTGGCTTACTCCTCCCAAGGATACATTCTATCTCAAATGAAATTAGCAGCAGACATTTGTACCAAGTCAGGAGTATCTGATGAAAAGAAAGTTAAAACTTCTGAAGTTATCAATGCAAAACTGAGACTTGAGGATGGTGTTCTACTTGAGGATTCAACCCCCTATCGTCAATTAATTGGATCTCTTACTTATTTATTCATCACCCGTCCAGATATAGCTTATGCAGTTCATGCTGCAAGCCAGTTTCAGCATGCGCCTACTTCAGTTCACATGGCGGCCGTGAGGCGAATTGTGCGATACATCAAAAATACCATCTCCAAAGAGCTTTTCTTATCATCTTCCTCATCTCTTGAATTAACTGCTTTTACTGATGCTGACTGGGGAGGAAATCCCAATTATCGTATCTCAACTACTGGTTTTTGCATTTTTTTAGGTGAATCTTTCATTTCGTGGAGATGCAAGAAACAACAAAAGGTCTCACTATCATCCACTGAAGCTGAATATCAGGTCATGGCAATGACAACTATGGAAATCGTATGGCTTAGAAGTCTCCTTGGTGACATAGGCGTCCTCATTTTCTCCTCTACCAAGTTGTGCTGTGATAACAAAAGTGCGATCTACATTGCAAGCAATCATACTTTTCACGAGCGGACAATGCATATCGAAATGGATTGTCATTATGTTCTAGACGAATATCTCAGAGGAACTGTCACATTACTATATGTTACTTCAGAATATCAACTGGCTGACTTCTTCACCAAAGCGCTTCCAACTCCATGATTTATGTTTCTTCTTAGCAAACTTTCGGTCTTCTCCTTGTAAAGTTTGAGGAGGCGTGTTAAATTATGTATATATAAATATATATTTATACATATACTTATATATATACATACGTATATATATAAGTATATATATACATATTTCTTTTTTGTTTTCTTGTACCCCAAAAACCCGATAGGGGTATTTTGGTAAAACCCCATGTAATCTTTTTCTTTTTGTATTTTTCCTTTTCTCTCTTTTTTTACCTTTTCTTTTTCTTTTTTTCTTTTTTGTTTTTCATATTGTAAGACCACAAGGGGCCCCACTCATCTAGTCGTTGGGGCTCCCAACGACTAGATGGGAGCCCCCTTGTGGTCCTTCCTCTTTAGTTTCCTCCTCTATAAATAGAGGAGGCTCTCTCTTGTATTGTTATGGGTTTTTCACCATCTTCTTTCTTTTTTCAATAATATCCAACTTATGACTTTTAGGCACTTTTCCCTTTAGTGGGTTTTGTATACACTTTTAGTGTTTGTGTTCTTAGTTCTTGGCATCACTCTTCTAAAAGAGTGGTTTGCTTTATTGGTGCTTCCGCCTTTTTCATTACAAGATTGTGATTCAAAACCCCAAAAAACTGTGAAAGTTTCAAAACGGCAGGGTGTTGTAAACACGGCAGTAAAATATAAAGGCATAAGCAGTTTGGAGAAGTGTTAAAATCCTGGAAAATTGTGATATTATATAAATATTACTTGTATAGAAAATGTCAGATTTTATCATGATATTGTCAGATGTTAAAAGTATTACACAATAAAATCATGTTATTTTCAAATTATCACCAATGTTTGTTTCATGCCAGGTTGCAAGCTTAAGTAAACTTTACCAACTACAAGCATTATTTAAAAAATTAACACCTCAAAAAGCGTCATTTTTATCCTAGAAACGTGACTTTCATCCTCAAAATTTGAGGATATTTTATCTTTCAGTTAAAGTTTCCAGCTTTAACTGAAAGGGAATCTAATTGAGACAAAGCCTAGCTAGATATGGATCGGTAAGTTCTCTCTCACTCTCTCATATATATATATATATATATATATATATATATATATATATATATATATATATATATATATATATATATATATATATATATATATATATATATATATATATATATATATATATATTAGTGATGGGAACCTACAAAGTGAAATATGTCAATGAAACATGTAAAATGTTTTTTTTTAATTATAACCATGCATATGTGATATTTGTGCTTGATTTCATAGGGATTGTCTCTTGAATCCCAATATGTGGGTAAGCTTTTATAGGGTTTGTGAAATTAACGGACCAAAATCTTCATAAATTTTGAGGCTCAAGGAATCATTTTTTCCATCAAAACACAATGCAGGTTACACTATGTTACACTATGTTACACTATGACTACATGTTAAGCAAATTATACTATGTGATTGATTGGGTAAATTGGATATGGAGCTTATCTTACAATATAATCTGTTGCAGCTCTAAGTTTCTACTCTTAATTTCTCCTCTTCAGCTACTTGTCTTAGTATATAATTGTAAATTTGAGGGCGTGTTTGCAGTGCCTGTATTCTTGGATTTTCTCAGCTTCCTGTGATTGCAAATCAAAATCTCAATTCTTTCTCAAGTTTAGGGAAACATGACAAAGTGCAAGCTGTGATTGTGATTCTCACTTGAGAATGCTCCTCTCTTGAACCCTGTAAAATTTGGTCATAAGACTGACCTTGTTACCAACAATCAACTTTTGAATTCTCAGCTGTGATATCTCATCCACCTTTGAGCATAGCAAACGTTCCCTGAACTTCACCTTATTTGAAGTCCTTGTCCTGCCATGAGTAACTTTTTAATTAATTTATAACCATTAGCTCATGGTTTACCTTCAATCTGGTTTGCTATACTTCTTTTACCAGTATCTCAGTATCTATTCCTCTCATGCAGGTGAAGAAAATTGCATCTGAAAATGGTACAGTACAACTAAGGAGGTTTCCCTTCTATTTTCAGGTTAGGCTTGGGAAGATAATTCAGAATGGGAAAGTTGAGACAAAAAGGCTAGGTGAGCACGATGGCCGTGTACACAAGCTTGCTATAGAACCGGGAAGCCCTTACATATTTTACAGCTGTGGAGAAGATGGTGTAGTACAACATGTAAGTTTCATGCTTCTGTGTGTTGATTTTGGTCCTTGTTTATGGACATTTTAACTTATTTTTTAGTTTTGAAAACCAATGTTTGGCAGTTTGACCTGCGATGTCCTCCTGCTACCAAGCTTTTTACTTGCTCTTCATTAACAGAGAAGAGGTTATCTGATAGGAGCACACAGTTAAATGCAATTGTTATAGACCCACATAATCCAACTTATTTTGCAGTTGGTGGTTTTGATGAATATGTCCGTGTTTATGATATACGGAATTATCAGTGTGATGCATCAAGCAATATAGATCGGCGCTTAGACACGTTCTCGCCAAATCACCTGATTGGTACTGATAATGTCCATATCACAGGGCTAGCATATTCTAACATGAGTGAGTTGCTCGTCTCCTATAATGACGAGCTTGTGTACCTATTCCAGAAGGGCATGGGAATGGGGCCAAACCCAATGTCAATCTCAGCTGAGAAGTTGCAGAAATTGGATCAGCCACAGGTTTACACAGGTCATCGAAATTCACAAACTGTTAAAGGTGTGAGCTTTTTTGGGCTTAATGATGAGTATGTTGTCAGCGGTTCAGATTGTGGTCATATATTCATCTGGAAGAAGAAAGGAGGTGAACTACTTCGTGTAATGCTTGGTGACAAACATATTGTAAACTGCCTTGAACCTCATCCTTATGTGACTGTTCTTGCTACCAGTGGAATAGAAAAAACTGTGAAGCTCTGGGCTCCAATTGCTGGAAGTGTGATTTCATTGCCTGATAATGTGAAAGAGGTATTCTAACTTGATTTTGCATACAGTACAATCTATAGCTATTCTTTCTTTGCAGTATTGACTTTCATCTGGTTTCTGCAGATTATGGAATCAAACAAACAAGGCAGAGAAGAGCGCTCACGCATAACACTTACTCCTGATGTGATTATGCGTGTCTTAAGGCTTCAAAGAAGGCAGACATTTGCATATATAGAAAGGAGATATTCAAGAGCGGAGTTTGACTTTGAGGAAGACGATGAAGGTGAGGCTTACATTTTTGGAATTTCTGATAGTGATGCATCATCTGATGAAGGTTTTTCTACAAATCCTAGAGAGTGCAACATTACCTAGAGTTATGAAGAAACAGGTATTTTGCTATTGAAGTTTAGTTTATTTCCAGCTCTTACTAAAATAATGCAGGACGGTTTGATGCTCGACATATTAGTCTTCAAAGATGACAAGTATAGCTTCATCATATTGAATCTCTCTGTTCTTAAATGTAAATATTTTTTTTCCACTTCTATGCACGATCAGTTCAGGCAAAACCCATCAAATGTTTAATTCTAAACTACTCCTAATGCCTTATTTCCTGTCATGTTTTTATTCTGCTTGTGTTACATTTTAAGGTACACTCATCGTTTTCTATGTCATATTTTCATTAAAAATCTCTTGGAAACAAATATATTTGTACTTTAGGCATAAGTTCCGAGCATAGTTTTGGTTGTGCTTTCTTTATTGCTGCCTTTTGTGACATAGAAAGCCTGTAGCTGTTGCTTTAAGGATTTGAAACTATCCATCAATGATGTAATCACAGTGAAGGCACACATCCTGATGCCAGTTTAAATTCTTGATGATTAGTGTGATGTATACTTGGTGGTTACATTGATTCACAAATTCTGGTGCAAGGGTTTGTTTCAAGCATTTCATATTTTTGCATGTGTTACCACCACGGGGGTTGCCCACGTGGCCAGCAGGGTGGTTGTGAGGGTGCTGAGATGAAGGCACTGGATCAAACCCTTTGGTGCACGGGTGTGTCCGTAGCTTTAAGAGGTGGGCCACGTAAGGCAGGGTAGTCATGAGGTTCCACCCGGGGTTTTCCTCGCTTTGGCAAGGGTTCCTCATCATCAAATTTTTTTTTGCATATGGTTATACACGTTTTTCTTTGTTTTGTTTTTTTAATTTATGCTCTTAAATAGAGCCAAGACATTTGTGTGGCTGGTATCATTTAGACAAGGTACGTACCTAACTTAATTTAAAGAAGAGAGTCTTTCACATGGTGAATCGATTTATTATACTTGTAAGAGCGGAAGAGGCTACAACACATCTTCTATGTTTTTGCCCATTTTTTCAGTGTTTATTTCCTCTTGCCTGACAAGATTTGAGTCTTAGCCTCCGGTTAATCTAGTATCAGCACCTGCTTTTGGGGACCTTGTAATATCTGGAAAAGTAGGAAATGACACCTTGTTTAAAAATAGTGGTTCATCTGGCTAGAGAGGAACAATCGCAATTTCAAGGATACATGGTGTAAGCCAGTATTTATAGTTTTATACATGTTCAGATGCAGCTAGATATTGCTGCCTGTGCTTGTTTCAAATGGCCTAAGTCAGACCTACCATGGATTGGACAGACCCAGATTGGCAACCTTCCTAATTCTTCTCTCATACTTCCAGTCACAGCTCATTACTTCCTGTCTTTTATAAGCTTTTAATGAAATTTACATTTCTCTCGCAAAAAAAAAATCACAAGGTGTTAGAAGAAAGCTCATTGAACATTTCAAACTTTGAGGGAGAAAAAAAAGAAAAAGAAAAAGGGTATCCAGGCTTACGAAGAAATGCTAATGCAAGAAAAGTCTAACCCCTAATTGGAACTAGCAATGTAACGCCCCAAAATTTCAAAATTTCTAAATTCCTTTGAAATAGTTGAAAAATTCATTTTCTTTACAGAGTTAATTTTTAAAATCAGCGAAAACGATTTTTTAAAAAGAAAAGGACAAGTTTGACAACTTTAGGCATGATAGCGAGAGAACAAAGATTTACTATGGACGATCTGCAATAATACTTAGG
Source organism: Nuphar pumila (assembly GCF_984573655.1). Taxonomy (NCBI): domain Eukaryota; kingdom Viridiplantae; phylum Streptophyta; class Magnoliopsida; order Nymphaeales; family Nymphaeaceae; genus Nuphar; species Nuphar pumila. The sequence goes on along the minus strand of NC_143260.1, from coordinate 95,913,605 downwards.
AAACCATTTCTTCTATTAAAAGAGAGTGTCTGGTTTGTACAAAAATTTGGATTCCCTCCAGGGAAACTGTACCAAAACCAAAATGTCCAGGAGAAGAACTACGAGCAGAAACAGTGGATCCTGAAGTCATCTCGCAGTCGCGCCATCGCCTGTGATGCACCTATTCGTCACATGTACCCATGAAATGGGTTAGTTTTGCAAAAAACTAGCAGGTGAGCACAAAAACAGAAAGAATTAAATTAGTCATAAATAATTTATGCAGCAGGTAGTAACGAGCAAACTAAGCAGATAAACTAGAGAAACAAGCTAAGTACAACAAACTAAGAGGTGAGCATGCTTAATTTAGTTATTACTTGTTAACCGGCCATGCGGGTACATACATGACACGTGAGTCGAAACAGCTGAGACCAAGTCGAGTGTTCATTATGTTACGTATTTTAAAATACCTCGGTTGTCTGACTGAATCCTATTTATATGGAGACGACCGATGGTCGAGAGAGTAAGTCTCCAAGGCCTGATAGGGATGCATCCAACTTCTGCAGAAGTGTTAGGCTAACTATTGTAGCCCCAATCCCCCCCTAATCTCCGATGACTGGAGAAGACGGGTCTTTTGCCCGTCAAAAGCCATAAATGGTCTGTCCATCGGAGTTGGTACCCTTCGTCCTCTCTCTTGACGAAGCCAGGATGAATTGAGCGCGACGGGGTTTCTTAGCCGTTGTCTCATTCTTCATGCTCTGGTCCATTAGACCAAAACGAGCATCTTGCCTATGAAGGCGATCCCATTTTTTTTATATGTGTTTTCCAACAACGTGCACAAAGCACAAATCGAGGTCATAAGACCATCTCATTCAATCATCGTAGTACTAGCATGCCTCGCATGTTCAAGAGTACACTACGAGAAAAGGGATATAGGTCCTCAATAGGAGCCTCAGGAGTGTGTTTCGCAAAGATATGTTTTTAAAAGTTATTTTTAACATTCTAAATCTTTCGAAATGATCAACAACTTGCCTACATATGGCATGTGATTTTCTCGAATCTCGCATCCGATGATGCAGTGTCTGAGTGCTATGCACGTTTCGACACTGATCTTGGTAAATGGGTTTCGCAAAAGAACCCATCACCCAACAACTTGATCTTGTCTCAGATCAAGTATTTTCACAAAATATATCGGGAAAAATAGTGGAAAAGGTATTCCTCCCGAAATACGCTGAGTCGGTGTCAAGGCAAAAACAAAAGACAATAATGCGAAAAGCAAGAGCCTGGGCGCGAAGCGCGATGGCAAACAGAAACAGGAAATGCGAAAGCAAAGGACAAGGATCGCGAAACCGCGTCCTTGAATTAAAAGACAGTAAGTAGTAAATACGAAAGCAAAAGCCTGGGCGCAAAGCGCGACGGCAAACAGAAACAGGAAATATGAAAGCAAAGGACAAGGCAAAAACAAAAGACAATAATGTGAAAAGCAAGAGCCTGGGCGAGAAGCGCGATGGCAAACAGAAACAGGAAATGCGAAAGCAAAGGACAAGGATCGCGAAACTGCGTCCTTGAATTAAAAGACAGTAAGTAGTAAATACGAAAGCAAAAGCCTGGGCGCAAAGCGCGATGGCAAACAGAAACAGGAAATACGAAAGCAAAGGACAAGGATCGTGAAACTGCGTCCTTGAATTAAAAGACAGTAAGTAGTAAATACGAAAGCAAAAGCCTGGGCGCAAAGCGCGACGACAAACAGAAACAGGAAATGTGAAAGCAAAGGACAAGGATCGCGAAACCGCGTCCTTGAATTAAAAGTGTACTTATATATGTATATACATATAAATATGTAATTAAGTCCTTTCAATCTTTAATTATTTAAGCTCGATTTAATTATTTAAGTCCTTGTGCAACTTCTCCTACCTTGGGGTATTGCGAGGAAGAAGTCGTCTACGAGCGTAGGTGATCGTTGGTTTAGTTCGCGGGGCGCGAACGGGCTCCGTTGCGTAACACTGCAAAAGTACGTTCTTTAGCATGCATAAGACGAATAAGGATAGGGAGAAGACTTGATTTCTCCGCAACTCAATGCAGGGGTCATTGGCCCCTACAGTTATGAAAAAGAACGGGGTAGGGTCCAATGACCCATGCCACCAAAGGAGACAGGTGCAGGGGCCCTCGGCCCCTGCCGGATTTCTAAAGAAGGGCAGGGGCCATCAGCCCCTGCCGGGATAAAAGTAAGAGGGACAGGGGCCTTCGGCCCCTGCTGGGTCTTCAAAAAGAGGGGCAAGGGCCTTAGGAGGCCCTTGCTGGGTTTTAAAGAAGGGAGGGGCAGGAGCCTTCGGCTCCTGCCAGATTTTTTAAAAAAAAGGGGCAGGGGCCGATGGCCCCTGCCAAGGTAATGAGTAGAGAGGGGGGGGAGCGCAGGGGCCCAAGGCCCCCTGCGACTTTCCAAAAGGCCCCTGTCGAGCTTTGCTCGACAGAACACGGGACAGGGGCCCCTGTCGGTCTAGAGAGGGGCAGGGGCCATCGGCCCCTACCTGAAAGAGAAGGGCAAGGGCCGATGGCCCTTGCCGGAACAGTAAAAAGGGAAGGGGGCTCCGCCCCCTGCCTACTAAAAGAGACCAAGGCAAAGGGGCGGAGCCCCTTGCCTGACGGAAAAGAGGAAGAAGAAGGCACGGCAGGGGCCGTCGGCCACCTGCCGATCTTCCGGCGAACCCAGAGGAAGAAAAGAGGGGGGAAAACAAGAGGAGGGGGGGGGGGGGGGGGTTACCTGGGCTGCCGGAGGGAGTGGGAGGTCGTCGCCGTGAAGGGGGGGCTCGTCGACGAGTGGTTGCCGTAAAGAGAGTTCGCCGGAGAGGGAGAGGGAGGGAACGACGGGGAGAGGGAGTCGGGGAGGGAGAGAACAGAGACAGAGGGGAGAGATGAGAGAGAGTCGGGGGATCGGGAGAGGCTCGTAAAACCTCCCCTCTCGCCTTTATAAAAGGAGGGGCGCACACAGGGCCTGCCCCCTGTGTCGCCGGTGACCCCCCCCCCCCCCCCCCTTGAGGGCTGCCAGCCCCTCGAAAAACCCTTTTTCGGGGGTCTGGGCACGGGTTGGATCCGGGTCCGATCTTCTTTTTTTTTTAAACTGGGTTTTACAAGCAAGATGCTTGAAGCATAATAGATTTTGATGATAATTGACAGCACATAAAATTATATTGAGAACGGAAAAAAAAATTGAAGTACATGATTATGAATGGGAAGAATATCTTATACTGTCATTTACATGCACACTTACTGAAGCCCCACCAAACATTTAAGCAATCATTCCCTGCCCTTATTTTTATTATAAGATTTTCCTATGGGCTTTCTTTCTTTCCTTTTCTGGATTAGTCTATATTTTGGTCAACTGCAGCGCTCAACCAACAATTAAACATCCTCTCACTAAACCGTGCATTGAGACTGAAATGAATCCATGGTCTATGCCAATGGCCTGATCCACTGTTTGCGGTCTAATTCCATTAAAAAATTTATCTACTTTCATATTTGGTTTGATTGGATTTAGCCTATTGGATTTTATTAAATCTGGACTTGAATTTGTTTTAATAATATTCAAACTGGATGACTAAACCTATAATAGACTTTTTTCTCTCTCCAAAACTCAAAAATAAGGAAAGGAAAAGAACTATGGCTATGTTAAGATATATGGATTGTCGGGTATGTATATCTACATATACTTAGGTGTACTTGGTATACCTTTTGTGCTTCTTTTTACAACAACAAACAACAACTATGCCTTCATCCCAAAACAATTGGGGTCGGCGATATGAACCAACAAAGAAATTCATTTTGGGTCTTCCACATGAATCCTTTTCCTCCAATCATTTCTATCCAATGCCATGTCCTCGGTGAGGTTCAAAGCATTTATATCCTTTCTTATCATCTCCATCCAAGTCTTCCTAGGCCTACCCCGACCTCTTTTAAGTAATATATTTTCCCATTTCTCCATCCTTTTGACTGGAGCATCATTAGGCCTTCGCCGAATATGTCCAAACCACCGTAAACGATTCTCTCTCATCTTATGTTCAATGGGTGCAACGCCTACCTTCTTACGTATCTCCTCGTTTCGAATTTTATCTTTTATTGTATTTCCACACATCCATCTAAGCATACGCATCTCAGCTACACTCATTTTTTGAATATGATGTCTCTTGGCAGCCCAACATTCCGTACCATATAGTAAAGCGGGCCTAATAGTCGTCCTATAAAACTTTCCCTTCAACCGCAATGGCATTCTACGATCGCACAACACTCCAGTTGCATTTTTCCATTTCATCCACCCAGCCTTTATCCTATGATTTACATCTCCATCGATTTCTCCATATTTTTGAATGATAGATCCCAAATATTTGAAACAATCATCGATCTGTATTTCTTGCTCACCAAGCTTCACTACACTCCCATCATTACTTTGTATATCCTTTTTTCTTTTATTTCATTTGTATTTCTTTTTGTATTCAAAGTATATCTTTGGTATACCAATTGGATATTTAATCTTTAGTTTAGGTAGACGAAGTATACTTAGTGTATACTTTTAGGGGTAGAATCGGTATCTTTATTTCTTATATTTTTAGTCATTTAAATGACTACTTTTGTATTTGTATTTGTATTTGTTTTTTATTGCTTTTGGTCAAACTTGGTTGACCAAGCTATCTGTGGGGATTTGCTTTAACAACTAGTTTGAATAGTCAAACTAGCTACCGGGATTTGCTATAACAACCATTATGTCTTCCTCTATATATTGCTAATTCTTTTGATGTATAGTTGAGAAAGGATTTGTAGATATGAGTGTGTGCTTGAGTGTTCTGTAGTGAAAATGTGTTGTAAATTTTGTATATTTTTTTGTTATTAATAAAATTATTTATTTTATTTTATTTTATTTTTGTTCTTATGAACAAATATGTTCACTATTTTTGACTAAATGAATTATGCATCTAGTCCCTTTTGTTTTCTTATTTAGTTGTGTCTTGGGTTTCGTGCTACTTTATGACAGCATCAGAGTAAGGGAAGATCACTTTGGTGTTTGTGGTGATGAACTTGGAACCCTCTCGGTTGAGTACGTGCTTCGTGAGGTGTCATTGATCGAGGTATGTATCTTATAGTTATTTTTGGATTTTTTTCGAAATCTTTTTCTTGGTTGTACTCTCATACATTGTGTGAGAGTTCTTTTGTTGATTTTTTTTTTATAAATATCTTTTTGTTTTCCCTTCTTATGGTGAGTTCATGTGTATGAGCTCATTAGTATTGTCTTTTATAAATGTCCACTTGGTGTTATTTTGATTTCATAACTTGGAGGTTGTTCCCTTTTTTCGTGGATTTCAAATTTGTTATACTCACACTATTTTTGCCTTGGTCGATTGCTCATTTATTTTGGGTTGTGATGTTTTTCCCTTTGGAGAAAAATCTTGTTTGACTTAGAGTCTTGGTTTATGGTTTCATGATTCACACTTTTTAGGACTTGTATTTCTTGTGAATTCACATGTGCATCTTATTAGCCTGTATGTGCTCTTGTGTGTTATGCACTTGGATCTTTTATTTTCTTTGAATATTTAATGGTATATGTACATTTAATGTAATTTTCTTGTATGTCATATGGACCTTATTTATTTGATAGATTTGTGATGGCATTATGTGATTAACCTTTTGAGAAGTTTATCTCCACTTTGAAGAAGTTTATAATCATGTCTCTTGAAATTTAAAATGTATGATGCATGTATCCTCTTTGTGTCATTTTTCTTTGTTTAGGCCAAGGTTGTACACATCGTATCATAACCCAATATCGGTCGGGCCCAAAATAAGATATGTATCGTATCGTATTGTTAAAAAATTATAAATTTTGAAAAAAAAAATCAAAAAATCTAAAAAATCAGAAAAAAAATAGCAAAAATTTTAAAAAATCATAACACACAAAACAATGATGTAATGCACAAAATGCAACATAAAATCACATGTGAAGCATTTATGTCTATAAGCTATGTAACACATCATTAATCATTAAATCTCACAAGAACAATGCAAAATAGTAATATCTTCAATTAAGAACATGCCCCAAGATTCATCAAAAAACAAAAAAACCAAGTTTATGAATACTTAACAGTTACAAATTATAATACATAACCAAGTTTTGAAGAAATATACTATCAGTGTTCATCATCATTATCTTCTTGTTCATCTTTTTATTTTTTTTCCTCCTTTGACATTCAAATCATCTATAATATATGTGGGGTCTTCGACATCTATATATTGAGCTCCATCCATGTTTATCCATTGAATGTCCTCTTCATTCAATGACATGCATGGGGCAACATTCTGTATCTCTCGACTAAATGATACTTCAGCTGAGAGATACCGCCTAAAAAAATTATATATCAATAGTTGCACTCGGTTTTTAATTGGTTTTCACTCATTACACAAGTGTTGTGGCCTTGTTGAAATGCCCACAACACTACCCAAGGATCACAATGCCGGTCACTCCACACGCCACACACTCGGTGTTTTGAAGGATCAGGCACACGACGCTCACAGGTGCACAACACCACAATGCTATCAGGCACACACAGGTGCTACTTTGCACATAGGCAGACACCCCAACGCTCACACACACTTCCTCTGTGCACAAGCAGGCCTCTCACACATACCAGCGCACAGGCTGAGTCCACACGCTCAGGTACAGCTCCAAGGCGCAGTTCACTGCACAACTCAAATGCACAGTAATGCTATGCACAAGGTAATTAGGCTAAAGGACTGAATGCCCTATCGACTGAGCTGGGTTTGATATGATGACAAACATGTGCAATGTGCACAATGAGCTGTCGGATGCTACAGAGCATGCACAACGTCGGCTTCCATCCCTATGACACATGTTCAAGCTCGAGGATGGTGTGACAGTAGTGAGGCGACTTCGCACACATCCGATCCACCGTGCAAATAGCCTAATTCAATCATGAGTGCATTAATATGATGAATTAAGCATAATTGACCATGTGAAAGTAATGCACTTATCTTCTTAAGTGTTTAAGGACGGATGAGAGTTTTTGAAATGTGTGATTTTTGGCTAAAATGGTGCTTTTATTGTCACAACATAACTTTGAGTGTGATTGTATTTTCAGCCCCATGTCCTCCAATAATCTTCTCAACCACACGATTTCATATGTCGTGGTAGCCATGGCATGCTACACAATTTTTGTTGATGATAAAAACACTTTTTGTTGCTTTTTATATTTTCAATATATCATCGAATGATCTATAAGCACACAAAAACTAATTGTAAAAAACTTTTCATTTTTTTCGTAAGAACAAAACATTTTCGTCCAAAAGACCTTAGTCTATATCAATCCGAGAGAGATTTTAAAAAGTCTTTTATAAGAAGAGATAATTCGAAGTTTGATGGATGAAAGCCTTTTGATAAGGTATACGACAATTAGATAAGCTTCGGCCTAAAACTCTTTTGGGATATGTTTTGAAATTAAAAGGGTCCTAGTAGTTTTAATTATGTGCCTATGCTTTTTTTTTGTCAAACCATTTTTTTGCGGAGCGTAGGTGTTGGAGAATGACTCAACGCACTATTGATAGATTGAAGAAATAACACATGAAGAAGAAAAAGAAATCAATTACACAAAGAACAAAGATTTTACGTGGTTCGACAAGAGTTTCCTATGTCTATAATTGCTCTAAGATCCTCTATTAGATTACATATGTTCACAATTACAAAATACGGATTGCCCTTTTTAGATACAAGGAGTCTAGGGCAACCTATATAAGGGTAAAATTATAAAATTACCTTCCAAATATTTTCGCATTGAGAGCTTACACACCTAACCCACACCTTATGGACAGGGGGTGCTTCCCTCTGCAACCCCCCCCCCCCCCCGGCCAACTTACTGCAAAGTTGGATTTGCTTAAATTAAGGATTTATGTCAAGGTATGAATCAAGCTCCACACTCCTCCAATATTGTAGGCACAAGATATTTGATGTAAAATCCTTTTTTGATTCAAGATATTCTTTGAAATTATTTGCCATAAATTATTTCCTTGAATTGGAGCGAAGATGAATATATTAGTTTTAAATTGATTTTTGACAAGGTTATGAAAAACTCTAAAAATTCTAAAAACTTCATGTTTGTGCTTAAGAAAATAAATCCAACTAAATCTAGAATAATCATCCACAAATATTATATAGTAAGTATAATCACCTTTTGAAGGAATGGAAGTGAGACCCCATATATATGAGTGCATTAATTCAAATGATTGAGATGAGAAAAAAGTTCTAGTAGGAAAAGGAAGAACTTTTATTTTGCCAAGAATACAATCGGTATAATGAAATTCATCATTTTTTTCAATGTGATACATAAGACAATTTAGATAGGTTAGGATGTCCTAGCCTTTGATGCTACAAAACAATGTCCACATTTTGTACATTATAACAAAAATGTTTTTTTGAAATAATAAGTCGATCCTATAAAAAAATGAACTTGCAACAAAATATTAAACCTATTAAACCTACTGAGTATGAGAAAGCAATCTTATTATTGCTAACTAGGTAACAAAGACTACATAAATACAAGTAAACATTAAAGAAAAAACTAGTAAACACTAAACATTTCTAAAGCCCAACAATATACTAATGTTTGGGCTTCTAAGAGGTCATTTGTGCATCATTGCTGGGATGTAGATTACTAGAACTAGGGTGCCCAAGTGGTTTCACTTCCTCTCTAGTGACCATCTGTTAATGTACACCCTCAATTGTTCGTAGAAGTCCTTTGTTGTCTGTAGGTCCAACATCTATATTCCTAATCAGTTCGGACAACTGCATGTTCTCTACTTGTACAACATTACTATCATTTATTATTTGGGATAGTTGCATGTTTGGTTCATCAACATCATTTACTGCTTGGGACAGTTTGATGTTCGACAACATACTGACCTCGATAGATTGTTCTACATCCCTTTCAGTTGCTTCTTGTTGCACTATGTGAACCACTAAGTAAATGTCACCACTAAATAACATCCCTTCTACATCATCGTCGTCAAAAATATCTACCCAGCCTAGTTCATCACCTATGGACAATGAATATGAATATCGGAGGTTGATTAATTCTTCACTTAGTCTTGTTTTTTGAGACAACCTAGCCACTAATTCATTAAAGCTAATATTTTTGGGGACCACTAAAGATCTTCAACTACGATCATCAGCGACACGGTAGTGCACTTTAGCAGATACTAAAGTCATCTTAACTACCTACATCAACCATATGAAATATACATCTATTGAGAATAGAAATACAACAACCACTCTACAAAACCAACTACTCGCATTAACAACTTATGCACGGTCAATCCAAGCCCCATTACACATACACAGAAAAATCAAAACTTATATAATAATAGACAAGCATTTTCATAGAAGCAAAAATATTATTTTTTATGCGATAAAATATCTTCAAAGCAAACACAGATCTTCAAAACAAACATTATATTCTTTCAGAAAAAGCCCTAAACTATACGTGTGGAGGGGATTTTGGGGTCTAAAGGTTGAAGACCACAAAAAACTCACATTTTGATCTACCAAGAGAAGTTGTTGAAAATAATGTCACAGCCTCGTCGAAATCACCGAAAAAGTTGTGGGAGATAAGAAAAACCAAAAAATTATGTGGAGGGGATTTCGGGGACCACAAAGAACCTTAGATTTTGTTCTTAAAAAGAAGCAAAAATTTTGAGATGTTGATAGCGGGTCGAAAATAAGCCTACGAAAAAATAACCCCTAATCTAGACCCGGTATCAGCATCACAGAAAAAAGGCGTGTGTTTTAAATTTTAAAAGACATTCACAGATTTTTTATGTGATGTTATTTCATTTTTTATGTGAAGTAACTCAGGTATTTGTGTAGTTTCTTTATTCAAGTTTGAAAGAAAGTTCACAGATTTTTTATGTGAATTTAAAATTTTTTTATGCAAAGTAACTCAGATATTTGCGATGTTTAGAGGTTCAAGTTTAAAAGAAAGTTTACTTTCACATATTTTATGTGATGTTATTATATTTTTATGCAAGGTAACTCAAGTATCTACGAGGTTTGTTAGTTCGGGTTAAAAAAAATTATAATTTTTTTATGTGATGTTATTACATTTTTTATGTAAGGTAATTCAATTATTTACGATGTTTGTCAGTTAGAGCTAAAAAAAATTATAGATTTTTTATGCGACATTATTATATTTTTTATGAGAGGTAACTCAAGTATTTGCAATGTTTGTTGGTTCGAGTTAAAAAAAATCACAGATTTTTTATGCGACGTTATATTTTTTATACAAGGTAACTCAAGTATTTGCAATGTTTGTCGGTTCAAGTGAAAAAAAAATCATAGATTTTTTTATGCAATGTTATTATATTTTTTATGTAAGGTAACTCAAGTATTTGCGATGTTTGTTGGTTCGAGTTAAAAAAAAATTACAGATTTTTTGTGTGACATTGTTACATTTTTTATGTGAGGTAACTCAAGTATTTTTTATGTTTGTCACTTCAAGGATATCATGAAGCATTTCTAAAACTTAAATTTTTTTTCATAGTGATTATTATTTTATAGTTTGTTTATCAAGAAACTAGAAGATCGTTAGGTAAGTCGTTACTAAGAAAAGCATTGTCCTCTTATTGAGATTTACGTCTCAAGTCCAAGGCAAGCTTCGATAGAAGAATAAGTCTTTAAATCAAATTTTTATATTTCATTAATCTTGGATTTTAACTAACCATATTTATGAATTTAATTACTTGGTTCAGTCAAGACTATTCATGTAAAATTCTTACATGTCAACGTCGGAACCTCACTTTCCATATAATAATTATTGAAGATGCATACGGTTATAAGGAGTGATACATCATCAAGCTATGCAGTACTCGATTAAGATGGATAATGCATATGAAGAAGCATGTATTTAAGTTTGGCATGCAATGAAAAAATTTAAGATAAGGTTTTTGTGAACAAAGGACTAATAAATTTAATGAAAATTTATCGTATTGTATGACAAAAAATGACACGTTTCTCAAAATGTCCAATTTGTGAAATCCACATCATATCCAAATTCACAAATGTCTAACTTCTTTAGAATCATTTTACCCTTCACACGAGCGAACCTCCTGAAGTTCGTGCGATATATAGATACACTCTTTCGGTATGGCAAAATCTCAATAAAAGGTAGATTTGCATGTTTATTTGACGGACCTCACGATGTTTGCATGACCAAATCTATAAACTTTCTGTAACTGAAACCTTTCAAAACTTCGCAAATATTCACTAAATTTGCATATATAGTATAAAGTTTGCTCGACCAAATTTGTAAACTTTCTACAACTGAAACATGTCAAAACTTTGCAAATATTCTATTAAATTCGCATATATAGTACGAAGTTCAAATAACCAAATCTGTGAATTTCATGTAACTAAAATATATCGTAACTTCAGAAATATTCAACTAAATTTGCATATATAGTACAAAATTCATGAGATACCATGCAAAACTCTTGCTACTAAAACCTTGTAACTTCGCAAATATCACACTAAATTTCTTATATATAATACAAAATTCATGAGATACAGTGCAAACCTTTTATAATTGTAACTTGTTGAAGCTTCGCAAATATTCTACTAAATTCGTATATATAGTACAAAGTTTGCATAGAACTGTGCGAATCTGCTTTAAGTAATGGATCCTTAAGGAGATCCATAAATATATGGTGATCTGCACATATAACATGTGAAGTTTTTTGAAGTTTGCACTCCAAAGCAACTATCGCAAATAAGGTACTAACTTTGCAAATAAAATCATTGTGAATATGCTTTTTATATGCAAATTTTTTAACAAATTTGGAGATTTTCAGAAATATCACAAATATTGGCAATGAATAACATGTGAATTTCTTTCTTTTTGTAGAGTTTTTTATGATCATTTAATGCGACCCTTCGATTGTTTAAAAACCGATTGTCTTCAACCCATGTCTATTTTCACATAAACTAGGGTTTTTTTGTCCTCAACATGCTTCCCCTCATAAGCAATTTTTGTCTACTATTATCAGCGAATAATTTTGGTGACTTCGGCAAGTCATTAGTGGCAGTTCATCGTCGAGCTTTTTAGAATCATCGACGAGTTTTTTTGATAAGCACATGTTTAACGACTGAAGTAGATATTTTTTAGAAACAATGGCTTGAATCAGTTATTTTTTTGAAACATTGACATGAGTTAATTATTGTGTGAAAGAATTGCATGTTTTTCAAGTTATCTTTGCATGTTCAATAGCCAATTACATTTTTTTTGTTGATGAAATCATTTGCGTGTGAATGTTTGTTTGTCTAACTAGTTCTTTAATGATTTGTATGCCACTATTCTCTATTTTGATTGCTTATATTTAATGTATCTTGTATTATGAACATGATTACAAAACGTTGTTTTTTTTTCCTTAATGATTCGAGTTTATGCATTGTCAATAGACTATTTTGCTTGTTTTTTGCAATACTTTCTCAATCGCCTAGGGCATGTCTCTATTGCCCGCATGTTTACCTATATTCTCCATTTTGTTATTATAATTTTTTTTGAATTTGTTTGTTACAATATGGCGATTTAGAAGTGTTCTGGAGGGGTCCACACTCACATCATTTACTTGTGTTGGAACACAACAAAAAATGTCAAAGAAGCAAAAATATAACATGGGTTATACTTTTTACTATGATGTATGAAGTAGCGTTGACACATGGTTTGAGAGAGAGGGAGCATGTGTAGTGGCAAAAAGTTTGGGTGTCTAATATTTTTCACAAAAATGCACTAATTTGAAACCCAAAAATATGCACTCAAACAATAAAAGCAACAACTAACAATTTCACCATGACCCAAATTTAAGGAAGAATATAAAAAAAAGGTAGATTTGTTTATGGCTACAATCATCTCTCATCCCAGAAGCATCTAAGGAGGAGGGGGACTAAGTGGTAAAAAAGTTTGACACATTGGCTCACTTTGAGGTTGTTGCTAACCTTAATGCCTAGATAGAGGAAGCTTGAGATGTGGTCACTTGCAGTGGTGAGGGTCTTTTGTCTAGATCAGATACTCAGTCAAAGGTTGAGGTTGTTGTGGAGAGTGCACAGTAGGATGCTCAAGGGGATATGGAGGCATCAGAGAAGCATCCTCATAAGTCTGAGGTTGATGTTCAGGTAGTTGAGCTCTTGGATATGAGGAGTTCGAAGAATAGGTCATAGCGGAAAACAAAGTCGGGTGCTCGTGGACTGGTACTTTACATATGAGTGTTATTTTGTATATACATGTTTGTAAGATATTTGCAATCATTGTCAATTTGATATTCAATTATTGAGTAAATTATCATATATATATATATATATATATATATATATATATATATATATATATATATATATATGTGTGTGTGTGTGTGTGTGTGTGTGTGTGTGTGTGTGTGTGTGTGCGTGAAACATGTTTTTACGATAACTAGTTTGATTCTTGTAATTAAATGTGTAAAATATTATATATATGTGTGTCAAAAACATGTTAGTGAGATAACTATGTTGAATATTGCAATTCATTTATTAATTTGAGGTATATGTTAATATGTTTATAGGATAATTAATTTGAATATATAACATATTCTCAAATTAAGCAATGAATTGTAATACTCAACATAGTTATCTTACAAACATTATTTACACACACATATTACTAATGATGATATATGTGGTGACTAAACAATATAAAACGTTGCGGGAAAAGGTACCATGCTTGGAGTTTGAAGAGATGACTATCAGTTTTTAAAGTTCCAAAAAGAAGATAAAACTGGTAATTTGATGTATTTCATGAAACTGATTAAAGGCCTTAATTAGTTTTCAAGACTTTACCGTCTGGAACACTGGAGGAACTTAGGATCTCTGGAAGGGCTCACCGATCAACCTTTCGGGGTTCGGTCCTCATGTGAACCATGGTGGTTCAGATGGAGATCAGAAGTAGAGAGGAGAAATAGAAGAGGATGAAGAGAGAGAGAGAGAGATGGATAGAGAGAGAAATCAATTTCTTAAACTTGCATAAGCCTCCAAATGGAGACTCTAGTCCACTTTATATAGTGTGTAACTTGGGTTTGGGTCCAGCTCCAATTCAAAAATAAAATACTACCCATAAACTCCATACACCGTCTAACTGCTAAAGCTATGTCCTAACTAGCAATCGAAAATAAACCTAGAAAGGAGGTTAGTTAGCCTGATTGGGGTCCCTCCCTAACAAATCCTAATTATATCAGTTTAATTACTAAAAAATAATGTAGAAATAAAAAATTAACCTTTATTAGATCCAATTTACAAAATATAGAAAGTAGGAGTGAAGAGGGGGACATCCCCCTATTTTGGAAAGTAGGGTGCACCGCCTACTTTCCTTTTCTTTTCTTTTCTTCTCCTTTCAATTTGGAGCCCCATTTTGTTGACTTTTATAGCTTCTCTAATTAGGCCATTTTTCTTCCTTTGTCTCCTTCTCCTTCCATATGACAAGTGTCCTCATAAGTTAGGAAAGTTTTTTTCCTTGTAGGGAGCCCTCTTTGTGTTCCATGTGTCCTCACTAACAAAGAAAGTTTTTCCCCTTATAGAGAGCTCTCCTTGGATGTCATATGTCCTTCTTGTGGAACCTATATCCTTCTCCCTTGCTTCGATAAGAAGATGACATGTGTCATTTGACTTTTTCACCATACACTGTCACATATGCTTTCACATTATCATATTGGACTTTACACAACATGGAATTGCACACATGAGGTGTGAGGTGATGTCTTGGAATTGGAGCATAAATCTTATGGTGCCTTTCACAGTTTGAGTCATATAACAAGTGTTGATGATGACTCTTGGGTCTTGACTCATATAGACTAGACTCACTACTCTATAAATAAATAGACCACAAAGTAATATTAAAACCCAGTGTCTCACTACACCTGCTTCATTGAAGCAAAAAATTGAGACATCAAATCCTACTAAAATCAAAAGAGCACAAAAATAAGTTGGAGTTGATTTTATATCGTAACAAACCACCATGCTCTGCACTACTTTGCCCCCAAAGTGGAAGAGTCCACAACTCAAGTGATTGGTTGTTCCACTCAGATTAAATATGAGTTTTTGGTCAACCCCATGCATTGTGATGACTCTACGGTTGTTCTCTTATCGTATTGTGCCATGTCTAGGTGTAGGAGTTTGGGACATGGATGCTCTACCACAATGTCAACATGAGTGCAACTCCATGAACTTGCAAAAAATGCATCTTGCCGCTCCTGCACTAGGGTGCCTTCCTGCACATGTGTGTCCCTTGTATTGGGATGGAACATGTTGCATACAAGCTTGCACTGGATGGGCTACCTCTGCACATGGGAAAGTTCCCCTGTTTGCAACCCAAGTAGGACTGGGAAGGTGCTCACTGCAAATACGTTGGTGTGCTGAAACAAGAGAGGGTACAGGGTTGCTGGAAAGCCAATGTCCCCAAGGGATTGCTATGTCAGCTCATTGGGACAACAGCAAATAGGGTGAGGTTGTTGATCAGCTTTCTGCAGAACTGTCTTCTTTGATTACCCTGTGACCTCCTTGCTACTGTCCCATTGTTGGGATCCCAAGACAACGGTCTCACACTCATTTTATACTATGCTCGACTCACCTCCTAGGTCACCTCCTACTACTGCGGTTAGGCGTTGATCCTTCACCATAGGTGTGTGTTCCTTGTGCAAGGTAGTAT
The DNA here is from genome assembly GCF_984573655.1 of Nuphar pumila. NCBI lineage: Eukaryota > Viridiplantae > Streptophyta > Magnoliopsida > Nymphaeales > Nymphaeaceae > Nuphar > Nuphar pumila. The sequence goes on along the minus strand of NC_143260.1, from coordinate 95,897,856 downwards.
TGCCACCATGGTTGCAGTCACCGCAGTTGTTGTAAGCTGTTGTGAGCTATAGGTTGGTTGAGCTACCAACCCAACTAGATGTGCTCTCGACCTGTGGCCTTGGTGATGGCCACACTGGGGAAGGAACCATTGCCAGTGGCAAATCTGATGTCTACGTATCGATGGCAAATCTGGTTTTTTCACCCAATTTGTTTCATATTTTTGTGATCACTTGCTTTATAGTTTTTCCATGGCTTCCTCAGATGAATTATGTCTTCGCTGGATGGCTCACGCCTCTAAGGTAGTGTGTCGAACACACTCCTACATACATTCAAGTCACCTCGTCGATACGTCTTAAGAGGTCAACAACTTGTGGGTTTGACTATTCGGCAAGACGCTCCCTGATCGTGACATCAACTCGAAGATCCGCCTCAATGAGATTTTTCATCATCATCACTAATGGTTTCCATTTAATCACTCTCATATCTAACTCTAGGTATGTCAGATCAAGGTTCTACCCAGTATAAAGATGACCAAGGTCACCACTCATCATGACTAGGGATGTGTTCTCTAAGAGTAACAGGTCGATCATAGTTAAGAGAAACCAGGTTGAGATGAAAAATTTGTATCTAAAGGTATAAGCCACTAAAAATCTTAGTTAACATCCACACATGATCATGGACGAAATTTCATACTTAAATTCTTTGGGGATGGGGAGATAAATTTTTTGAAAAAGGGACTGATTTCTTGGCCTGAGCACGTTCAGAAAAGTGCGGAGGTAATGAATAGGTTATATTTTCACATTCAGTTCTCTCAACATAGGTATCCAAAAAATCTAAAATTTGGCCTACAGCTATACAAGCTTTCACCCCAAATTTCTGGCTGAGACTCCCAAGGGTTGGGGGCTTAGTGAATTTTTAAAGTTGGGGTCACTGTCAGGACTCGGTCTAGGCACTGGATCTGACCGGGTCTAGTGTTGGAATTACGTAGGGAAAACGGGGACAGATCTGGCAGGTTCCCAACATGAGGAGATACAAAATTATTTTTTGTTGTAGACCCACCTAATTAAAAAAATTTGGATGCTAAGCAGGCGTATGGATTGACTTTCGAGGGGCATAGTGGGGTCGATACCACTCCAATTTGCACGAAATAAAATTTAAAATTTATGCTCAGGATGAGTAGAATCTATACCCAAAAAACTCTGATTCAATGGACTCCTCTATCGGTCAAAGCAGCTATACAAATTGAGGTGTTGGGAACACCCTACTTGAACAAGTTATGTCGGCAATGGAACCGATCTTTGTGGCCGAAGCTTGCTTCTTGAGCCTAGATCTGGGTCTTGACCGTTTTGATACTCTTGAAATCCTTCAAGCTTTTCTCCGACACACTTATTATGACCCAAATTTTATGTACGCAAAATTGATCCCTGGACTTGTGGGGTATGGGTGGCATCTAGGTAGATTGGTGGGCTAAAATAGGATTCTTTTGGAATCAAGTGAGTAAATTTTTTATTGATGTAGATTCTTAAGCATGAGGGATTAGTTCTAGAGGATTTATGGGACTACTAGGGACATGTATAGGGACAGAACACAGTTGGAGAAAAGATCTAAGGTTCCTTATTGTATCGAACGAAGCAGTACAGGCAAGACAAAGCTAAATAGGTGATCAGGTAAGACTATTTGGGCTTAGTTGGCTAATCTGATATGGTTCGAGGTTTAGAACTCATAGGACCTGGTCTAGGGACTAAAAGATGATCTAGGGACATGACAAAAAGTCGGGGACATGTGTTGGACAAAAGGTATGGTTGTTGGACGTTTGAGGCCACTGAAACGACTCTATGGTTAAGTCGAGGTTCCCAACAGGATGTAGTTTCAGGTTCCTAAACTTAGGTAGAGACTTAGGCAAGGCTAAGGTTAGGGTCTAGGCTCCACTTATAGCTCTGTAGTAGGTTGGGAAGATGCTTCTCACGATTTAGAATACAAACAAATAATCTATAATACAACACTGGATTGCCCGATGGGAAGCAGGATCGCACGGCCTTGAACATCAGGCTCTCTGGAATGGGTGACTAACCAAACCTTGGGGGTTTGGTCCTCACGTGAACCAGGGTGGTTCAGATGGAGATGAGAGATAGAGAGAAGAGGAAGAAGAGAGAGAGAGAGAGAGAGAGAGAGAGAGAGAGAGAGAGAGAAACAACTAGAGAGAGATGGAATCAATTTCTTAAACTTGCATAACCCCCAAATGAAGACCCTAAGCCACTTTATATATTGTGTGACCTGGGTTTTGGTCGAGCCCTAATCCAAAAATGAAATACCAACCCATAAACCCCATACACCCTCTAACAACCAATGCTATATGCTAATTGTCTGTCAGAATTAGACTAGAAAGGGAGTCAGTTATCCTAACTAGGGTCTCTCCCTAACCAAATCCTAATTATGTTAGTTTAATTACTAAAAAGAATAATGTAGAAATAGGAAATTAACATTTGTTGGACCCAATTTATAAAATATGGAAAGTAGGAGAGAAGGGGGGACATCCCCCCTATTTTGGAAAGTAAGGGGCACCTTCTACTTTCCTTTTCTTTTATTTTTTTCTCCTTCTAATTTAGAGCCCCATTTTGTTGACTTTTGTAGCTCTTCTAATTTTGTCATTTTTTATCCTTTGCCTCATTCTCCCTCTATATGCCAAGTGTCCTCATAAGTTAGAGAAGTTTTTTCTCTTATAGGGAGCTCTCCTTATGTGTGCAGTGTCCGCTCTCCTTGGGTATCATTTGTCTTTCCTATTGAACTCATATCCTTCTCCCTTGCTTGAATAAGAAGAAGATGTGTCATTTTATTTTTTCACTCCCTACTCAGTCACATAGGCTTCTACTTCATCATACTAGACTCCACACAAGCTGAAATTGCCCTCCATAGAGTGTTTGATAGAGTCTTGGATTTGGAGCACGGATCCTGGAGCGTCGTTCACGATATGGGTCATATAACAAGTGTTGATGACGATTCTTAGGGCTTGACCTGTATAGACTCGACTCACTACTCTATAAATAAATGAATCACAAACTAATATCAAAACCCAGTGTCCCGCTATACCTACTTCATTACAACAAAAAATCGGGACATCAAATCCTACTAAAATCAAATGAACAAAATAAATTGGGGTCAATTTTGAAATGTAATAATAAGCGAATTTAGTACGATATTTGCGAAGTTACAAGGTTTCAGTTATAGAAGGTTCACACTGTATCTTGTGAATTTCATATTATATATATGAATTTAGTTTGGTATTTGTGAAGTTATGAGGTTTCAATAATAGGAGGTTTTTCGTGGTATTTTGCAAAATTTATATTATATGAAAATTTAGTTAGTTTAATGTTTGTGAAGTTACAACATGTTTCTATTACAGGAAGTTCGCATATTTAGTTATGCGAATTTCATATTATATATGTGAATTTAGTAAAATATTTGTGAAGTTTCGAAAGCTTTTAGTTATAAAAAGTTTGCATATTTGATTATGCTAACTTTCGTACTATATATATGAATTTAGTGCAATATTTGCAAAGTTTCAATAGGTTTCAGTTATAGAAAATTCACAAATTTGGTGATGCGAACATCATGAGGTCTGCAAAAGAAAAATGTGAATCTCCTTTTTAGTGAGAGTTTGTGATGCCCAGATAGCGTATAGATATATTGCGCGAACTTCAGGAGACTTACTAATGTAAAGGGTAAAATGATCTTAAAGAAGTCAGATATTTGAGAATTTGGACATAGAGAAAATTTAAAAAATTGTGAGGCATTTTCGAAAATCATGTCATTTTAAAAAATCGTGTCGTTTTTGCTGTAGAGTACAGTCATCTTTAGTAAATTTAATGGGCTGCACCAAAAGAAGGAATGTAGTTACAGAGAAACTCTGCAACAAAGTAAACTATATATGCTAAAGTGTTTTGTGGGCAGTTATTTAGAGCCGTTAATATTCTTTTGGAATCATGTAAGGCGTATGGTAATTTTATGCACCGGAAAGACAAACAAACACTTAACTGATATGCAAATGGCTCAAGATTATATGTGAAAGTAGTAGCAAATTGCTCACAAATTTGTGGAACCTCCCAGATTGACTACCCAAAGGAAAAAAATCTAAATCTTTAAAGAAACTAACAAAAACTCCAACTTGCAAAAAATTATAAGCTTGATTAACCTGCACTTACAATATCAGAGTTTCACCCTTAATAGAATAAAAGAAAAAAAACGTAACTTTGAATCCAAAAAAGGGGAATGCAATATCAAACGCCCTAAGCATAGTTTGGTATGTTAGAATGCTCTCAATAAGCCTCCTAACAAGGTAATAATAGCAATGACAATCATGATAAGTTGTTAATCAAGATATCTTGGGAGGGCATTATCAAAGAAATCTGGAGGGCTCTTCATTTTAAATGTCTAAATTCAGCTGTTCAAATATCTATCTTCATTTTTTTTTAATACTTATGAGAGCAATCCTTCTTCCTTCACAAGAAAGAAATATAACTAACAGCATTATTCGATACTTTTATTTTTATTATTATTCTCCGCGCCACACCCCCACAAACCCCACACCCACCACACACTTTCTCATTTGATTCTCTTCATTGGGTTTTGAATATGATTATTGTGGTTAAGATTGCTTTCATTGTAAAACAAGCTAACTAAATAAATTCTTTGAAGCAAACTCCATTCAAATGTCTGACACGTGTGCACAATGACACTTCTGTTCCGCTGTGCATCCCATCACTTGTGGTACCGTGCTTGAGGTGGGGGTGTTGGCTGGCTGGGATACCTTGCGTTAGTTTCTTATTGGAAGCTGACTAACAAAGCTTCATGCCACCAAGAAATCTTAGAGGACGCCAGGATGAATGGTCTCTCTCTCTCTCTCATGGTCTCTCTCTCTCTCTCTCTCTCTCTCTCTCTCTCTCTCTCTCTCTCTCTCTCCGGGTTAAGGACATGACCACCAAGAAATATATATATAATTGGGTCACTTAATGAGCCCACCTTCCCTACAAGGTAAAACTCCGGGTTAAGGACATGACCACCTAGTCTTATGTGCTCCACCACTGTTGGATCATCAATAAAAAAATATGATTTTTTGAGGCTTGAATATTTATGAAAATTTTGAGCCACTGATTTTTCAAGCCTTAACAGATCCTTATGCATTGTAATCGGATGATCTTAGAATCTGTTTCTAGAAAACCAAGCATCTAAGTCACATCCATACTGTGGAAATTAAGAAAAACAATAAAATATATATATATATATATATATATATAGAAAAAATATTTGGCACTAATGAAAGTAAAAAACTAATGAGGTAGAAATAATAGGTGCAAGTGGTGTCTACTCAATCTAACCATGTAGATATGTTCAACATAGTTTGTTTTCTAAGGATCATGCTTTTCTGATATAAAAATGTGATATTTTGAGTTATGAATTTTTGGCACATTATGGGCAGTTGAATTTTTGACTCCTTTAAAACCTAATTACTTGTCATAATCACAAAATTCAAAGCAAGTTTCCTACTAAACAAACCATGTAGATCACAAAATTCAAAACAAGTGATTTCTACTCATTAGTTTCTTACCTTCATTATTTGTTAATCGTCGTGCTAACCGGGCTTGATTTTATAGGAACCGGGCTTGATTTTATAGGAATCTGATCATAAAGATGTATTCCAAATCTTGATTTTATAGGAATCAACTATTGGATCATCTAATTCCGATATGTAGGTAGTTTTTTATAAGGTTTAAAAAATTGATGGTCTAAGATTTTTATAAATATTTAAGGCTTAAAAATTAAATTTTTCATAAAAAAACATGATTCAAGTGTGATTTTCTAGTAAATAGGTTATGCTAAACACATTTGTACAGTTAGATTTAAGTATTAGATTTAAGTATTACATTGGGAAAACCCTTCGAAAGTGCGATTAGTATGGCAATTAGCTAGAATCACTCTTTTTCTTAAAAAAATCTATTTTTTTGTGAATCAAATGTTACAAATGTGATACATGGTTTGTTTAGGATAAAACTTGTTTTGAATCATGTGATTATGACAAGTAATTAGGTTTTTAAAGAGGTTCAAAAATCAGTATCCCACAATGTGCCAAAATTTCATAACTCACATTTTTACATCAGAAAAGCACGATCCAAGGCTTGAGCCTTAGCAAACAAACCATGTTGAACACATCTATGAACCTATGGTTTTTTAGTCATTAGTTCCTTACCTTCATTAATAGCAAATAATTTTTCAAATATATATATATAGAGTGGAATGGAAACCCTCCCAAACATCTCCAATAGAAATTTTTTGGTTTTTCATTTTTAATTCTGACAGTACAGATGTGTTCAACATGGTTTTTTAGTCATTAGTTCCTTACCTTCATTAATTCTGATTTACTATAAATTGACACTTGGATCATGAAATTTGGATAGAAAAAATGATATTTGGAGCCTTAAAAAATTATGAAAATTGTACACCGTTGATTTTGAAACTTATAAAAATCTATTCAGACATCATCAAATGCTCCAAGAACCGATTCCTATAAAAACAAGCATATAGATCACATTTGTATGGTTAAAATTTTTTGAAAAGCACCAAAAATCCAATAAAACGTCCATTAGAAAGGTTTGGGAGGGTTTTCCATTAGGAAGGTTTACATTTCCACACACACACACACACATATATATGGGTAACTGAAATATATTTACTAACTAAACATGTTTACTGGTATAAACCAAGATTTTCATAGATTTTTTTATTTTTTTAGAAAATTTCACCGTATGGATGTGATGTAGACGCTTGGTTTATAAAAACAAACTCTTGGATCATCCACTTAAGATGTATAAAAATGATCTTTTAAGGTTTGAAAATCAATGGCTTAGAATTTTTAAACATAAAAAATCACATTTCTTGACCCGATTTCCTAGCAAATGGACCACGCAGAATGCATATGCAGGGTTAGATTTGCAAAAAACATCTTTGAAAATCTCGATTCATACCATCTAACATATATAGGAAAACTGAAATAATTTTACCAACCAAATATGTTTGCTGATATGAATCAATATTTTCATAGGTTTTTTTTGCAAATCTAACCCTGCAGATGCATAGTCCATTTACTAGGAATCGACTGTTGGATCAAGAAATGTGATTTGTTATGCTTTAATATTTATGAAAATTCTAAGTCATTGATTTTCAACCCTTAAAAGATCTTTCTTATACATCGCAATTGGAAGATCCAAGTGCCTGATTCTATAAAATCAAACATCTATGGTAAAAATTTTGAAAAAAAAGTAAAAAAAAAAACTAAGAAAATATTTTCATTTAACATATTTGGTTGGTAAATATATTTTCAGTTACCCCTCTCCTATATTCTCCTCAGAATTTGAACACTATTTGATACTTTGGGCATTAGTTGTCTACCACTGAGCAATTTTTTTATTTTCAAATATTAAATGCCCCTCCTCTAGTAGGGTGGATTAAGATGTGGGTGTTTGGTAGATTCAAGCATGGGTGGCAAGTGGGCTACGCCTTAAGAGATGAGAAAGGGTCCTTTTTTAAGATGGGCTGGGTAGTTCGCCAAGTTGGTTTTCTATCCGTGAATAATATTGGTGGCGAGATATATTAGAGGATGTTCCCTGACAACTAGTGGTGGCAATTAGGTCGGGTTGGTGGGTCAACCCGGCAGGTTGGCGGGTCAGCATACCTCAACCTGAACCCGACCCGTTTATTAAACGGGTAACACGACATGACCCGCCAACCCGTTTAATAAACGGGTTGGGTCGGGTAAACGGGTTGGTGGGTTAGCGGGCGGGTTGGCGGGTTAGCGGGTCGGGTTGGCGGGTTGACCCACCCGCCTAACCCGTTTATTAAACGGGTTGGAGGGTTGGCATACCCCTAACACGAACCTGACCGGTTTAATAAACAGGTTAGGCGGGTCGACCCGTTTATGACACAAACCCGTTTATAGCCAAACCCGGACCCGCCTAAGAGGCGAGTTGGCGGGTCGTGTCAGAAATTGCCACCCCTACTGACAACAGGTCATAGTGGAGAGCACCAGGAAAGACGTGACTAGGGTAGTGAACGATATTCAGGAAGGTGGGTGCGCTCAATAGAGTTTTGATTGATAAGGAGATTGTGGAGTTTTTCTGAAGGCCGAGTCCGGCAGGAACTGCGTTCGCCAAGTGGAAGTTTCTTATGTTTTTAGTTTTTTGTTATTATCTAAAGATGCTAGAAAGTGATAGTTGAGTGGGTTAAATTAATTTTCTTTTTCATTCTTAATTCCATTTGGCAGTTTTTTGAGCAATTTATTTTTTATTAAAGGTGAATATACCAGTTTTGAGTTAAACCATGTAGATTTTGAATTGGATCTGAATTTCTATGAATTAGAGCATATCCAACCCTGCTCCAAGGTCATGGAGCTCATGCTGCACCAAATTGTTCCCCAAACATGATAAGCATTAAAGAGGAGTTGAATGCCTGAATCCTTGAGGGATTTGATGGTGCTTACAAACAATGGAGGAAGTCCAGAACTCTCTTGAAAACCACTTCCTTTGAAATCCAGTAATTAAACATTCCCCAACTCCTTTGAAATACCATCAAATGGCCCCTCCCAAACAGAGCCTAAAATTTGACAGGTTTAGATGTGTTTGGTCTCCGAGAAAATGCACCAATACTGTGGTGGCTGTTGGAAGGATAAACCACCAGATTGGTTTTCCTTTGCTTTGTAACTTTTTTATTGTCAAGTTGATATGTTCGTAGGGGTTTGCCTAACCCCAACTTGCTTATCTATAAAAAAAAATACGTGCTCTGATATACTGAAATTGCATTATTTCCTTTAATTTGTTATAAAAATTGCAAAAAATGTATGATTGGTGATAACAATGTGTAAAAAACTACCATGTTATTTTAAAATTCACTAGTGTTATAAATTTGTGATGAATGTGATAATATCCACAAATGGTCGTGCATGACAACTGCTCATATCACACACACACACTTCATGATTTAGAAATCTTGTTCCTTCATTGGTAGGGATGGCAGTGGACCGGGGGAAAATGGGGCCCCGCCTCGCCCCGTTTGGACCGGGGATGAAGGGTATGAAACGGGGATGGAGGCGGGGACGAAGGTTAAAATCCATCCCCGTCCGGGGGTGGAGGCGGGGATGGACGTGCACTTTTCCCCGCCCCAACCCCGTCCCGACCACTTTTCCCCGCAATATCCCCGCCCCGCCCCACCCCGCCTCGCCTCATCCCCGTTTGAACCGGGGATGGAGTTCATGAAACGGGGATGGAGGATAAAATCCATTCCCCGCCCGGGATGGAGGCGGGGGTGGAGGATAAAATCTTGAGGCGGGGTGGGGGTGGAGACCTTGTCCCCCGCCCCACTGCCATCCCTATTCATTGGTTTTCTGCTCAGTGCTAAAAAAAGACAGATGGGCATCTTTAAACGTGTGCAATTAGTGAGCCTATGGTCATTCACTTGAGAGCAATGTTGTCATTATCGGTGTGTAGGAATAGAAAATCGATACGCTTTACTCCTGAATCGGTTATTTTTTAATAAATATAAAAAACTTTTAAATTATTTTTTATTATTATTTTTCATGGTTTTAACACATATCATGTTCTGATTGACATGTAATATTTTTTAATTATTTTTTGTCCGATCGGTATTGGACAGATACACCTGAATCGTTGGCTAAACGATACAGGGCCGATACTGACAACATTGCTTGAGAGGTAGAAGACATGGATAACATACTACTTTTAAGGTTAACAAATGGAAAAATGCACGTGCGAATTTGTTCCATCATCAGTCTCAAAATTCAAATGCACCTTAATTAGTCATATAATATTAGTATAATTGCATTATATTAATCATATAATATTATTATAATTACATTAACTTTCATAGCGCATTTTGATTCAAAATGATATTATTTAATGTTAATACCATGCTCATAGCAACGTGATAGGTCTTTCCAAAAAGGGCAAAAAAAAAAGAGTGAAAGTTTACTAAAAGACATCCAAGCACATGAAAATGGAATCATGTGAGCACACAATTGTGATAATTCGTAAAACAGTAAATGAAAGTTTTTCCATATGATTACCACATCGTCCAACTAGTTGTTAATGCTGCCCCAATCAGGGGTGTCAAGGGGTTGGGTTTGGTTCTGACCCAGGTGGAACCAGACTTGGATCGGGATTTTTGGGTATGGTATCGGGTTAGGACTTGGGTCTAATTGGGTCCACTATAAGAGAAACCATACCCGAACCCCCGATAAGAACTACATGAACCAGACCCGGTAAATTAATATTTTTTTATCATTTTTACATTGAAAATTTGTGGGTCTTAATGGGAACTCGGGTCGGGCTCAGATCTTGTATAAAATTTTACAATCTCGACCCGGATCCATGTATTAATCGAACCTTCAGGTCCGGACCCAGGTTTTAATTGGGTCTTCTTATTTATCACCAAACCCGAACCCTAAAGGGTTTGGTCCATTTCGGGTTTGGGTAAACCTGACCCGTTGATACCCTTAGCCCCATTATTCAGGACGGTGGTGCATGGCTGCATACCAAGTTTTAATCTTTTAGGGGATTGTTTGGATGATGACACTGAAAACCTGGTTTGAAGTATCCACGTCCGTAACTCGGTTAAAATAGGATTGTCCCTACAATATCGTCATATGGCATTGATTCATTGAATCCTTAAGACAGAAAATTTGCAAGGGTCCATTTGGAAAATGGTACCCGCATTGAGTACAGTCAATGTGACCCACTTGAGCCTGTGAGTCCAATTTAAATCACCTCATTGGAGCCCCCACCTAACAAGACCAGGACCCCAAGATGACTTTTTGGAATCTTGAATCATTTTGAAAATATTGCACTTTTGGGAATAAAATCACAATATTTTAGAAATACTGCCAATATTTGTTACACCGATCTAACCCACTTTTGGTTTGTGAAATTTGAAAGGAAGATAAAAAAAATTTACCAATTGAGGTCGAATTCACCTTTAGCATCTATCCCTCAGAAGTTGGATCCGGAGCTGGACCTACCTTAGTCATACCCATTTATGGTCCTAGTAATCATTCTAGAGTCTAGGCCATCATATGTACCAATTACTGATGCAGCATCATGATCCAAAACTAAAATATTCTACCTCCACGTCGACCCAGATCCATTATGGTCCCAAAAAAGGTAAAGATCTCACCTGAATTGCAGAAAGAAATAGGCGAATCAAGAAAAGCATGGAAAAATAAAGAGTTTCAAAAGACACCTTTTTTTCGCAAAATCGTTACTTTGTCTCCCCGCAAACACACACCTACAACTGCTGAAATCACAAAAGGCGTTGTAGTCAATGCCTAAAGGTGTCTTTTTGTAACTCTCGAGGCCTCCTTTGCGTTTGATAAAGGAAAAGAAATGCCGGATGATCTTTCCCAACATCCTTGAGCTTATAAAAGGCTGTCAACGGGTCCGGTTTGTATTGGGTATCTGATTGGACCCAAACCTGATTTCTCAGGTATGGGTATGAAAAGTGCCAACCAGAATTAGGGGTGGCAAAACCTGACACGACCTGCCAACCCGCCTCTTAGGCGGGTTCGGGTTGGGCAAAAATGAACCCGTCTAATAAATGGGTCGACCCACCTAACCTGTTTATTAAACCGGTCAGGTTCGTGTTAAGGGTATGCCAACCCGGCTGACCCGTTTAATAAACGGGTTAGGCGGGTGGGTCAACCCGCCAACCCGTCCGCCGACCCGCCAACCCGTCCGCCGACCCGCCAACCCGCCAACCTGACCCACCAACCCGTTTACCCGACCCAAGCAGTTTATTAAGCGGGTTGGTGGGTCGTGTCGGGTTACCCATTTAATAAACGGGTCGGGTTCGTGTTTGCCACAGACGACCCGTTTAATAAACGGGTCGGGTTCGGGGGTTGAGGTATGCTGACCTGCCAACCTGACCCGATTGCCACCCTTAACCAGAATAATATTCAGGTCAACCTGAAACCTGAACCTGACCAAAGCAATATACCGGCTGGGTTTGGGTCATGATTTTTGCTTGGTACTCGACTGGAGTACTTTATATATATATATATATATATATATATATATATATATATATATATATATATAAAGAGAGAGAGAGAGAGAGAAAATATATTTCTAAAATTGTAGGGGTTTGGGTTTAAAATTCTATTGTTGTAAGCTTATAAACAAAATTTGAAAGCAAATTTCAAGTTTTCAACTATCAACAATGGGGTTCTCTCTTTAAAAAAACAATGGGCATCATAACTAATTTTTTTTTTTTGACAATTATATTTATGGCCCTCATTTTTTATTAAAAACACCATTTTTAACCACAAGCTAGAAAATATAACAGATGACCAATTCACTTTTTTATTTTTATAACTAAGAAATCGCACCTGACACGAAGACCTGGTTGTACTAGGTCAACCTGCTAGGAAACACCCATGGGACTCAAACCTTGACCACCCGTCTATTAGCCAAGTCTCCACCCCCACTATGCCAACCCCCCTTGGGGCGCCAATGTACTATTTACTTGACACTTTTGCTCTTTGTCGCCTGAAAATTCAAAAGTCTAATTTTTCAAGAGACAGTTTGTTCATAGACAACTTACATGGTGCCTGATTTTTTTTCAGGCAAGACTTACATGGTGCCTGATTTTTTTTCAGGCAAGACTTACATGGCATCTGATTTTTTAAGTGACAACCTAGACAAGTGGTTCAAACAAGGCTTCTATTTTTTTTTAGGTGACAAAAGAGTAAAACCGTCCAGTAAAAAATTAAGTGGCCATGTTTGACATAACTTGTGTAGTAAATTAGCCATGCTTTACAAGGAATGGTGTCTAATGTAAGTGTCATTTACATCATTTTCAGTTTTATTTATTTTTTGTCTTCGCTTTTACCTTGCAAGAAATAAAGCATACCTTTCCAAGGTTTTTTCTTTTATGGAATTTTTCATTTAAAGACCAATTTTTTTTTGCTTTGATCGATGTTTTCAAAAAGAAACTCATGTTTCTTCAAAATGACATTTCACACCCAACTTTTCATTCATATTGTTAAACAGAGACCTATAGTCAATTTGGTAAATATATTTTTGACCTTTGGCTTGGCACATAATGTGCCAAAATTTCACGTTTCTACAGTAGAAAAACACTTTCCAATGGTTGATCTTTTCTGAGAAATCACTCCAAGATCAAAGACCTATCAATGCTGGCTCTGCCTACCGTACCTAAGGCCGTTGTCTTAGTAGCACAAAACTCCAAGAGCTTACTTACCCCTTGCCCCCCTAACGCTTCATCTTGATCCTTAGCAAATAAACCATGTTAAACACACATTATTTATATGGTTAGATTGAGTCGATACAACCTAATGGCTAACTTGAGTTACCAGGGGTCTCTCTGACAACCCCACTAAAAAAGTTGGGTCAAGAAATGAAAATTTCCCCTTAATTTTCTTTAAAAAATCCAAGAATATCATCAAGTAGAAAAACAAAACTTCTCAACGAGGGCTAGGAGAAGAAGTGAGAGATGGCTTTCTCCCAAGTGTGTGTGTGGTAGGGGGGGGGGGGACTGTTGATTTTTTATCCCAACTTGTTTGGTTTGTGTCATGGATAGGGATGGCAGTGGGGCGGGGCGGGGGACAAGGTCTCCACCACCGCCCCGCCTCAAGATTTTATCCTCCACCCCTGCCTTCATCCCCGGCGGGGATGGATTTTATCCTCCACCCCCACCTTCATCCCTGTTTCATGTCCTCCATCCCCGGTTCAAACAGGGATGAGGCGGGGCGGGGCGGGGAAAAGTGGTCGTGGCGGGGATGAGGTGGGGATCGTGGCGGGAACGGGGCGGGGTGGCGAAAAGTGCACGTCCATTCCCGCCTCCACCCCCGCCTCCACCCCCGGACGGGGATGGATTTTAACCTTCGTCCCCGCCTCCATCCCCGTTTCATACCCTTCATCCCCGGTCCAAACAGGGCGAGGCGGGGCGGGGCGGGGCTCCGCTTTCCCCCGGTCCACTGCCATCCCTAGTCATGGACAAGGATATCCTTGTGCAACAATTGTTTGTTAATATTAATGGGAATGTTATCAACTACAGGTTAAATTTGTGTCCCTCAACTCTGTTTTTGTCCTGCACTCAAGGACATCAGCTTCTTATCAAAATGGAGTGTCGTTTGTGACCCTGGACAGTATTTTTTTTTTTTTTGTTTGTTTTTTTTTTTGTTGAGGGGGGGGGGGGGGACTTTTGTTAAGCTTAGCTTGGACGTTCATTCCAAGGAGGAGTTTTGTCTTCGACGTTAAGGCCCAGAGCATTAATGTTCTTAAAAATATCCTCGTCTTGGCATCAATTCTAAGACTCCCAGCCAAGATCCATTAAGTGGGTCAGTTAAGCTACAACTTTGAGTGTTAAATGGTAATGCACTTTCTTTGTACTAATCAAGCAGTGGGAAAGCGATTCTAGTGGAACAAGAATGAAGAAATTGTAGAGCCTAGTGCTCCATATCCACATTCACATTTAGACCTGGGCTGACCAGAGGTAAATGTAAATTTTCCATGGAAATAAACAAGATAGAAAAAGGAGTTAATGGGTCACCTCCGTAAATAGTAAACTGGATTACAATAATAGAAGCCAACTTTTGACCTTGGGTTTAAGAATTCGTGGGTTTCTTGAACAACGAGTCCCAATCAGAATAATTATGAGGCCCCAATGTTCGGATTTTTTATCTACAGTAATTGAATGCACCAGGGGTGTTTGTTCAGGGAGCCGGTGAATGGCACCCAAGGGTGCGATTCACAGGTCTTATCGTACCATGTTAAATTTTAGAGGAGCCGAAACAGAGTGGTCCCCTCCGGGACCACTATATCTCTGCATATCAAACGCGAGACAGGACTCGAGCAGGGATCGGGCTATTCCGGCTCAGGTGCACCCCACAAAAAATGACCATACTGTATGATAAAAAAAAATGACACATTTTTTGAAATGCTCTACAAATTTTCAAAATCTGCGGGATGTTTAAATTTGTAAATTTTTTTACTTTAAAAAAACATTTTACTTTATGCATAAGTCAATTTTCTCTAGATAGGTATAAACTTTCTCTCAAAATATGAGAATATGTGAATTTTCTCTCAAAAATTGTGATTATCGCCAAAATGTGTATACATTTTTTAACTAAAGTTCTCATGCATTTACAAACGTCTTCCTTCATGTAACCCTTATGTCATTTTAGTAAAAGGAGGTTCCCATGTGTTGGAGACCTTTGTGACTCATGGTTGTAAATGTTGTAATATATTTTCAAATA
The DNA here is from genome assembly GCF_984573655.1 of Nuphar pumila. Lineage (NCBI taxonomy): Eukaryota > Viridiplantae > Streptophyta > Magnoliopsida > Nymphaeales > Nymphaeaceae > Nuphar > Nuphar pumila. The sequence continues at coordinate 95,882,541 of NC_143260.1, read as the reverse complement.
TCAAAACATGTCATACAAAAGGCCTCCTGTCTTTTGCAAAAATATCACTAAAGGTCCTTTGCCTTTTAGCACGTGTGAGTCTAGTGGCATAAATGGTAGGTGCTCTCTCTCTCTCTCTCTCTCTCTCTCTCTCTCTCTCTCTATATATATATATATATATATATATATATAATGGCCGTACTTTTTAGTTTCTATATCCCCAAAATGTGTAAAGCTCTTTTTACTAAATATTATCACAGTTGCGAATATCCTCACACAAGTGCGAACCTTCTTAAAGAAAAATGGCACAGGCATAGGACATTTGCAAATACAGTATGAACTTCACAATCATGAATTGCAAATTTCAATCTTTCAAAGAAAAGTTATATATTTAGGAGAAAATTTACATATTTTCATATTTAAAAGAAAATCCATATATTCTCATATTTGGGATAAAATTTACATATTTATGAGAAAATATACATATTTGGAAAGAAATTTGCATATCTAGAGGAAATTCACTTGTGCAAAAGCTAAAAAAGTCATTTTATAAGTGGAAATTTACGAATTTAGGCACGAGGAGATTTCAAAAATTATGAGGTATTTCAGAAAACACATCTTTTTTGTCATACAGTATGGTACTTTTTCATTTTTAGAATGGGTACCTAAAAGAACCAGTTGGTTTGCATGGACGTTGTATAATATTATAGGACATGTTCCAACCTTTTATGGGAATACTGGTTAGAGATTAACTTAAATGATGGTTGACCCAATTCTTTGCTATGCTTTAGACTCAAAATAAACGACAAACAAATTTGGTTTTAAAAAATGAAACAAAAAAATGGGTCGTTTTGGTTTAGAAAAAAGAGGGCCCAAAGTATTTCAAATATCAAGGCTTTATTTGGAAGCCGGTTGTGAATTCAACCAGTATTTTCATCTTCTCTGTTGTTTGGGAGCAGTGGTGTTGCCAAATACTGCATTGAGAATGGAGTTTGCAGCCCCAATACCACATTTCAACACCATTGGCAAGAGGATGTTTTTGACAACTTTATCCTCAACACCACATTTTTGCGACACATGGAGTTGGTGTTTCCATCTCAATGCAAGGGTCTAAAGCAAAACCTAAATGTTAAATCTTGGTCCATCTCAATGAAAGGCTCTTAAGCAGAACCTAAATGTTAAATCCCAGTGGGCATTTCAAATTTTGGATCCAAGGAAACCAACGGTATACACCAACATGACTTTCCATGGAAACCATCGGGTTTTCACATGAAATTTGTTGTGTCCCCAAATTTCAAGCACACAAATTTGGTCCTAGAACTTGTCGATTATGGGTTGCATCTAGCCTCGATATAATGGTGAAGATTTTTTCAATGTCTTTTAGAACCTTGTGCAGACTACTTCTCTGGCCGCAATTAGGCTAAGAGGATGCTCCTCACCAATAGTTTTCAATGTACCAAGAATTGCTTAAATTGAATGAGTGGTTGAGGAGATATGACCTTCCAAAGTTGGTTTGCATGAGCTAGACACAAGCTGTAGGTAGGACTCGATAGATTGGATCTTCATGATTCATATTCCGATTGAGTTTCGGTCTCAACCAGAGGCTCCAAGATCTTTCTAGGGACGTGTCTAGAGGCCTAAGATGGTTAGATATGGTGTGAAACACGTGGATAGACTAAAAAAGGCAAGGAACGGTCACATAATCTAAACAGATTCAAATGGGCTAAACCTCAGAGCGGGGGAGATATCCCCTTGTGGACCCCGTTGGCTTTCCCTCTTTCGTTGTAACACCCCAAAAATTTTAACCTCTAAAATTTAGAAAAAAAATTTAAATTTTATAATTAATCTTTTTTTAGAGTTAAAACAATATTACAGCAAAATATTTATTTGAAAAGATCAAGTTAGCGAACCTTGGATAAGTTATAGGTGAAATCCAACAAATAAATTGGGTCCCAAAATGTTTCGAATTTAGTCCCACATTTGCACACAACAGTTCAAAACCATAAAGATTTAAACCAAGGATTTAGATATGAATAGTTTTATACAAAAGTCCATATACAAAATGTCAAAACGTGTTGAGAAGCGAACAACAGAAAGAATGGATTATTGACATTGATGTGCCATCGCCTGTAGCCATTGTCTACTCATCACCTGGATCCCATAAAAATGATCAGACTCATAAAAGCCTAGTAGGTACAACGATGTCACAAAGTTGTACATAGCTAATACATGTATTAAGCATACTTTGATAACATTGTAGCACATGCAACTAAATGATCCGTGAGTTTGTAAATGTAGGATATCATTTATGTTTGATAAGTAGTGCTCGTTTCAATATTAACCTACATGTAGGTACTCACAGAATGAAATCGTGGATACAAACTGAGACCATTTACGGCTTTGCTATTTTATGTAAATTAGTACTCTGATCCAAAGGAAGCACTATAGCTACTTAGAGAGAATTCTCCAGAGGCTGAGAAAAATGAGAATGCATTCTAACTTCTATAGAAGTTGTAAGATCTACCACTTAGGACAATAATTGATAGCTCTATCTTCTAACTCCCATGACTAGGGACACTGAGTCATTGGTACTTGTGGAGTGTAGTTGTTAACAACTTGTCTATCAAAGCTTGTACCTCATATCCTTTCTAGATAGGCATTAAGTGTGAATGGGTTATTGGGTCTTCTATTATTAAGGAGTTTTACAACATTGGTATATGTCTCACTCGGGTAAGCATCATCTACTAGTTTTGGGTAGGTTTTAAGTATGTTATTTATTGTAACTTGTTCACTATACTATGGTCTTGAAATTGATCAAGCATCTTTCATATGAAGGCGATCTCCAAATTTGCATGTGATTTTTTCATAGGATGGTGCATTGTAGCACTGCAAGGTTTGTAATAAACATTAATTCATTCATCAGTGTACGAGCATGTCTCTCATGTTTTATAGTACATAGTGATGATAGTTAACTCGATTTTCAGAAAAGATTAATGCTTTTGCATTTGAAAACCCATAGGAGTATTCAAGAAAATTATTATTGTCAAAACGATATCTCGATCCTCAAATCAAGATAGATCTAGGTTATTTTGAGATGCATATTAGGAAACTTAATGTACGTATGATCGAGGTCCATGTAATGGAAGTTTTGCATTTTGCCCATTCAAAAAAATAAATTCAGTTACGTATTTTTGAAATGCATCGAACTTATTTATTTTTAACAATCTTTTAATGTTTGAACCATGCAAGGTTAATTGTTTCGTAAAGTTCAATCGTTGAAAATGTTTTATGCATGCGAATGCAAAATTTCACACGCATGTTTTTTGAAAAGAGAATTAAAGCACGTGTGCGCATATTAAAGTGTGTGTATGTAAGTAAATCATGCATAATTTAACAAAATAAGCATACATAAAACTGCGTAAGTAAATAGATGCATGCATATTTTAAATAAACCAGTGCCAATATAAATATCATCATAAATAAATATACATGTAATTCTAAATAAAGCATGCATACGCAAAACTATGTACATAAATAGATGCATGTGTAATCTAAATAAAGCATGCATACGTAAATATATGCATGCATAATCTAAATAAAACAGTATCATGTATCCTTATAAATGTTATCGTAAATAAATGCAAGCATAATTTAAATAAATTATGCGTATGCAAAACTACATATATAAATAAATTATACATGTATATGTATATAAGTATATATATTTATATGCATAATACATATATCAAGACCATATAAACGTGGTTATCACATGTATTTTCCTTACCTTGAAAAATGTGCAATCTTTGGTGAAGTTTGAGCATAGGTGAAAGTTTGCTTGTGCTACGTGTTGGAGGTACAAGAATGCATTGATGCATGTATTTAAAGCACTCAAGTATTCTTGTGAAACTACGGCAAGAGCGCCAGTCAAAAAAATATTTTTGAAAGGGGTGGCTATTACGGTGGCACCGGGGTCAAACTAGAACCGTATTCAAGTTGACATGACCGAACTGGGCTCAGTTAGGCAAAATTGAGTCGGGCTCAATTAGGTTGAGCCGAGCTAGGCTCAACTTTGGTTAAACCGAGTTGGCTTGGTTAAGAATAAACTGAGTTGGCTAGATTGAGATCGAACCAAGCTTGGCTCGGTTAGTTTTTGAACCGAGCTAGGCTTGGCTTGGTTGAACCGAGCCGACTTGATGGGGGCTCGAACTTAGTCAGGCTCAGTTTGAGCTCACTAACAGGTTTTGGATAAGGGGGGAGGCGGGGGGTGGAGGCTAATTGAGCTTGAATCGGTTTCAGTCGATAATGCTCGATTGAGCTCGAGCCAGGCTCCAAATAAAACAACATTGGTGGTCGACTGGCCTCCGGCCAGCCCCCGAGTCTGCGCAGAGGCTTGGCCCTGTTAGAGCTTAACCCATCCAGGCTCGGTTGAGCTCAAGTCGAGCCATAAACATAAGTGTGTCGGGGTTATGGCTGGCCTCTGACCAACTCCATCACTAAGGGAGGTTGGTGGGGGCTCAAGTCGCACCACATGTGGTGTAATAGGGGACTCAAGCCCTACTTGGGGTAGTAGAGGACGGCAACAACCATGGTTGCTGCTATCATGGGCTGCTGGAAAAACAAAAGACGATGACAATGTTGTTGCACTGTCGTAAACCGAAAAAGGAGGGAGCTCTGATCCTTTGAAAAATAGGCTCAAGGGCATCAAAGAAAAGGTGGTAGAAGAAGAAAAATTGAAGCAGAATAAGTAAGGGGGGTCTTACCTACTGCGACTGGGGGCTTAACCGGGACACCGGAGAGAGGGAGAGCATAGGTTGAGGGGGAGGAGGCCACCTCCAGCAGGGGCACCACTGGCGGTGGTGGTCTTGCCATAAATGGAGGAGAGTGGGGAGACATGGTGAGAGAGAGAGTGAAAAAAGAAGAGAGAGGGAGGGTGTGTCAGGTTTTTGAAAACCCACAGAGAGAGAATTGGGTTTTATAACCCTCTTCGTGTGGCAATGGCCCAATCTAGGTTTGGGTTGGATCCTCATGGATCCAACCCAAATCGAGTAAAAGGTAGGTGTATTGGGTTGTTAGATTGAGTTGGGTCCATTTGAACCCAACTCAATCCACTACTCATTCAATATATATATTGCATGGTTTGGATTTAGATTTTAAATCCAAATTCAATCCAAACCTTAGTCTTAAATCTAAATCCAAGGCATATGGATTTGGATTGAGATTGGATTGGGTCTTTCAAAATACGGTTAGCCAACATGTTAACTAATTGATTACGATAAATTGGATAAGATTTTGTAGTTTTTTCTTTTGCTGCAGCTGAGGCATCCTAACAGATCAAGAGATTTGAACATTGTTCCTACATGACTCGATCAATTCGATCAGGCACTCACCATCTATTTTTCATTGTTCCATTTTTTATAACATGAAAAAACCAAAAGCTCTGCCCTAGATCTCTATCTATCCTAGGGATGGAGGGGTAGAGGGAGGTTCCCTTTGGTGTCCCCTTTTTGGATCCAATTTCAATTCAATGTATTCAAGCATTAAATAATATGATATTTTTAGTTGGGTTGGGTCTCACACTGTATATTATTTAAAATAAGACCCTCCTTGGGTCTTGTTTGGATCTTAGATCCAAATAGCCATTCATACCTATATATATTCTTTTAAATATATATATCACATGTATATTTCTATCGATGTTTACTTTAGAGTTGATTGGGTCCATCTAGTGGATCCAATCCAAATAACAAGATCCTTCGCAAGGATCTATTGACAGTTATATATATGTTTGAGAATTGGTCCATATTTTTAAATTCCATTCTAGACCCAAAGTATTCATTAATTTGGATCTCTTTTTGTTCAATCTTGTTTTGAGATTGGATGCATCTAATGGATCCAAGTCCTAAATCTGAAGGTTTTGAGTACTCCGGATCTTTTCCAAGATCCAACTCAAAACTAATCTAAACTCGGACTCGCTCCGCTGAATCGATCCGAGTCTTTATGGTGTTCTACAAATTCGGATCATTCTCTGGTTCCAAACTCATTTAACTAGAAGATCTAGTGGATCTGAGGCATCTCAAATACATATTTTGAATAGGGTTTCACGGGGGTCTATCTTCGTGGATCCCTCATTGAAATCCAAATCCAAAGATGTTTAAAAAACTAAAACTATTAAATAACTTGATAAAAATTCAAAAATCTCATTGATAATTAAGTATCGATGAATTACTCATAAAAGTACCTGGATAACCCCTCATTATTTATAAAAAATCCAAAAAAAATTGCATAATTTACATTTGTTGTGTTGTCATGTGTAATGTGCTGGAGATGTCATCTCAATTTTAGAAACTTCATAGAAAATTGACACTTGTCTTGAGTAGGTCCCACTCCTGATCTGTCACATAAGTTGCCACATCAATATATATGGGTCCCATGTTGACTGAGTCATCCACCTTAGCACTGGTTCTTGGATTCCATTTGGATCTAGATAATTGGTTGAATCTGGATATCCTATGGGGTCTAGAGCTCTAGCTGGATTTGGGTCAAGGAAGATTATTGGATCTTGATTCGTATATACCTATCTCACTTTTTAAAAATTAAATGGATTAAATACCAACATTCAAATGCAAAGACATGTGACACCTGCTCCCTTGGAGCAAGAAATTGAAACATCAAATCTAACTAAAATTAATAAAACAAACACTATAATAAATTGAGGCTAATTCTAGACTATAACAAAAACCTTTTTTTTAGCTCCTCATTATGTCAGAGAAGGGTATCGACATGTTGGGTTTGGTTTAGACCCAGATAACACCAAACCAAGATCTAATTTGAGATGCGAGTATCAAATTCAGATCCAGATTCAATCGGATCTACCTCAGGAGAAACCATATTCGGAAGCTATAAGGATTACATGAATCATACCAGATAAATAATATTTATTTTTCTTTATTATATTAAAATATTACAGATTTGTTACGGTCCTAGATCTATTGTTTCAAGATCTAGATGCCACCCCAGCAAGTCAAAGGGGTTTTCCAAGTCAAAGTGATTCTCAAGGAGGTGACATGACTATTGATATGACTCATCTCTCAAAATAAAATTAAAGAGACATGTGTCTATACTATAATGAAGAACAACAACTCAGTTGGGCCCATAAAAGATGCCATTTTTGAAGAAGAAGAAGGTGAGGACTTGTCTTCCTTTCTAGAACATCTTCCATGTATATGGAGCCAAGATAAGTTATTATTATTATTATTTTTTTTGTAGGAAACTAGGTTTGTGAAGAGTTTATTTAAGATAAGATTTTAAACTCTTTTTTCTAGTTTAGTTCTTATTGTCAAGTAGGACTCCTTTGACCACTAGATAGTGTTTTGGTTTATTGGGTTAGCTTTTATTTGTTAAATTAAATTAGACTTTATTACAGGCCCAAAGCTATAAATAGAGGCCTCAAAATCTCTTTAGAATTATTAAATAATTGAATTAAAAATTGATTCTTAGTTTTTGGTATCTGTCTAGTGGTTCTCTCTCTCTCTCTCTCTATATATATATATATATATATATATATATATATATATATATATATATATATATATGTGTGTGTGTGTATTCTCTTTCCAGTATCCTCTTGCTGATACATGTGAAGACCAGGCCTCCTTAGTTTGGTCGATCATCCTTCTTGAAAAGCCTAAGCTCTTATTGTGTTTTGAACCCAAGAAGTTGTGCTTTCCCAGTGAATCGATTGAAGTTCTTTGTTGTGGATCGTGTGTCTTCACTCTAGAATGTGTGAGACACCTCATCAACCTGCTATAGACCTTCAAGTACAACTCAAACCTTGATCCCAACCTTCACCTAGCCCCTTTCTACTTTTCAAGATAGAAAACCTAAAACTGTATCTGGTTGATTAGGTAAAACACATAGTTTGGATCGTTTGACCTTAACATTCTCTTTCATGACCCAACCTAATATCTATGACAACCATAACGGACATGTCCCTAGGTATTTGTAGAACCCTAAATTAGGTTCTATCGATTTTGAACTTAAAACCCTAGCTGAACTGCTTAATGAGTAATACCGAAATTCTGTATGTAGTGGTTCCAATACAGACGTAGAAGTAGGTGATACCGAAAAGGGGAAGCGGTCGAGTAGTCATAGAAACAAAGATGCCTTTCTCCCACCCGAGCCTAGGCAAACTCTGTCCAAGTGATAGAGTGGAAGCCCGGTTCGGATCGGACAAACCGTGAGATCTGGAAGACTTCCCAAATCCGATCCATTTTGCAAGCGTTCTGGTTACACCCTGCGCTAAAACAAAGGGCTATTTCCGGTATCATAAAAGTCAAAGGCCCCAAAATTTGTTGTTTGTGAAAAAAAAAAACAGGTTCCCGTTAAAGTGTTTCGCTTATGGATAATTTTAGCCTTACAGGTTGTTTGACCCGAACCGAGACTGCATGTCTCTCTCGCCTTTGTCTCAGCGAATGATTCAGGGGTGATTTCGACATTTCATATGGAAGGCTAGTCTCGACCATTTCTCAACACGAGAGTGACCTTCCTTGCCTTTCACGTAGGTCCGCGCCATCGCTTTGAATTTCAAAACGGAGAGATTTACAAAAAAAAAAAAAAAGGTATAAAAGTAGTACCAATTGTCCATCAAATCCCTCATCTTGTCTTTTCACAAGATAACAAGGAAAGGACGGTCAGTTTGATGAGATGCCAAACACGCTTCCGCAATAACTGATGTTTCACGCTCCGCGAGAGACAGCGGAAGCCGGGGAGAAATGTTTCAATTAAAACTTATTTGTCCTTAAATCGGTAAAAGTAGTACCAATTGTCCCTCGTCGGACATGGGCAGTCGGGGGAACGGATCCGCCTTCAAAATTCAAAATCCAAAGTCCAATAGGTTGAGTATTCAGGGATCAGGAACATGCTTTGCAGTTGTCTTGTAACCTAAATAATTCCGTTACGGGGGGTGTCTTGGTCTCATATAACACGCTTTGCATCGGTTCTAGTGATAATTACCCATGTTCGGAAACAATCTTTAACTTGACAATTACCCCAACGTTTGTGTCTTGGGACACTGCAGTTACATGTCCAAATATCTAAAGCTGAAATGATAAACGTATCCATAACGGAGAACGAAATGCCAGCCGAGGCTTCCACCATCAGGTGAAATTTTGTTGTCATGCCAGAAGAATTTGGTAATTATCTTTTGGCCTAGCCGTTTAGGATTCGTTGCTAGAGAGAGAGAGAGTATAAAAGAGGAAGAAGGGGAGGCAAGTCGCGGAGAAAGAGGAAGGCGTGCAGTCTATGCATCTATCTATCAAGTCTGATTCTGACCATCGCCGCCTCTGAAGCTCATTTTGCTCCTCGGGAATACAGAAACTCTCTCTCTCTCTCTCTCTCTCTCTCTCTCTCTCTCTCATAGCGTGAAAGAGAGAGGAACTCCGAAGTGTGAAGAACGAGAACGTAGCTCATTTTTAGGAATCACTGGTAGGACTCTCTCCCTCTCTCTTTCTGTGGACAATGGAGCTTGTTCAGTAATCTTGGATGTTTTTTTTTTATTTTTTGGTTAAAATGTGAAAAAGCGATACTGTGGTTCATTCTGTTTTCTGATCATGCATATCTTTTTATTCGTCTCTGCATAAAGACGAAACCGTTTTCTTTGATTTTTTTTTTCCTTCTTCAAATAAGAAGAGCTTTCTTTTCGTTTCGTATTGAAGGCTTCCTTTACTCGCAAATGGTGGCGGGTGAAAGGAAGGAGATGATTGTTTTTTTTTTTTTACCTCTTTTCCATTTTTGTTTCCTCTTTTTCTTTTTTTAAATCTTCTGTTTATGTCTTTTTGAGAGAAATCTTGTGTTTTGTCTCTCCCTCCTTCTCGTTTTGCTGATACCGATTCCTTTGTAGGATCGACATTTGCTAAATTTTTAGAGGTCCTTGAGGAAATACGTGGGCCTTTAAATGCACCCGTGTTTTTGAAAGGATGAGGGTGGTCGACGACTGTCGGAAGGAAGAGGGAAGCCTCTCTCTCTCTCTCTCTCTCTCTCTCTCTCTCGCGCGCGCGCAGGGAGTGAGCAGTAACCACCCTAGCGGCGTTCAACTTCAACCATTTTGATGTGCATATGGATTTTTACTTATTATATAATCATCACTCCGCAGATTAGGAAAAGGGGGAGAAAGGGCGCTAATTATGAAAAAGAAATGGTTGTTTCAAGCAGAGCAGCTGAAATGGCGCAAGACGCACCGCACGCTGCTTCAGTCCCAATTTACCCGAATTGCCCTCTTGTTTTATCGATAATCCCACTCTCTCTCTCTCTCTTGTTATATTGGAAAAAATACCTCTTCCCGCTCAAGGATTCTTTTTTTTAAAGCTCACTGTTTATCGATCTACAATTTTGAAAATGACCAACCTCTCCTTGGATGTGCGTGTCCTGTGGCCTTATTTATTATATGCACAGTCCCCATTTATTTCCTTCATGTGCCCTACCACTCTCTCTCTCTCTCTCTCTCACACACACACACACACACACACACCTGACTCCCGTGTTCGCCTTCTAAGCTCTCTGACCTTTTGTTTCTTCTTCTTCTTCTTCTCTGTGCTTCCTCTCTGTTCAGTGTGAGCTCGTACCTCTTGAGGAGAGAGCTTGCTCGCCGGGAAGCTCAAGGGGTAACGCGCAACGACCGCCGGAGATATGCAGGCTCCGAAAACAAGGTGAAGTCGCCTACAGCTGCTCCTTTTTGGTAGCTAGAGGATTCTGTTGCTTCTAGAGAAAATTTGGTCTTCGTGGTTTTGTTTTTTTAGCTCAACGTGAAATGACAGTGTTACCCCCCTTGAAATGGTGAAGCTGCTGCATTCTGCATTTGTGGTTTTACTGAGGGGAGAAAAGAAAAGAAAAAGTTGGAGAGTGTTTTTGTTTTTTGCTTGAAGGGGGGACTCTTGAAGGTCTGGGGGTTCTCCTGTTTGTGCGGTGAAGTTCACTATTATCGTTTGCACTACCACCAACTTTTCTAGGGTGATGTAGGAAAAGATGGTGTTTAATGCTTTCTTTTTCTTGCTGTATTTGATTTAAGTTTTACACTCTTTTTTTTTTTGTTCTTTTTCATCTTTTTCTCTTGGCCACCCTCTTGGCATTTGTGAGGCATCATGTTAACAAAAGGTTGGAGTTTTCTTTTTTGCTGCCCGTTTATGTTTCCTACTCCTTTTTGGCGGGTTACTGTTTCTCTCTGCGTACATGTAGGCCCCTTCATAATTTTGTCATCCGTGTTCTTGGTAAATTTCATGTCGAGAAATGTAACTCTTGTTATTACCATTACGATTGAATCGCTCATTTCTTCTTTGGCTTCTTGCCATTTCTCTCTCTTCGGCGCGTGACGATTTCCTCAATATGGAATCTTAGTTTGTATATCAGTTGCTATATGATGTCGCCCTGTCCTTGAGTAAATTAATTACTGTGCAAACGCCAAGGGGCGTAGAATACTGCAGAAATTCCCTTTGAGTTAGTTATCAGGAAGGCATTACCATTAACTAGCATGACATTGGGACCATCCTGCACCAATTTCTCAGTTCTGCCAATCGCATTCACCAACCTTCTTGCTTTTGGTGAGGCCGCTCTCATAGCATCGTTAATTCATACTAGTTTTTTTTAACCAAAAACGTATCTACCTTCTCTTCTCCATGGCTACTGTTTCACTATCAACCTTCTTTTCAAAGGTGGTTAGGTCTGGCGTTTGAAACTGCCTTTCTTTTCAAGTTGGTGTAGGCTTGTTCCTCTGGTCATATTTCCCCGGGACTGCCTCTAAGGGTAGATTGTGAAAACTATAGTGCATTGATGATTCACCCTACTGACACATACTCTGCTAATGGTGTAACCGTACCTGCAGAGCTCTAGAGATGTGTAGGGACACTGTCTAATACATATGAGCAATGTCAATTTTTGAACTGCCTAAAGCGTATAGCGTGGGCATCCTCTTGACAGATAGATAGCTTTCCCCTTTGTGCACTTCGTAAGTGCTCACTTGCTATAAGTCACCAACTTCAGGCCCCCTCTGTGGTTCTATGTACGTTTGTCTGCAGCACCAATATGGGGGGGGGATGCTACTCTCAGCTAATTGCGCCAACCATGTATTGGACCATTTTTGTGCTGCATATTTTACTAAAGCCACATGGTTAATGTCGTTCAGCTTATGTATATTTATCTAATCTATATTTTACTGGCAGCACATGGTCCATCATGCGTATATGAATAATTTATAGTGCAGGTTTTGGAACTGTAGGTTTTGGAAGTCCAACACTGTAGTCAGCTATTTTTAACTTATTCGAAAGGTCCATTGCATTGGATACTTTGTGTCTTAGCATATCATAATGTTCTGTTTACATCTTGACCTATCGCTGCTGAAATTCATGAATTTGAAAGATATGTTATACTGGTGCGTGGTTGTTTAATGCTTATGGGTTTTCTGTTTGGAAAGGTTTACTGCAGCTCACTAATTTATTTTCACGTTGTGCCATTTTTTTATTATGTGTTTGTTATCCAACCAAATTGTCATCTCTCTCTCTCCTGCTCTAGATACTAGAAACTTCATCACCATCACCATCATCACTGAGATTTTTTCCCGTGTATGTGAAGAGCCGAGCTGCTTTGGATACTTTGTCTTCATTGTGTAGATGAAGTAATCACAAATAAAAGTTTTAACTTAACACTGTTGCTTGCTGATGGTATTTCGTGTGCTTATTCTCCGTGTTCTTTATAGCTCTTCATAATCAAGTAACTATATATTCTCGAACAATTTCAAGAGGACCACTCGTTTGTGTTTGATTTTACCATGTTTGCTGGATTGTTGTGATTGTAATTACAGAAAGTGCAGACTTTTTGTATATCTAGATTATCTAAGCTATCACTGTGTGGTAATGCTTATCAAGGAAAAGAAACCAAGAATTTTGTTCTCAGAATGTATGTTCAGTGACTCCTCCATTTCCCCTCTTTTGTTTACTATCTTTATTATCATCTTGTTGGTTTTGTTGCTAGATTATGACACTCTTCCAACTGTGAAAGCAGGAATAGTCCTTCAGAAATGGCTCAAAAGTCATCAACAGCCACTCCTCGAATTGCTCGTCAACTTAAAGTTGCTGGTGATGCAGAGTCAGCCTGTTCTTCAAATTCAACAACCAGGACGCCTACAGATAGGAGTCCAAAAGTCACTGAACGGAGGTCTCCCAGAAGTCCCATGTCCGAGGTATCAAGCCTTTTTTTTCAGTTATGAACTGCATTACTGGCATGTTTTCCAGAAGAAACATGAACCCACGTAGCTTTCATGACATTGGGGTTCATGATAGTTCTTACTTTGTGCTCTTATTGCAAACTTCTAAATCTATTGCTGAATAAAAATGTACACACATTTTCTGCATAACCTACACTAGGTCTTGTAAACATGCTGAATGAGCTGAACAGAGGGTGTCCAAGCTTGACTCATTCTTGTGACGGTCCTAGCCAAACCGAGCTTTAGCTCATGTTGAGCCCAAGATCAACAAGCTGAGCTCAACTTGGCCCATTTACAACAGAAAAACTGTTTTTGAAATTGGAAATAATAGAATTTGGACTCTAAACCTTCCGAGTCAAGCTCAAACTGGCGCATTTACATAATAATTACATTGTTTCAAAGTTGTAAGCAATAGGATTTGAACTCTAGGTTTCTTGCTTGCAAGCCAAAGCTGCGAAACACTGCAACCATATGGCACTCTATGACTTTATATATATATATATATATATATATATATATATATATATATATATATATATATATTACTAGTTGATCCTACATGAGCCAAGCCAAGCTTCCTTTGTTCGCATTCAGCTTGCTGAGCCTATTTCACGGGTCCGAACGAGCTCTTTACCAGCCGAAAACAACCCAAGCCGCAAGTGGCTTTTCTTGTTTTTCAGCCTTACGTACACACTGAACAAATTCTCTGTATTCACATGCTGAGGCAGAAATTAAAGATCTGTCATGTACTTTAATGGCCAAATCCTTGAGAACCTGGATAACCTTGTTGTTCAAGTTAGCGGCTCAAGTCAAGTTCCACTCCTTCTGAGTCTTGCATCCTTGATGTCAGATATTACTGATCGGAGTATCGCGTGGGGTCTTTTCTTTGTTTGGATTTGATATCTTATTTTTCAGCTTGGTTTGAACTGCAGAAGAAGCGCCCATCTAGAGCTGCAGAACTAGAATCCCAGATTTCCCAGCTACAAGAGGACTTGAAGAAAGCAAAGGATCAACTGTCCTCTTCAGAGTCCTCAAAGAAAAAGGTGCTGCAAGAAGCAGAAGAAACTAAGAAGCAGCTTGCTGCCATGGCAGCCAAACTTGACGATTCCCAGCATCAGCTGATTGAGCTCTCTGCCTCTGAAGAAGCACGTGTACTTGAACTCTGCAAAATTTCAAAAGAAAAGGACCGTGCTTGGCAGTCTGAACTCAAGGCCGTCCAGAATCAGCACTCTGTGGACTCGGCCGCCCTTGCTGCGGCAAATGTCGAAATCCAGCAGCTCAAGCATGAGCTTGCTCTTGCTGCTGAGCGCAGTAGACATGCTGAAGATGCACAAGCTGAGCTTCACACTTTGAAGCATGACTTGTCTCAAACACTTGCCCTTGTTAATGATTTGAACGATCAGTTGAAACAATGTCGAGACTCTGAAGCCCAGGCCCATGCACTGGCTAATGAAACCTTGCTGAACTTGAAAACTACAAATTCAACCATTGAAACTCTGAAATCAGAAGGACTTAAATACAGGGAGTCGTTTAATTCTGTCAGTCTGCAGCTTCAGGAGGCCCAAGCTAAGGTGATCTCACTTGAGGAACATGCCTCCAATCTTCAATCTGATCTGATTCAAGTTGGCAACAAGCCTCTCTTCGACCTTGAGTGCCAGCTACATGTGGAGCTTGATGCTGCTAAGCAAGAAGTGGAACAATTGAGATGTGCGGTTGAGGAAACAGAGGCCAGGCTCCACGAAGCAGAGATTGAGAGCATGATGAAGATTCAAACCGCCCATGAAGCAGTGGAAACAATGAAAGTAGAATGCAAGAGGTGTATGGCTCAGGAGGCAGAAATGATATCAACATTGAAAACAGTGGAATTGGAGAAGTTACTGTTAGAAGTATCTGATCTGAAAGCAAATTTGATGGACAAGGAAACAGAACTGCAGAGCATCATGGAGGAAAATGAAGGATTGAAAGCAGATGACAAAAAGAGAGAGCAAGAAGAAGAAGAAAGTGAAGTGAATGTTGCAAATGCTCTGGCTGATGCTGAAGCAGCAAAAGCTAGGGAACATGAAGCACTGGTGCAGTTGGATGTTGCAACAGGTGAGACAGAGAAGAGCAACCGGAAGGCAGCAAGGTTGGCAGAGCAGCTTGAGGTGGCACAGGCATCTAATGCAGCAATGGAAGCAGAATTGAAAAGGCTAAGGGTGCAGACAGAGCAGTGGAAAAAGGCAGCTGATGCAGCGGCTGCAGTTCTAGCAACCGCACATAATGGGAAGACCGTGGAGAGGACAGGGTCAATGGATTCATCTGTCTATTCAAATATAAGGGTGGGATCACCATTTTATGATGACATGGACGAGAACTCACCGAGGAAGAAGAATGTAATGCTGAAGAGATTTGGAGAGTTATGGAAGAAGAAGAGCCAGCATAAGTGATCATGTGTGTTACAGAGTTACCGGAAGCTTCTTAGGTAGGTGGGATGCACGCTTCCCAGAAACTCACTTCGGAAGCGTGATACTCTTTGTTTCCGAAACTTCATGAGAATCTCATTCCTCCATTATTCTTCTATGCTTCCCACATGCATGATCCATGCTTATATGCTTTTCTCGCGTTTATTTTCTTGATTACTCTCTCTTTCACTCACTTTACATGTGCTTTCTCTAAATTGGTAACCATCATTGTTAGATTTTAACACAAATTTAATATTTTTATTGAAAATTCATAAAATATAAGAATAATCAATTTTATTTTAGTTTTTATTTGCTTCTTGTTCAATTCCTATTCAGTTCTCATATTGCTCTCATTTTATTCCTATTTCGCTTTCAAATTGATACTTTGCTTTTCTCTCTTCATATAAATTTTAAAATGCCTCGCTTCCTCTTCCTAGTCTGGCAATCTTAATGTGTTATCAGTTTCCTTGAAACTTTTATTTTTGTCTTCTTTAGAGCAGAAAATTTTGTCTGAACAAGGTTCAAGTCAGCCACGAGTGTAGGGTAGATTCTCACTTTAGCTGGAACATGAATCGCCTATATGGCTTTGTTATATTCCGAGCCCTCGGTGGATCCTGCATTTTTTTTTTGAAAGGCAAGCTGGGGTTAGGCAGACCCCCACCAGTTATTATTCAACGTATCACTGAGACCCTGGTGTTTTGAACCTGCAAGGTCCCACCACAGGGAGACGTGCAGTGATGGCTCCTACCAACCACGCAGAGCCCCCCGTTGGTGGATCCTGCATTTTACTGTAGCCTGATTGTCTCCTTAAAGTGTTCAAACCTGGGCCTAGTCCCTGTCAAATTGTGAAGCGATCTTCTTCTTGCTCATAACATACGTTTTGGCTGATTTTGCTCTTTGATGCAGGCACTTTATGCTCTTCTTGAAGGGGTGGTGTATGTATTCATGGAGGTAATGTATCTGTCACGTTAATATCCTTGTTTCACTTTACAGTATGCTGTTTGTCGATAGGAATCCATGTTCTGAGAGGGATAGAACACTTGTTTGTATCTTCAGATATATGTGGATGAGGGCATATTGGATGAATACTAATCAATCGTGTTCCCTTTGTTTTTGGTTTTTAAATTGTTCTGGACACTGCTTGTTCGGGTGCATGTGCTTGATGAAAATGTATTTCACTCTGTACAGAAATCCCCAACTCTTCCTAAACTCTTGCAACTAGACTGTGATACAATTTATATATATATACCGCTTCCCTTGAGTTGTATTCCTCACAATCTTCAACCTTTCTGTGGAGGGGCCATTCGCCTGCCTGCGTTTCGTGCAAGCTTTATACATGTGTTTAACTTGTTCTCTAATTCTGCAACAAGACGGATTCAATGGTTTTAGACTGAATCATCGATACATGTTTGCCTGAGGTTGCTTTGCTTATAAGGACGGATACATTCTATTTCAGAGTCACTATATCGATTGCAATAACCCTATGAATCTAGTCCATCAATTTGGGAGGTCAGATGATTGGCTCTACCAACCATCTTATTTTCCGGTCAACATCGACCAGTATTGTCAGTATCGGTGTGTATCGGCCTGAATCGACACAATACTGACCTGAATCTGCTATCTTTTAATAAATGTAAAAATAGCTTAAAATTAAAATTTAATGTTATTTTAATAGCTTTAACATGCTGTCACATTCTGATTAACACATAATATTTTTTGGCCGATTCATAAGATTCACTTGAGAATCTGTATTGGCAGATTCACCTGAGGTCGATTCCAATACTGTCGACAATGCACTTCATCCAATGAAAATATAAAAGTAAAAAATAAGTCTGATCAATCCAATATTTACAACCTGTAGTTGCATTGAAACTCGATACACTCTAGCGTACAGCGTATCAGGCATACCGATACCGGTAAGAAACTCATTTTTGAAACCATAACCCGAAGTATCAAATGTTTAAGAAATTCATCTTAATTATGTAAGAAACGCATATCATCTTACATAAAAACATGTTTTTATTACATTATAATTGAGTGTCAATTTCATTTTTATTAGCATTTTTGCATACAAACATCAATTTCATTTTATAAGAGTACTTTTAGTGGATCCGATTAGAACTGGGTCTGAGCCCAATATCTTACCCAAAAACTAGATCCAATTCTTTGGTGAACAAGACCTGGTGACACCCCTACTCTTTTGGTTAGGGAACAAGAGCAAACTATGAAGGATCTGAGTCTGATTTTTGGATTCAGTGTTCTTCATTGTGTCTAGAACTAAACCCTTGAATTTCATGATTTATTGAGTTCCCTTCTATGAAAACTTGATTTTACAATTTGAGTATGTCATATCCAAACCCAATCAGTCCCTGCATAATCTTGAATTTCTTACTATGCCATCTACCCCTGAAATTTTAACAGAACCTAGTTTAGGGTGTCTAGAATCGTCCCTCAAAATTTAAGATTTTTCTGTTGCATCATGAGCCTATCAGAACCCAATACCCTGTCTAACCAAGTTAGCTCACTTTTATTTTGAATTGACCAAACCAAGTCAACCTCAACCCCTTTCCCATTTCCGAACCTTAAGCCCAAGCACGCATCAAGTACTTTGTTAAGTACTTGGCTCAAGTACCACATCTGCTCTCCTAATGCTGTGTGTTTGGATTGGCTTCAAACATTGCAATGGGAGTGTCAATAATCACATCCAGTTGGAATGAACTGAGTGGCCTGTTACCACGGAGATCAGGTTGGAATTGTGTCAATATACAAAAACAAGCCTCAAACAAGTAGTGAGGCATCGAATTCCTTGAAGCGTCCATATGATAAAAGCACAATCCAAGAAAGTGACAAAGAAAAGATTAATAATTTCACTTTTCTGATCTTGGTAAAAGAATGGTACATCAAAATATAAAAATACTAAAACGTATCCTAAACATATCCCATGGGAATAACCATCTTGATCCTGCTAACCATATCCTATCAACTCTTTCCTAACTTAGAGTGGTCTTATCTTTTATCTCTAAGAAAAGATACATAGTTACAAGGAAAAATTGTTCAATGAAAATGTACAACAGTAACTATCGAAAATACACCACACGGTTTACCATACTTTGCATATTGGATTCGTAATAAGTGACCCAGTTATCGGCAAGGGTTCCTCGTCAGAGAGAGAGACTAAAAGCGATCAACATTACTTAAAAGTGAAACTCAACAAAGCGTTGAGTCCCACAAGCACAAACACAACAGCACAACATGAAAACACCATTTACACAAAAACAGAAAAACCCGAAGAGAGAGAGCTGCCAATTCTACTAAACTGCCGTTAGAGTAGAATGGTGTGACGGAGGAATTCTCACGGTGGTACTTATAAAAGGGGTGGATGATGAGAATAAATCCAGATGCACGATTTAAGCAGTGGGTACCAGCAAAACCAAACTCGGATCCTACATTGGCTTCACAGTTTTGACAAGAATCAACTCAATGTGCAGATCATAGTGACAAATATCGCAAAATTTATGAAAATCTCGTTTTTTTTTTTTTGCAAAAATTATTCTAAAAATTTAGAAAAGCAAATTTTCATGAGATTTACATACAAAATATCATTGATTTTTTTGTTTGTGACAATATCTCGTGAAAATATTGCGAGATTTTGTAAATCTCACAAAATATTGGCACAGTGTTTGCCACAAGTAAATAGCATTTTTTTTTTAAGTTGCAAATCATGTTTTTTTTTGCAAATAGGTTTGAGAGCAAAAGGCTATATCAGCCGAGCCCCTCTTCTTCCTCCCGGGGTTTTCAGGGTGAAGGGGTTCCGGTGTCAAGAATCTAACGGTGAGTGATCTCTCTCTCTCTCTCTGAAGTGAAAAACACTAGTATGGATGGTAGGCTCACAACTTCACTGGCCTTTGCCAGATCATTCATAGGAGGATCTTGATTTAGGATGCCAATTTAATAAGGCATTATATCTGGGCAACTCAATAGATCATGCTGTTTGAGATTGAGCAACTCAATTTGAGGTCTCAACTCTCAAGTGCTTAACATTCAAGCGGCATCTAATAAGAAGTGTTGCTGCATCTAATAACTAGTTGATCATTAATAAGTTCTTTTTTATTTGATCATTAATTGTACATGCTAAAATCCTCAAACAGCATCTAATAACTATTAAGGTTCAAATGAGCACAATGTCTTATTTGTAGGATTTTTTTGTTGGACATGCTAAAATCATAAATATTACATGCTAAAAGAACATCTTCCATTTTTTTGTTTGAGAAAATAGATTTTATATTTTTTTGCATGTAAAATTAATTATGTAATTAGTTTATTTTTATTTGATTTTTTTCTAAATGTTTTTAGATTTTTTGAGAAATTATTTGATTTTTTTATATTTTCCTGAGATTTTGCTGAAAAAACTCAAAAAATATTCAAAAAGTTGAAAATCTCCCACAAAATTCACAATGAAAAAATTATCGTTTTAAACTTTTGTCACTATGGTGCAGATACCCAGAATAGGCAACATGCCACATTGGCTTCTCCTTGTTTTTTGTTTCACTTTGGTCTGATTAACACATCATGCTGTTGTGATACATCCTAGATAGAGATAGAGAATGAGCCAGGTGGGATTAAACCCACCTAGTTTGGTTACATAAGTGGAGATGGCAGGACCTGTAACACCTCAAATTTTTTAGTCTTGAAAATCATAAATTTTTTTTGAAATACTTTTATAAAATTGCAGGGGAAAATTAAACAGGACAAAAACTTGGCACGTTACATTCTCAGTTTACATTCAAACCATATATGCACTTAAATTCAGAAATTGAACATTTAAAAATTGAATAAAAGTTCATACATGTCCAAATTAAATATAAATATTTATTTAATAAATTAAATTAAATTATTAGATTCTTTGAGCAACTAAAATTGCTCTTAATCCAAAATATTTGAAGATTGGGAAAGGCATGGCTCGGCCCCCGTCGCAACCTCCCGCCACTGCATATGAGCTCACTCACTTCCTGAAAATATTAAAATTCATAAGGTCAGACAAAACTTGTCTCAGTAGGATGAAACTATACAGAACATATAAATTATAATAAGTAGAAATTACTTCAAATTTTCATGCGCTTAACAAAAGTAAATACATCAAATTTAAGCATGCATTTCTAATATCTCATACAAGCATACATTTGTGAAACTGATCTTAATTCATCATTCATTCAAACATAAATAATTAAAATTGCATGAACATAATTAAAAATGCATGAACTTAACATTGCAAAAGTCAATCATATGCATGAGCCAATTCTTATCTTTAATTAACTTTTCTTTCTTAGATGATGCATGTTATGCCTATCTAATGCATATTAATTTAGGTTTTACTTATTAACCCTGTGAGTGCAAACACATGCTTATACATGGATCAGGGTCGTGACACAGGCAGTGTTTTCAAACATTGGTGGCTTTGGCTTGGCCGGACACCATTCATCGATACCAGGTGAAGGACGACAAGAGCGAGAGAAGCTTTCAACACCACCATCCTGATGCATCGAACTTTCACTCATGAGTTTTTTCCCTTTACGCTGCAGTCTATTGCAAAGGGTTCTCCCTATCTTCGTAGTTCAGGAGAAGTAACCTTTCATGCTCAAAAGTTATTCTCATGAAGTTGTAAGTACCACTTGCTCTCTCCTTGTAAGCCTATGCTTTAATGTTACATGTTTTACTTCTTAAATTAAGTTATTTATATGCAACATTGTATATAAATCCATACAAGGAGATTCGATCGTTGTGGGGCCAATGGATGCATATTTAAAACATTACATTTGAATTCATGTTCATGCTTCATTCTTGTCAATCATATGCGCATAAGAATAAATGAAATGATAGAATTCTTAAACATTGTATGCATTAATTATATTCACATCATCATCATTATCAACATAATCATCATGGTAGTCACATAAGAGAGAATGCAATATAAACAGTCCATTCACATATGTTATTAATTCACAATACGAATACCTTGGTCCCTTAAGTAGCGAAAGGCCATATAGGCGAGCACATTCATTCACGTAGCATTCATTTCAAGCCCTAAGTATGGGCATAGAATTCTCTGTAGAAAAATTACTTTTGATAGCACATATACATGCTGACATACATTTGTAAAAGCATACATATCGACACATAATTTATGCAAGCATTAGAGGGTCGGTTCTTAAACTAGTTCCAAACTTGTGAAAACCCAACTCTGTCCGACTGTTATAGAAGTTATAAAAAAAAATTCAATCGATGGTCAAAGCTATTTTTCACAGTTTGTAAGAAATTTTGTCAGCTTTTTTATGTCAAAAACTGTTTATAAAAATTCATCAATATGAGAGAGTTACAAACATTTTGGTGCATGCTTATACTTTTCTATTTTGACTATCACAGAATAGTGTTCAGTCTGTGAACAGAGCTTAAAAATTTTACAGTAGCTATAAAATTTTGTTAGCTTTCCAACGCAATGAACTTCTCATAAAAACTCCTCTGAACAAGGAAGATACGAGTGATTTATCGATCGGGTGTCAGGCCAAAAATATGTAATTTTAAGAAAAATGCATTCGGGTGGGCCAAAATAGGCCACTTGAATTCATACTTTTAAAATTTTTTCACATGCACACATCTCAAAAATTTATAAAATCACCTCTACATCAATTTTAACTAATCTACCATGGACAGGTCATGTTTTCGCAGCTGTTAAGCCAAAAAACAGACCCGTCTCCCCAAGCTTATTTCCTCAGAAATAGTTTCGGTAAAATTTATAATAAGGCATATAAAATACATAATTTTTTATGAAATAAAAAATAGAAAAATATGCCATAATCACAAGAATATTTGCATGTCCATTCACTACAATCTTTAATTAAAATTTATGTGAAAACAATTAGATATAACATGGTTTTTGCTGAATTTATAAAAAAAATTCTGAGAAAACCAATAACATAAAACACGCATTTTTCTATGACAAAAACCACAAAAATCTTTCTAATTTTTTTATAATACATTCATATAAACATGGTCTACTATTTATAACCAAAATTTGCAGAAAAATAACTAAGTAATATATGCATTTTATAAATTTTATGGATTTTATTTCTTATAAAGTTTAAAGCATGCATATACCTTTTTCTTTTTGTTTTTTAGTTAAAAATTCGACTACTTTTGGAGATGAATCGATTTCTCCTAGGAAAATTTAAAATCAACCCCTTGTCCTTAAGTCTAATATAGCTTTCATCTTTTATTATTTTTATCAAAATTTGACTCATGTTCTCGTACCCGATTTTTTAGAAAACTAATTTTTAGAAGTGTTTTCTTTCGAAAACCCCTTTCTATTTTATATTTCAACAACCCTAAGCCAAACCCACGTGTGGAAGGTATGGTTTAGGGTGTCCATAAGAAAATTTAGAGAAATTTGTGCCTACCAATTCCGATTTACATGTAGAGTATAAGACCCCTACCTTTTTGGCGAAAATTGGCTCCTACACGTGTAAATTGATCTTCTACCACGAACTGACCCTCCAACACGTGCAACAACTTCACCAACGACCTTCTTTCACTCCTCACACATACATAGAGTCTCTCTTGTCGGGCTAAGAAAGAGTACACTACGAAAATGGATGGAGGAAGGGGAGAAAGAAAGGGAAATACAAGGGAGCAAAGGGGGGAATAGGAGGCACTAAAGGAAAAATTCTTGGAGAAGCAAATAGTGGGGGCGTAAGCCCCTCCTTTGTTTAAATAGGGAGTAGGGGAGGTCAAGGGCTGGGGTAAATCCCAACCCTTGATCTTAATCTTGAGCTTTCTTTCTATTTTCCAAAAATCTCTACTTTTCTTTCTCTTTAGTTCTTTTCTTTTTTTTCCCAGTTAGCTTAGGTCATATGATTTATTTTATACATATTATGTCATATATATATATATAACATATATAGAATAAGCCACATGGGCTGGTCGATCCCCATGGGGTTGGCCCCTTTCCAAAATGTGAATGTCAACTTGCTTGCTTGGCAAGAAAGTTGACTAGTCCATTTGGTAATTTATTTATTATTTTTTTTCTTTCCTTTTTCCTCATTCCTTTTTCTTTCTTTGGTCCAGCCATTCTCCTTCTAGAATTTCTCTAAAGAGAGCCAAAACTTGCTAAAAGGCAAGTTTTGACTTTCTTGCCTTGCCATGGAATTTGGCAAGTTTAGTTTTAAAAACTTGAATTTAAAGTTTCTTTTATTTTTTTTTGTTAGTTTAAAATTTTAAATTAGAGTGTCACATAAGATGGGACGGCCCACCTATGGACTCCTAAAAGATTATAAAATTTACAAGTTCCATTCCATTAAATAAATTTCAAATTAATTCACCTTAAATTCAAATTCAATTAAAATATGGAATTCATGAAATGACTCTAAATGAAATTTGAATTAGGTTTAAATGTAAATGAATTTCATTTATTAAAATTTAAATTCTCATGTATTTAGATTATTTATTTTATGTATTCTTTCTAAGACTAATTCATATTCTTCAAAAATAATTTTTGAAGAAATGGAATTCAATAGGGTCGATGAGACCCTTGGGCATGTAGGGGTGTTTTCTTATACTTAGAAAATTTTTTGAAGTCCTACATACTGTATATCACAATGCTTATCTGAATTTATATTTTTTGATTTATTATTCAATAAGAAAAATACAAAAATTTAAGAAAACTCCTTGAAATCTTTTGAGTATTACATCCAACCCCCCTTAAAAAAAATCGTCCTCGAAATTTGGTTAACGTTACGTACCGAATAGGTCTGGATGTTTTGCTTTCATCTCTGCTTTGGGCTCCCATGTACACTCTTCGAGCCCATGGTGCTACTATCGAACCTTCACTAATGAAATCATCTTATGTCGCAGCACCTGCTCTCGTTGATCTATTATCTCAATCGGGCGTTCTTCGAACATGAAGTCCTTCTGCACCTCTACCTCATCGTACTAAATGATATGCATAGGGTTCGACACTTACCTTCTCAACATCGACACATAGAAAATATCGTAGATGTTTAAGAACTACGAAGGAAGTGCTAGTCTATATGTTGTGCCTTTGATCTTCTCGAGGATGAGGAAAGGTGATACCTCAGACTCAACTTCTTTTTCTTGACAAACCGAAACACGCTCTTTGTTGGTGATACTTTGATGAACACATGGTCTCTCACTTCGAATGCAACTTTTCGATACTTTGGATCTACGTAGTTTTTCTGACGGCTCTGGGCAGTCAGAAATCTCTTACGAATCAACTGTACCTAATCCATGTAATGTTGTAGAACAATGGGTGACTCGATAGCTCTATCACCAACCTCGCTCCAACAAACTAAGGACCTACAAGGTCGCCCATACAATGCCTCATAAGAAGCTATGTCGATACTCAAATGATAACTGTTATTGTAGGCAAACTCGGCTAGATTCAAATGCTTACTTCAATCGCTTTTCCCCTTTAATGCACAAGATTGCAACATATCCTCTAAGGTTTGGATAGTCCTCTTCAATTGTCCATCCGTCTGCGGGTGAAACACCGTACTAAACTTATGCTTTATTCTCAAAGTTTTCTGAAGTTGCCCCCAAAACTTTGATGTGAACCTTAGATCTCTGTATGGAATGATAGAAACAGGTACTCCATGTAACCTGACGACCTCGTCAATGTACGAATCTGCCAGACTCTCTCGTGTCTAATTCACCCTAGTCGGTATGAAGTGTGCCGACTTCGTAAGGCGATCAATGATGACTTAAATGGTGTCATACTGATGATGTGTCCTGGTCAGCCCTACCACAAAGTTCATGGTAATGTCCTCTCACTTTCATTGCAGAATCTCTATCGTTTGCAACATGTCGTTGGGTCTCTGATGCTCTATCTTGACCTGATGGCAGACCAAGCATCTTGATACATACTCGATAATGTCTCTCTTCATGTCGTGCTACCAGTAGTTCCTCTGAAGATCCGTATACATCTTCATGCTACCCGGATGTATAGTGAATATGGTCTAATATACCTTGTCTAGAAGCTCTTTCCTTAACTGAGGATCCTCTAGTACCCAAAGTCTTTGATTATACCAAATGCTTGCATCTTCTTCCAGATGAATAGTAGACACAGTCTGTTTGCATGCTGCAACCATCTTCATGAATCCTGAGTCATCCTTCTGTTGAGCAATGATCTAGTCCATAAGCTTCATCCTCACTACTAAACTAGCAATCTAAATCCAACTTGAGTCAGTGGCGAAAGGCCTCCAATCGATCAGGTCCTCAAACAGTCTCTACTCGCTTCTAATGAAACTCGTAAGACTTCATGCCTTTCTGCTCAAAGCATCAACCACTATATTAGCTTTTTCTAGGTGGTACGATATGGAGAAGTCATAGTCCTTTAGGAACTCTAACCACCGTCTCTGCCTCATATTCAGGTCCTTTTGCGAGAAGATATATTTGAGGCTCTTATGATTAGAGAAAACCTTAAACAGATAGTAACAACAATTTTCATATCGCAGAACGATTGGGAGTCTTCGAGGAAGACTCAGTCTAGGAGGTTTGATAGGTCAAAGGGCAATGAAAACAAAGCCATTAGACCAACTGCTGAGACGAGTAGAGCACCGCTTGCGAAGAAAGCCAAAACTTGCTAAAAGGCAAGTTGAGATTAGGCAAACCCTTACCAGTTATACAATGATACCAATGGAGGCTTTGCTTGTCGGGTAGGAGGCTTTCTTCACAGGCGGTGCTCTACTCGTCTCGACAGCTGGTCTAGGGGCTTTGTTTTCATTGCCCTTTAACCTGTCAAATCTTTTAGGTTGAGTCTTCCTTGAAGACTCTCAATCATCATAGGACACAAAAATCATTGTTACTATCTATTTGAGGTTGTCTTTGGATCATAAAAGAATTAAATTTTTATTTTTCCACCTAAAGCACCATGGCCATCTCGATGGCCTAGTTGAGGTTTTGAGGACGGCTGGTCAGCACTCGGGTCCTCAACCCATCTCACAGTCTGTAAACATACTTCTCGCCTATGCCTCGTCAATCATGTAAGTATGCAAGTACTACTTCTCCATATGCCAAAATTGTGTAGTGTACTCCGCCACTTTTAGGTTGCCCTGCTGAAGATCCAAGAAATTATGTATCTTGTGATCTCGAGCATACTGGAGGAAGTATGTGTCTAAGAACACCTCTGAAAACTCCTCCCAAATCAGTGAGTGTCGCTCCTTCTCTGTGTAGCTTGCCTCTCGAGTAGTCTCCCACCAACTCTTGACATCGCTCTGAAATCGATAGGTAGCGAAGGCGACCTGCCTCTCAGCAGGGACCTCGAGGATCTCGCTGATGGCATATACCTACTCCTTAGCCATGTCTGGGTCCTCCTTCCTAGTGAAGGCTAGGGGACTCAAATCAATGAAGTGTTTGTAGGATGCTCCATGAGTTGTAGTAGTCGGCGCTGCATTGCCATCGGGTTGATGGCCATTCCCATTGCCAATACCCCCGTTATTGGTGAGGTTCTGGTAGGTGGCATTCAAGGTCATGAGGAGTTCAAGGAGAAAGTCCCTTTGAGCAATCAAACCTGCGGGTTGTCTTGCAACCATCTACAATAAATTTGAGTTTGGATTATTTTTTACATTTGTACAAGTACATTTTTTTTGTTCTGGTAACCCTACTAGGCATCTATGTTTTGATTTTCACAATTCATAAATTGTAAGAAATTTGCACAAGTTTTCATATCAAGCATGAAATAAACACAAAAGTTAAAACATACTTACAGCCATAGTGGTCGGTTGGACAAGATTTGAGTCACACTTTCCCTCTGTTCTGATACCAAGATGTAACACCCCAAGTTTTTGTCTTGAATTTTGGCTCATTGGTTGAGGTAGGTACTTATAGGCTTTTGTATGTGCAACATGCCTAGTGGCACATGAGCACGATCATGTTCAAGTATGTGTCTGACGATACACACGCTCTCTAATGAATGTAAACCATGGCGAGAATAGAAACCATGATTTTTTTCCTTTAGAGAGTTGTGCGTCGTATCACAAAGCTTCATCTTAGATATATGTATACATATATATGGTACCATGTCATATGATATAATATGGTTCTATTGTTAAAACATGGTTGATATTCTTGAAACCGTATTTATTATTATTATTTTTTTTGTGAGGAGTTCGAATTTAATTGTTTATTTTCTGAAATAGATCCAGGTTTTGAGTGGGCCATAGTTGTGAAACTCGAGATCAACATATACCCGTAGACTGTTGAATCCTTGGCTCGAAGGGAATAGATAGGAATCTCTCTCACAAAATTTGGGATGTTACAAGACGCCTCTCTCTCCCATTAAATGGATAATGGGGAAGAGGAAGGGGTCCCTAAGTAACCCCTCTCTCTCCCACGTATGGGTAGTGGGGAGAGAGGGGGAAGCTCCTCTTAAAGAGGTGAGTAGATGGGAGAGGGGTAACGCCCCTTACCCATGGCTATAAAAACCACAAGCCCTCTCTCTCTCTCAATTTCATTTTCACGAGAAAGAGAGAGGAATTGAGAGAGAGAATGACTGGAAGAGTGAGGGAAGAGGAGGAGAGGAGAAGAAAAAGAGGGCGGAAGGAATGCGTCGTTGCCGACGGAGTAAGATAAGTTGGTTTTCTTCCTTAGAAAAAAAAGAGGCGGGGATAAGGATCAAACTTGTCTCTGTTTCACTCATTGGAGAGGCACAGAGGGGATCGTTTCTTAGCCCTCATCACCAGCAACTGCATTGCCGACGACCTACTATTGTAAAAAAAAATGGAAAATTGGGGTGCAAACAACCGCCGACAACCATGTGGTTGTTGGAGGCTATGGTAGCAGAGAAGAGGGGGAGACAAAAAATTCCTACTGTCTGTCTCAACCCCACGAGGTCAGACCAACTCGGTCTGAATGCACTAGACTGTGTCTGGTCGAAAAGGGGCGCAGGACAGAGAGTTCCACTCTTTGTCCTGACTTTGACAGCATGCCCAACCCGGCCTAGGTAACGAGACAGAGTTAGGTCTAAAAAAAAGACGGGGACCAACTCAGTTGAGACACAAATTAGACCAAGTCAGTCAGCCAGACCGCTCAGTCTGGGTGCGACCCAGACCAAGCAAGGTCAGTATTAACCTAGACCGACTCAGTGTGGGCGTGCCCCAAACCGAGTTAGAGTGGGTTGGCTAGACGACTTAGTCTAGTTATGGTCCAGACTGAGTCAGGCAAAAGAAGAATAAAATAAAATAATTACCAGACAGACTCAGTCTGGATGTACTCCAAATTGAGTCAGGTATGTTTCAACAGTCTGACTCGGTTTGGACCGAGTCGGGTCAGCTTTTCAACAGGCTGACTCGGTCTCGACCAGTTCGGCCATGTTTTTAGAAAAAAATAAAATATATAAAAATAATAAAATATGTATATATATATGTATGTATATTGAATGGGGAAAAAATCGAGACGGTGAATGTCTCGATTTTCCAATACAAGTTGGATAGGGGTTTGGATCCGAATTGGATCCAAACTCAGATCGAATCTTGTGTACATATAATAGATCCAAAGCAAATTGGATCCACTTGGGTTTAGTTCAAACCCAAGCTCTTCCCATCATTGACACCACACTTGTACCAAATCTATTATGAATAAGGTTTGAATCGATCGTACCGAATCTAGGATCCGGACGGGTTTATGTTTAAAAACATAATTGATCTAAATTAGAGTAAGATTGGATCTGAATCAACAAATCTAGTTAAACTAAATATGTACTAGAGGGAATGTAAAATAGGTGTGGTGTAAAGACAAAAAGAATCTAAGAAAAGTTTCATGAACCTAGAGATGGTCAAAAAGTAAAAAGACCATTTTGCCCTTAATATGCTCGATTAGTAAAGTAGACATATCTTTTTATCCCGATATCGAATTCAAGTAATTTTTGGATCTTTGGATTCTTCTTTTCGAGTAGGATCCATTAGCAGGAGATATGATGACAAACTCTGAGAAAATAAAGTTAGAGTTTGGCATAAAATCCTAAGGGTATTTTTATACTTTTTTACAAAAATATGACTCTAAATGATAATATAAGATTTTTGCCTATTTCAGATCAAAATTTGCGAAAAGACTAGGGTTATTTCTTAGAATTAGAATTTAAGTGTTTTAGGTAAGTGAACATCTGGAAATTCCTTCTTAGTTAAAAAAAATGCATGATGTAAGACCCGTAATTTTTTAGCAACTTTCTGAATAAATTCATGAGGCATTTTTATGTGAAAATAGTATATTAACTCGAAATACAAAATGAATAGATTTCTATGAACCAATTATACTTAGGATATTCGTATCTTCGTAAATATATGCTCAAACAGTCAAGGAGCCATAACTTCCTCTCTGAATAAAATCAAAAGATTTGTACAAGCCAACTTTATTAGTTACGTCCATACAAAGAGATTGGCGTACTCAGAATTTTTCAAAAAAAAATTGCTGAAAACTTGAAATTTTTGTGGGACTCACGAGAATGTTGGTGGGACCCAAAAAAATATTCCTCAAAAATATCTTATGGGACCCACAGAATATCTCATGGAATATTTCATGTGTGCCCCACACAAAGGAACCTCTTAGAATTAAAATAAACCCAAGGGCAAGAAGGGGGAAGAAGGGTTTGGATTTTTCTGGAAAAATCCAAAGAGGAAGTGGGATTGGGCTATAAATAGCCCTCCTCACTCTCTTTCTTCTCATATTTTTGACCCCCCCTCTCTCTCTTGCCTTCCTTCTATCTGCTAAACCTCCCCTACCTAGCTTAGTCTGCCTGAGTGGGTCTGACTCTGTCTGATCTGGTCTGAGCCTGCCTGACCTGGTTTGAACCTACCTAACCTGGTCCAAACCTAGTTGACTTAACTTGAACCTAGTTGGGTTTAATCAAAGTCAAAGTCCCTCTTGGTCCTAAACCTTGGTTTGATTCACTTGACCCTACCTACTTGGGCTAAGTTTGAACATGCCTGACTCAGTTGACTTGGACCAAACCCAGTTTAGTTCAAACCACTTGGGTTTAGCAGCTTGACCTGCTCTTTCTCTTTCTCAACTAGATCGAACTCATCTAACCTAGTCTGACCTCTCAAAGGAAGGTTTGAACCCTGTTTAAAAGAGCTAGAGCATACCGGAGCCGTCTTCATCGATCGAAAAGTAAGTTTGCTTCACCGATCTCTCTCTTAAGTATTTGATGTATTGTATATATTGTATACATTCTGAAGTAATATCTGACCCTAGTCTTTGGTTTATGCCCTCTAGGACACTTCGGTGTTCACGCACATGACTTGCAACTATCGTCGGATATGTATGTTGAATTACGCAGTATATGCGTTCTTAAAAATGGTATCTAGCCTTAATCCTTGGTTTATACCATCTAGAACACTTCGGTGTTCATGCGCATGTCTTGCAACTATCGTTGGATATTGATTCTCGTATATATATATATATATATATATATATATATATATATATATATATATATATATATATATATATGTATGTATGTATGTGTATGTATGTATATGTATGTATGTATATGTATTTGAGATTGTCTTCGCATTGAAAAATACCAAGGCTCCTGCTTTAAGGTAATTTAAATTACGTATTTAAGATTGTCATCACATCGAACGATGCCAAGGCTTCTGCTTTCTGCAATTTAAATTACACATTTAAGATTGTCATTGCGTTGAACGATGCCAAGGCTCGTATTTTCTGTAATTTAAATTATGCATTTAAGATTGTCGTCGTGTCGAACGATGCCAAGGCTTATACTTTCTGTAATTTAAATTACGCATCTAAGATTGTCGTCGCGTCGAACGATGCCAAGGCTCCTGCTTTCTATAATTTAAATAATGCATTTAAGATTGTTGTCACGTCGAACGATGTCAAGGCTTCTGCTTTCTGTAATTTAAATTATGCATTTAAGATTATCGTTGCGTCGAACGATGCCAAGACTCCTGCTTTCTGCAAATATATATGTAAGATATTTAGTTTAGTTTTTCCTACCGAACAATAAGTATGCACTCATTTACACTGTCGCATTATAAAGTATAGGCTTCTGCTTATATTATATATAGTGCGCATAAATGAGCGTGCAAATGAAGATCAATCGTCAATGTGATTCCATTGCTGCTACTCGATCAAGATTTTGCTTGATGAATGAAGCCCCTATTGGAAAGGCTTTGCTTTTATGCAAAATCATTTTTTCATAAAAACCTAAGTCACTTGTGCATGGCCTAAATATGACCCAAGGTTCCAACGAACCTCGATGGATGCAAAGTATGCACAACGGTGTGCTTCCATCCCTAAGTTAAAGCATAACGATTTCTCTGTCAAGGAGAGAAAATGCTGCTGAAATTTCTGAAGAAGCGCAACAAAGGCTCAGAAAGAGCGTAGCATGATACTCTGTCATATAGAGGAGGTGTTGCCCGAGTTCTAACAAGTACATTCTACAATATAGAAAGGGTCATCACACTTCTATCGCCAAAGCAGGCGAAGTGTTTTCAAACTGGTTGGCAAAAGAATTGCTCGAACCAGATGAATGGCACGAGGATGCCCTGTTATTGGAAATGCTACCAAAATGGCTCGTTTCCATGTTCGCCTATAAGGACACTTTACTCGTAAGGGCCGAAGAGCTAGAGTAGTTGTTGCACCTTGACAATGCCAAGTGCTCGTTGCGAGGATATACGCCAAGCAGCCAATTCGTTGAGATCGTGTCATATACATGCTCATTGAGATATTGTTACACAATTAGACTCATAAGGGTCGAAGAGCCAGAGTACGTTATCTACTTGAAAGAGGTGAGGTGATCATGATGGTCGTTGATGCCAAGAGCAGGGTCAAGCATCTATATGAATAAGACTTACGGTCTCAAAACCCCATGGTTGATGACCGTGTTAGGAGAATACTGAATGAGGTCGGGTATATATGTCCTTAGTACGGGAGGCACTGGCTGCCCGATTGACATGCAAATATTTGACAAGTAATCGTAAGACCAACAAACCCCTTCAGAATTAATGTTCAGCGTCGAAGATGATGATGGTACAGCCGTGAGTGACATGTATTTGATTATGAACCTGATAGATTTTAAGAGACCTCCTGTCACTCAAGAGGTATGGAGGTTGTAGTTATTCTTAAATATCTAAGGATTGAACCCAACTACTGCAGTAGAGGATGTATTTGAACCAGCCTGTTAGGGTTATCCCTATTTGAGTTCTACCGCCCTAACATGTATGGGGTCAACATGCCTCTGGGGTATCTAAAATACATAGAATAATCAACTCCCAGAACATCGCGTTGATGCATGGACAAAACTTCTCTTATGTACCAGGGGGTAAACCGCTAATATCGAAACAATACAGTGAATAGACGTTATCGTGTCAAGTCCTGCATAACCTTGAGAAAGGTGTCATGATCGGTATACTACTGAACCGATAGGGCAAAGACTCGTGTTGTATCTGCACGACAAGCTAAGCTCAAGGAGCTAGCGCTTAAATTCATGGGATACGGATGTGCCAAGTCATGGTGACTTGAGTTTTGACATCCCGAATGAGGCCTTGAGAAGATCTACACTAAGTCGTGGAGACTTGAGCAAGATATTCAAATCATAGTCTGAAGAGGCTCACGCCAAGTCATGAATACTTGAGCGAAGTGTTCAATTTGTAGCTTAAAGGAGGCTCTCGTGATATATGCTAAGTCATGGAGACTTGAGCGTCGTTGTTGGGAACTGTGACCCTGAGTGGTCTCTGCATGAGTTGATGCTTGATTGAATGTATGGATGTATGCTTACTTACCAGAATGTAAACACCCCAAAATTTTCAAAATTTTAAAATTTCCCTTTTTGCCCCTAGGACCAACCTTCTGAGTCATTCAGAAGGGCAATTGGGTCAAATTCTAATCATTTCTCAGATTCACTTCCTTGTGAAAGATCCAAAATCTAATTTCATTTTCTACACTTGACCCAATCTCGGATCCAGATCAGACATCCAAATCCAAAACTGAGCTTAGATATTCTATTTTCAATCTAAATCAAAAAAATCCAAAATCAATTTTTTGTATGACTCAAGTATTTTCATTTAGTCCCAATCTCTATTCGGATCGATTTCTCTCATTTTTCCTCAGTTTGGGATCTAAACTCGATCTTTACTCAAAATCTCTAATCCAGATCCATCTTTAAATTCGATTTTTAAAATCAATTCTTCTATTTTAAAAGCTCTCCTTTGCAAAATCCTCAAATTTCAAAATCAGTATTTTGCAAAATCTTTCAATACTTCATCTTAACATAAGCATATGCATTTCAGTTTTAACATAAGCATATGCATTTCAGTTTAGCATATGCATATGCATTTCATTTTAACATAAAAATATGCATTTCAATTTTACTATATGCATCTCATTTCCAGTATTTCATTTTAGCATATGCTTATATATTTCATTCCCTTTCAACTTCATAATACAACTTTCATTACCATTTAGTTGATGTCCATTTAAATTTCATATTTATTTTCTTTTCTTTGCATCTTTTACTTTGCAATTTCTTTTGTATTTCGTATCTTTGTTGCTTTGTGCTATTTTGTGTTTTGCAGGGAAGCATGGAAGACCTTGGCTTTGCTTCTATATTAGAAAATTTTTATGTTCAATTTAAACTTGAAGATTATAATACTTTCATTTAATGATAATTTCTATTTTTTGTCTAGCTTAGAGTGGTTGAGCATGTAGTTGCATTTTAAATTCTCGTAATTGATTGCGGCACTTTATTTATATTTTCTTTCAAAAAGGATATGATGGAAAAACACGAATGGCACGTGCACCCTTTAATAGAGGATAAAAAAAACTAAGTAAAGTTTGTATTTATGGCCATAGTCAGAATATGAATAATACTTAGGATTATTATTCTTTATTAAAATATAATTCATTTTCAAAATCATCATATTTTCAAAACTTATTTTCCTCCTTTAAAAGAATTCAAAGTAAAGATTAAATCAAGATATATTTGTGGCCATAGTCATGAATATATAAAAATTTAATCTTTCTTTAATTCTATAAAGGTACAAAAATTAATTTTATTCTTTATTGGAATTTAAAAAAAGATTAAATTAAAATATGTTTACAACCATAGTCATGAATATATCAAAATTTAATATTATTTCAATTCTATTAAAGAATGAAATTTGATTTTGAGTCCAACTTCAAATAAACTCTTTTTAAATGCCTTCAACATTTAAGATAGAATTGCATTATGTTTTTAATTATTGCAAGTTATTTTTAAATTTTCAAGTGATTTTTGAAATGATTTAAAAATAATAATTTCCATTTAAAATTTCAAAGTCATCTTTTATTTCCAATTTCACAAATTCAAAGCTATTTTTCAATTCTTATTTTTTATTCAATTTCAAAATTTATTTCAAATATTCATCTTCAATTTCCAATTTTCGGTTTTTATTTCTAATATTCTATTTTTCAAATCCCAAATTTCAAATTTCAATTTCGATTTCAAATTTTGATTTCAATTTCAATTTCAATTTTCTATTTTCCTTTAAATTTCCAATTGTAAATTTCAAATTTCATTTTCAATTTCAATTTCAAATCTTCTATTTCATTCAAATTTTAAATTCTAAATTTCGAATTTCATTTTCAAATTCAAAAGTCAATTTCAGAATTTCCTATTTTTCAAAATTTCAATTCTTAATTTCATTTCAATTCTCGAATTTTATTTCAAACTAAAATTCAAATTTTATTTTTGAATTTTCGATTCTAAATTCCAATTTTTCAATTTCAATTTCTGATTCCCAACTTAATTTTCAAATTCAATTACATTTTCAATTTCAGATTTCAACTCTTTAATTTTAAATTCAAAGTTCAATTTTGGACTTCAAATTTGATTTTGATCTTTAATTTCAATTCTAAAAAGCAATTTCAAAATTCCAAGTTTGATTCTGAATTTAATTCTAAATTCAAAAATCAACTCCAAATTCGATTTTTCATCAATTCAAATTTCAAATTTCTTAACTTTGAATTTAATTTCAAAACCTTCAATTTCAAACTTTTAAATGCATTTCAAATTTCAATTTCTCAAGGCAAAATCAATTTCTGAACTTCGAAGTCATTTCCAAAAGGATATTTTCAAATCCATTTCAAAATCACTTGGAAAAATCTAAATTTCTGAAACATTTCTAAAAAGCATACACATTTTTCAAGTTCAAAATCATAGAACAAGCCTGATTCAATATACATTTAGGACTTAGAATAATCACTTAGATAAATTTTAGTCAAAGTAAAGGCATAAAATCGATTATTGGTTTGATTACCCCTGGTAAAGGCGCCAAGAATGGTTGAACCTCGTACCGACGAGCGAATCCCGTTTTTTTATTTTCTCGCAAAATCTAAGAATGAAGGTGAGTAAAATTTCAAAATCTTTTTTAAAAGGTCAAGTGGACCTTGCAAAGAGTTTTCTTCTCTTTTTCCCTCAAAAGGAAAAGAAAGGGATTTTTTTTTTAACGATCACAGGTTTGGCGACTGTGATGGGACTCATCTTTTATTCGATTGAATTAATGTCAGCTTCATTTTAGGGATTGAATGCTTTATCTAAATTTAACTGAGTTATTACTCTTCAAATGTCAGCTTTATTTTTATACAGCCTTAGAAACCAAGAATTAAACTCAGCTGACATTGATGCATATAAGCTTAAGTATGGTTTGGTAGGACCATATTGAGGAGATTTATTCATGTTCACTTAGACTTAAGTCTGAAATACAACCCTCCTCATTCTAGAGATTGAATGCAAACAATGTAGGCAAGTGTATGCTTCTTTATGATTTTTAAAATTCTATCTCTTTATGACTTTGCATTAGAGTCATCTGATTTTTCTAGCATGTTTGATCATATTTTCAAAACATCCTCACCTATATGGTTTCGGTCTTCACGTTGTTGGGCTTTTTCACTAAACCATAGTTCGGCAAAGAGCCTCACAACTGGGCCACTTATTTGGGCTACCCCCCCCCTGCCACTTACTAAGGACTATAGTCCAAAATATATCGGCAGGCGCTCAAGGATGTTGGAAAACCATTACCTTAGAACCGGAGATATTTTTATGCCATGTACTTTGAGCTTCGGCTTGAGTATATTGACGTATCTTGATTGGATTCAGATGATCTAGGCCTTAAAGTTAGGATCAGGATCCTACATCCATTTCAAAATTTATGCATTTAGAGTCAGCTTTTAGGGAGTGTTGTTTGCGCATCCTTGTTTGTACAACTTTGACTCTATAATACTTGTGCATTTTCTTACCTTTTTCAGAATATTTTTTTCTCAAACCTTGGGTAATTCTTTCAAAATTTCCTCTTTATTTTCAAAACCCAAGTGTATATTTCATCTTTCCTCATTTCTTTAGATCAATTTTCTAAAAACTCTGAAAATTCTTTTCTAAATTATCCTCTATTTTCCAAAACTCCCGGTGAATTTTCTTTTCTTCCTTTCTTCTGGATCTCGAATTTCCAACCTTATTTTGATCTTGCCTGATATTTCCCTCAAAATTGTGTATTCTCCTCTTTTCTTTTTCTTCTGAATTTTGATCCCTATATTTCAATCCTACTATCTAATTTTCAAATCTCTTCACCTTATTTTCCTCAAGTCTCCAATAAATCCCTTGATCATTTCAGTGGGAACTTGTCAGCCCAAAACTTCTATTGTCTTACTCACTCTTTCATCTAGGTAAAAAGGCAAGCAATAATGACACATGACAAAAACCTAAATCATTAAAAAAACAAAAACAAAATTCAAACATTGTGCCCAACATACCATGTTTATTATACAAGATCCATAATATATAAACAACAAAACTAGAGGATGTAATAGAAGCATATGAATCGTCAAAACAAATGGAAAAAAATTATGTTTCATCAAATAAAACCAGTTCAACCATTAAATAAGTGCTTACAAAAAAAAAATCACCGTTGATAATTCCAAAATACTCAAGGCTGAAGTCCCGCCAAAATAGTTGCTGGAAAAGTCATTGTCGAGAAGCAGGTTGGGGACCACAAAGAACCCTAAAAATTTATGTGAAAAGAGACTGCGGTGCGGTGTTTCAATTTTTATACTAAATTATTTCACACATAATTTTATGCAAACTTCATGGCATATATGCAAACTTCGTCAAGTATGTGTGATGTTTCAAAATTTGAGAGTAACACAAGGTTTGTGCATAATTTTATGTGAACTTTATGACATATGTGCAAACTTTGTCAAGTATGTGTGATATTTCAAAGTTCGAGATTAACATGAAGTTCACAAATAATTTTATATGACCTTCAAGATGTCTAAAAAAATGTGCAAAACTCCTTTTAAACTGGGAGTTTGCATTACCCGAGGAATGGATCGATATATCACATGAACTTCACCAATTATGCACATGTGAGGGTTAAAAAGGTCATAATGAAGTTGGGTATTTGCGATTTTGGACATGGGGAGAATAGCAAAAATTTTGAGGCATTTTAGGAAATGCATCATATTTATCATACAATACAGTCATTTTTTGTTTTTTTATTTGGCTTCGAAATGGGCCCATAGAAACAATGTTTGAGAAATGTGCTTGCATTTAAAAATTGATTGATTTTAAATTGTTACACAGAGAGGATATGTGAGTATGGTCAGAAGTCAATTTCTCAAAAACTTTATCGTTTGCCATCCATATTACTTCTTCAGTATATATAGTGCATATATTTTAAATTTATCGATGATAACAAATTTATAAGGAAAAGAGCAAGTGTAGGCCAATAAATTCTCCTAGCTAGCAGCATAGTGCTTCAAGGGCCCTAACAGAATATGGCACAAACAAAAACACAAATTTAACATAGTTTGATTCCTGAAGGAATCTACGCCCACCACCAAAACTCTCTCACTCCACACCTATAGACTGTGCAACTCTTTTTTTTTATAATCCAAGGAAAAATCATCCTGATGAAAAAAAATCACCAACAAGAAAATTTTGATTTTAGAAGATTTTTGAAAAGATTTTTTTTATAAAGATTTTTGTTAAAACTCACCTCTATTTCAAAGTGATGGGGTACACTGGCTTGGTATGAGATCGAAATGTTCCTTTTTTAATAGTAGGTTGTAATCAGATCATGGTTGAGATCTTTACTCAAAAAAATCCTTTTTTAAACATTCTTGAATGCCTTGATGTATTTGTGAGTTAAGCTTGGATGGTGGACACACTCAAGGAAGACCCAAGAAACAAGAATATATGTATGGGTTAGAAAGATAGTATGCACAAGATCAAGATTCTCAAGAAAATAAAAGAAATAAACCAAGAAAGATGAGAAAAAAGTACTTACTCAGCTTTCTTGAGAAACCCTAGCCCCTTTGGTGAAGATCCAACAATGTAACTGCATCCCAGACTCGATCAAGTGAAGATTCGATAGAGTTTCTAGACTCGTATTGAGTAGATTCTTATAAGAAAATGAACTTTTACACAAGAAAGATGGATCTTCAAATAAAGATTCCAAGAAAAGAGGTTTCTTGGAATAAAGATTATAAGAAAACCAAAATATTAAAAACTGAACCAAAAAAAAGCAAAATCTTGGAAAAAAGATATCCAAGAAAACAAGAAATTTAATAAAAAGGTAAATAAAAATTCACAATAATTTAGTGTTTACAACGAGTCCCCCTCCTCTAATGTGAAGGATGCATAAGTTGGTTTTTAATCTGAGCTTAGGTGGCACTTTGGTATATAAAATAAAAAAAAGAATGAGTGGAAGAATGAGAGATAGGCGAGAAGATGCGGTTTGAGAATCCAAGAGATAAAAATCCTCCCAAAGCCTCTAAAACTTACTAGATAAGTTTGCAAGAAGAAATAACTTGAGATGGAGTAGATGGGGAGGTATAAAAGGGAAATTATAAACTTATGTGCCCCCCCCCCCCCCTCAACTCTTTAAAATGTGAAAGAGGTATACACAGGGCACTTGCCGCCAACCCCAAAGGGAGGGTTGGCGGTGATAATGCATTCATATTTATTAGTAAATTCATGCATCTATGTATCTTTTATTTTTTTGATGCCCATGTTTCTAATTTTTCAGGTGTCAAGGAGCCACGGTTCGAATTTCATTCAAATCAGAGCTAAAATGATAAAATTATAGTCATTTTATGGTTTTGGATAGAATGTCAAGGAGAACCGGTTCCAGATCCTGCCCAAAATGCCTTCTTATGGATCTTGGTGCTGATCTACACGTGTTTAGTAGTCCACTCAACCCAAATCCATTGTGAAAATTTCTAAAATGTCCCTCCTCCTAGACGCCACCCTTGTTTGTGCAAATTAAAATAGATTTAGGTATTAGTTTGAATTAACTTTTAATTTAAGTTGTTTTTTATAATTTTTGTTTTAACCTAGAAAGCTATTATAAATAATAGCAAGAGAGGGGCGTGAGAGCAGCTTGGCCCTCTCAATAGACCGCCTCCCTCTTCTTTTTCAACTCTTTCTTCCTCATGTGAATCCCATTCTCTTCTTTCTCTTCTTTCTCTTCTTTCTCTTCTTATTCTTCCCAACGTCATATTCTTCTTCTTTTTTCTTCTTTTCTTTTCTTTTTCTCCTTCTTCTTCTCTATTTTCTTCTCCATTTTCTGCAAGATTACCATGAGAAACACCTCCATAGGGTGGCTGCATGCTTTACGAGGCCAAAGCACACTCTCTCCTCAACCCAAATCGTCGAGAGACGTCAGATCGGACGGTTCAGTATCTTCTTCCTCTTCCTCTCTATGGTTGGATCTAGGATTTTAATTTTTTTAATTTTTCTGATTTTTCTTTATTGATTAGACTAGGTTTATTTAATTTTATTCTTCCAGCATATATTCTGAATTTTTTGTTCTTCGTGATTCTTTTTAGAAAAAAAAAAGAGAAGAGTTTGATGGCTAGAGTTGGCCATCGTCCAACCCAAACTGCCGGTTAGATTGTAGTGTCTCTCTTTTTATTTTCTGTATTTTATTTTTTTTGTTTTTATTTTTATTTTTATTTTTATTTTCTCTATTATTTAGGAAATTAATTCATTTATTTTTCTTTTAATTTTATTAGTTAGAGTTTATTTCATAAAAATAAATAATTAGAATAGTTGTCGAATTGTTGCAAGATCGTTACTTTTGAATTTATGGTTATATTTTTTTATATTGTTTTGCATATATCTGAAGATTTCGGAAGTGTTTTTCAATTCCGTCAATTGGGTTAGGTTTTTGGATGAATCTAGTATATTTTTGCAAATTTTTGTTATAATTTGAACCCATTTGGCTGTATGTCGCGCTATTTTTCCAAAATCTGTCCAAAAATATTTTGTTTATTGGTTGTGTTTTTCACTTTGTCATCGTCATTTTATTTAACTTTTTATGGAGTTTTTTTATTCCATAAATTGTGTTATATTTCTGAGCGTGTCATGAACATTTTTGCAAAATTTTATTAGAATTCGATGACGTTTATTTGTCTGACTTTCTATTTTATGGGTATCTATTCAGAATAGGTGATTCTCTAATTACGTAGAGCAAAATTGTAATTTTTGCAGTTTCTAAGTGACATTTTGTGAAATTTTCAGTTGGTGTCGTGTCTTGGAATAGAGGACACTCTATTTTAGATGAGAAACCAACAAGGTCACGTTCGGATTTGTGTCTAGATTCTTTTAGTTCTTTTATTTTATGTTTAATGCTCTCATTTCTTCATTTTTCACTAACATAGTCGTGTGTAGTATGTTATTTTGTTTATATGTCTTAGTTTATGAAGGTGGATGCCGTGAGCTAGAAGTGAGGTTAGGTGGTTAGCATTGAGGTGGACACACCAAGATTCCTGACACCTGCATATAAGGAGTGTGGTTCCCAAGCAGAGGCATTTTCCTTTACGTTTTTCTTTTTTTTAGTTAAGTAGGGCCTTTGACCAATTGTTAATTGGGTTGTATTAAAATTTTTTTTTGCTCGAACATCTTGTAATAGGTTTTCACATTTTTTTGCTATATTTTATTTTTATTTTTAAGGCAATAAAGGTATGATTTTGTGTGGAATACTTAGATTTTGTTCCTATCCCATGAGTTCAACCCAGACTTCACCATTAGTGTGAACCGATTTTTATTATTTGGTGTTCGATTTGCATAAAAATTTTATTGAAAATATCCTTTTAAAAATAATCTTTTATAAAACTTACACCAAAATTTTTGCGCTGTTGTCGGGGAACGGTGCTCGAGAACTAAGTATTCACTTTATTGCCTAGTGTTTATTCACGTGTTTTTAGGATTGCTAGTTTGATTTTTTGTACTTATTTAGAATTGTTTAGTTTATTTCCTTGCTATTTTTATCTAGGACTATTTAGTTTGCTTTTGCAAGTTATTTAGGATTGTTAGGACCGCTTTGTTTAACATCCTAAGAGCTATCTTACTTTTCTTGCACGACCCACCTAATAGGGTACCCATTTCATAGGTGACTGTGCATCTAGCTTGAATTCTATAAGATAATTGTTTGGGTGCAAGTGAGTGCTTGTTTGTTTATTTATTTGCTTTCACTTGCTTGTGTGGTGTGATTTGCATGCTTGTACGTTAGGATAGTTAGGCAAATCACCCCTTAGGACGATTGCTACACTGGTCTCTACATAAGGTGTATGCAAGGGTGACACTCATAAGACCCAAAACTCATCGAACCTTTAGAGGACCCAGAGTTCATCCTTAGGTGAGCCCGTAGAATTGGCCACATGGCTGACGATCAACAAATTACTCGTCCTCTTAGGGAGTATTTCATCCCTACCGAATATACTCTCACCTCCTGTATCGCAAGACCTGATGTAGGAGCAAATCAGTATGAAATAAAGGCCAATGTGATCCAAATGCTCCCATCATTTTATGGCCTTAGCAATGAGGATCCTTACTGTCATCTCGATGAATTCTTAGAGATCTACTCCACTGTGCGGATCAACAACTTTGAAGATGATGCACTTAGGTTGACCCTCTTTTTATTCTCACTTAAGGACAAAGCAAAGCATTGGTTAAAGTCCTTAGATACAGTAAGGATTTCTATATGGGAATAATTACAAAAATAATTTTTTAAAAAGTACTTTCCCATTGGTAAGACAAACCAGTATCGAAAGGCCATTACCAACTTTAGTTAGATAGAGGAAGAACAATTTCACGAGATCTGGGATAGGCTCAAAGGCCTACTCAAAAAGTGTCTCCACCACCATGTGCCCAAATGGCAGTTGATGCAGTATTTCTACGATGGCCTAACTAAGAAAGATAAGCAAATGGTTGATTCCTCGTGTGGGGGCACATTCATGCGCAAGAGCGAGGACGAGGCATGAGCCTGTTTGAGACATTGAGTGAAAATTCAATGCACCATGTCGCGGCCTCAAGGGCAGATAGGGCAATATCTGCAACTAGGGGACCCAAAAAAGGAGGGAAGAATGAGGTAGGGGCATGCCTAGAGCTTCATCACAAGGTTGATATGGTAACCCAAAAATTAGATCAGCTTCTTTCTCGCTCTTTCCCAGCTCAGCAGGTATGTGCATTGTGTGTTAGACTAGCACACCAAATCATACACTATCCCGCAATGCCCCAGAACCTTGAATTTTTTCTGAAACAAGTTTAGGTGATGCAAGGTTTCGTTGAGCCTGCTAATAATCCCTTCTCATAGACCTATAATCCAGGATGGCGAAACCATCTCAACTTTTCATAGAGAAATCCACAAGGCCTACCCCCTGTTCCTGCCCAGACACAGGCTAGACCGATTAACTACCAACAAAGTTACTTAAGACCCACATTCCCACAGGCTCCACCCCAGTTTAGCCATCCTTCTCCCCAAGAACCTACATCGAGCCAGTCTTTTTAGGAGAAACTCCTTGAGGCTGCAGGCGCAGTGAGGGGAGCTTTGCTAGTCAGCCTATTGTCAACCTGAGGGGCAAGGAGCCCATGCACTCTGGCCTGCACATGACAGAGTCACATCAAAAGTAGGTCAGGTCAGTTATGACCCTTTAGAGTGGGAAGAAAATTCACCCAGTTTAGGAGATGAGTGAAGAATACATGGATAGGGCTATAGACCAGTCAAGTTCTTTTGTTAGGCCCAAGCAAAGCAGTCAGGGCCCATAACTTGAGCCATCTACTTCCTATATACC
This sequence comes from Nuphar pumila, assembly GCF_984573655.1. NCBI lineage: Eukaryota > Viridiplantae > Streptophyta > Magnoliopsida > Nymphaeales > Nymphaeaceae > Nuphar > Nuphar pumila. The sequence goes on along the minus strand of NC_143260.1, from coordinate 95,838,732 downwards.
TAGATCCCCCTTTTTTCAGGCCTTAGAGAAGCCTAAACCCTTTGGCAAGCAAAGAGTTAAGAAGAACGAGATGCTTGAGTTATTCAAGTAGGTCCATATAAACCTCCCATTTCTAGTTGTCATACAGTAGGTTCCTACCTATGCGAAGTTTCTCAAGGAGCTTTGCACTCATAAGCGAAAGTCGATGTCCAGTGTACCCAAGCGAGTATACATACTGAGTAGGTGAGTTCAGTGCTTTTGCATCAGACCCCATCAAAGCTCAAGGACCCAGGGCACCGATTATTTCATGTGTCATAGAAAACATTACCATTGAGTGTACTTTGCTCGATCTTGAGGCAAGTGTCAATATCTTGCCGGATTTCTTTTATGATACATCTGAGCTTAAAGATATAAAGCCTACACCGATGACCCTGCAGTTAGCAGATAGATCCATCAAGGTCTGGTGAGATATCCTTAAGGACATCTTGGTCAAGGTGGAGGACTTCTTCTTCCCCGTAGACTTCATTATTCTGGACATGGAAGGTGTGGATCATGTCCAGCAAACGCCCATTATTTTGGGACGGCCTTTCTTGGCAACAACGAATGCTTGCATAAACTGTTACACTGGAGCTATGGATGTATCATTCGGCAACACGAAGATGAGACTGAACATCTTTAATGCTGTCATGGAGCCTGCAGGTGAGGATGCTTGTTTTCAAGTAGACATTGTCTAGGACCTGGTTGAAGCAGAGCCGTTATGAATGTCGAGTGACCACTCTCAGGATAAGGATGATGTGTTGCTCCAAGCGGATGAGTTTGAGTTGAGTGATATGATGGTGGTCTCACCATGTGAGAGACGATTGGCTTGGACTTTTGAGCCCCTCCCAAACTTGGCAGAGTTACCTGTCAAACCCTCAGTGGAGTGTCCGCCAGTCCTTGAGCTGAAGGCCTTACCGGCCTCGCTCAAGTATGCCTTTTTAGGTGACCAGCAAACACTCTCAGTCATCATTGCATCAGACCTGGCAAGCGATCAAGAATATCAATTGATTTAGGTCCTTCTAGAGCATAAGAAGGCTATAGGGTGGTCTGTAGCTGATTTGAAGGGGATAGACCCCTTCTTTTGCATGCATAGGATCATAGTGGATGAGGGTGCTAAACCCTTCAGAGAGATTCAAAGGAGGATAAACCCGAATATGAAGAAGGTGGTGAAGTGACTGGATGCAGGGATTATTTATCCCATCTCTGATAGTTAGTGGGTAAGTCCTATGCAGGTTGTTCTCAAGAAATCGGGGTTCACCGTGATGATGAATGAGAAAGGAGAGAGCATCCCCATGAGAACCACCATAGGGTGGCGATTCTGCATAGATTACAGGCGGTTGAGCAACGCGACGAGGAAGAACCACTTCTCGTTGTCATTTATAGACCAGAGCCTTGAGCGACTCGTAGGCCAGAGTTACTTTTGTTTCCTTGATGGATATTCAGGATATAATCAAGTGGTTGTTCACCCAGAGGATCAGGAGAAGACCACTTTCACCTATCCTTATGACACCTTCAAATTTAGCCGTATGTTGTTTGTGCTATGCAATGCCCCAACTACTTTTCAAAGGTGCATGATGGCTATCTTTTCGGACATGATGGACGATGTCATAAATATTTTCATAGACGACTTCTCTGTCTATGGCTCATATTTTGAGGATTGTCTCCAAAAGTTGACTCGAGTGTTATAATGATGTATGGAGATAAATCTGGTGCTTAGTTGGGAGAAGAGTCATTTTATGGTGAAACAAAGGATAGTTTTGGGCCATATCGTGTCCTAGAGGGGCATTGAGGTAGATAAGGCTAAGGTGGAGACCATTGCCAAACTCACTCCACCTACCACGGTGCGCCAGGTTCGTTCATTCTTAGGGCATGCTGGATTCTATAGAAGATTCATTAAGGATTTCAGCAAAATCTCTCAGCTTTAATGTGCATTACTTTCAAAGGAGATGCCCTTTCACTTTGATGTGGATTGCATGAAGGCTTTTCTTATGCTTAAGTAAGCCTTAAGTTCGGTCAAATTTTGTGATCTCTAGATTGGGCATTACTCTTTGAGATAATGTGTGACACATCCAATTACGGAGTAGGAGTCATTCTTGGCTAGAGGATTGACCGAAAACCACATGTGATCTATTATGCCAGTGGACCCTTTTTGACGCACAACTAAATTATACCACTATAGAGAAGGAATTGCTGGTAGTAGTGTTCGCATTGGAGAAGTTCCGATCATATTTGTTGGGCTCTAAGGTGGTCGTCTACTTGGATCATGCCGCTTTGCGGTACTTGATGAGTAAGAAAGACATCAAGCCGCAACTCATCCGATGGGTCTTGCTACTACAGGAGTTCGATCTTGAGATTCGAGATAAAAGTGGTAGTGAGAACGTAGTAGCAGATCACCTGTTGAGACTGACAGTGGAGTCATCCCCTCAGCTGGGGCCAATCAATGACTCATTTTTGGATGAGTAGATCTTGAATGTTCAACGTCTTCCCTGGTTTGCAGATATTGTCAATTATCTGGTGATTGAAAAGCTCCTTGCGCATTGGAGCAAGACTGATAGAGATCGGTTTATGGTGCAGGTAAAGCATTTTTTTTGGGAGGATCCAGAACTTTTTAGATTGGGTGCATATCAGGTGATTCAGAGGTGTGTGCTTGTAGAGGAGGTTCACTCTATTCTGACCTTTTGCCATTCTCTGGCCTATGGATGTCATTTTTCCAACAAAAAGACCGCAGCTAAGGTCTTACAGTCTGAATTTTGGTGGCCTACACTGCATAAAGACTCGCACAAGTTTTGTTACAGATGTTTGTGTTGCCAGCAGATAGAGAACATGTACAAGAGGGACATTGTGATCATCGCAAAAATTTTCCTCTCAGAATATTCTCTCTCTTCCTTCTCTTTTCCTTTCCAACCTCTATTTTCTCCTTTTTAAAGGGAGAAAAATAAAAGGCAGAAAGAAAAAAGAGAAGAGAAAAGAAAGAAAAGAAGAGAAGAGAAGAGAAACTCTTTTGCGGGGTCTCACTTGACCTTAATTTTGAAAATATTCGAAATAACTCGCCTCCGTTTTTAAAATATTTACGGGAAAACTGAGAGACGGGATCCGCTCGTCGGTACGAGCGTTCCTCGCGCCTTTACTAGGGGTAATCGAACCAAGGGTCGAATTTATGCCTTTTGCTTTGCTAAGAAATTATCTAGAAAATTATCCTAAGTCTAAATGCACAAAGAATCATGCTTGTGCAAATGCAAAGATGTATGCTCTTTTTGAAAATGTTTTGAAGAATTCCAAGTGTTTCTGAGATGAATCTGATAAAGTGAAGAAATGATTTCTAACTTAGAACTTAAGATTAAAGTTCTAAGTTTTTAGAATAATCAAGAGCTTTGGGAAAATAAATCTGGGTTTGAAAAATGATCTTGAAACTGAGATGAGAGAAGAAAGGAAATTCCAAAGTCATAAATGGACTTTGAATTGGAAAACTTGGATGAATATTTGGAATGGAATTGAATTCTGACTTTGAAGTTTTGAATTTAGAAGGAAATATGGGAAATCTAAAGGAATTGAGAAATGGGATTGATTTGGAATTCAAGATAGAATTTGAACCCAAAGTTTTGAATCCTAAATAAAGTTCAAAATTGAATTCTAGATTTAGAACCTAAAAATAGAAGTTGGTTTTGAAATCTGAAATGAAAAATGGAATTGGATTTTAAGAATTGGAATCAAGATGAAATTTGGATCTGAAATTTTGAATGGAATTGGATTCAAAATTTGGAATCAAGATGAAATTTGGATCTGAAGTCTAAGATCCAAAGTAAAGTTGGATTCTGGATCCTAAATGGATTTCGGATCTTCAATTTGAGATCCAAGATGAAGTTGGATTTTTGGATCCTAAAATGGAATTGGATCTGAAGTCTGGGATCCAAAATAGAATGGGGATCTAGATCCTAAGTGGGATTTGGATCTGTAATCTGACATCCAAAGTGGAATTGGTTCTGGATCCTAGAATGAATTTGGATCTGAAGTCTGAGATCCAAAGTAGAGTTGATTCTGGATCCTAAATAGAATTTGGGATCTGTAATCTGAGATCCAAAGTGGAATGAGGATCTGGATCCTAAATGGAATTTGGATCTGTAATTGGAGATCCAAAGTGGAATGAGGATCTGGATCCTAAATGGGATTTGGATCTGTAATTTGAGATCCAAAGTAGAATAAGGATCTGGATCCTAAATGGAATTTGGATCTGTAATTTGAGATCCAAAGTAGAATGAGGATCTGGATCCTCAATGGAATTTGGATCTATAATTTGAGATCCAAAGTGGAATGAGGATTTGGATCCTAGAAGGGATTGGGTTTAAAGTCTGAAATTCATGATGCAATTTGGGTCTGAAGTCTAAGATCCAAAAAAAATAGAATTGTATTTAGAAGACTGGATCCAAGTTGGTCTAACTTTGGATTTGGGTCTTGAAAGTCCAAGTGGGACTTTTGAAGCTGGATCTGGGTTTTGAAAGCCCAGATTGAATTTAAAATTTAAGAAGAGTCAAGATTCAAAATCAATCTCAAACTTGTGATTTTGATTTTGAAGATAAGAAGATAAACTTGATTTTTGAATTTGAAGATAAATCAGAAACTTCAAAGTCAAATTGAACTTTGAAATTGAATTTTGAATTGAGTTGGAAATTTGAAGTTTGAATATAAAATGATTTTGGAATTTCAAAGTCAAATTGGACTTTGAAATTGAATTTTTGAATCTTGAAATGAGATAGAATTGGATTTGATGAAGAAGAAGAAAAATCACTTAGAATTTTGAAAAGGGAAATTTTGAAAATATGATGCAATTCTATCCTATATGATGAATGAATTTGAATAAGTTTAAAATTGGATTTGAAAATCATATTTCATTCTTCAAATGAATTTAAATAAGATTAATAATATAATACACTCCTGACTATGGTCATTGAATGTATTTTATAATAGTCATATCTAAATTCAAATGAGGAATAAAATACCTTTTTGGTGTTTTTATAGAATTTAAAACGAAATTAACCCTCAATATACCCTGACTATGGCCATTGGTATATATTTTGAGTTAATTTTAAGTTAAATTCTAATAAAAGGAGAAAATATTTAAGGAAAATATGATGAATTTTGAAAATGGATCCAGTTTTATTTTGTAAAAGATAAAAATGCTAAGTTTTGTCCACACCCTGACTATGGCCATTGATGTGGATCATCAACTTAGTATCAATTACCTCTTACGAAATAGTGCACGTGCCATTCGTGTTTCACCATTGTGAGAATTTGAGGAATGAAGGGGAAAATGCATGAAAACAAGCAATTTATGATGTTTATAATGCTCATCCATTCTACCTAAAGCAGGAAATGTAAATTCTCATTCCAATCTAACTATTAAAATAGATGAAATCAGATGTACAACCCCAAGTAATGATATCTTTTCCATATTTCCTGCAAAACAACTGGGTTAATATGAGAAAGGAAGAAAATTTTACACATATTATGTGGATATCTACAAAATGTTCATATGAATAATGACAAGACAGAGAGAATCATACATATACTCATACATATATATATATATATACATGTATATGTTATATAGGTATATATATGCATCTATATATATGGATACATATGGCTTGAGAAATGAGATGAGTTAACGGTTTGCAAATGGTGGAGCTGGATGATAGTAGTAGTGGAACATCACAGCAATGCTAAGCACTGCTATGAACCAGTGAAAATTCTTACTACAGTGACCACTATTGTAAGTATGTGGAAATTACAGCAATGTTTAAGCACTGCTGTGGGTGAGTGGGCTGAGGTAATGAGTTGGGTAAAAATTACCACAGCAGGAGGGTACACCGATGACAAGCTGGAACAGGGAGCACCACTGCAAGTATTGCAATAATGGTATGAAGGTGAAGACAGTACTAAGATAGCAGTACAGGGGTGGCTGAACAAGATATGCAGTGCCATAAACATTGAGGTATGCAGCTGGTAGGCAAGATGGAATTTAAGCTGGAAGGTAAGGTGCTTGTGTATACAAAGGGATGATGGTCATGGGTTACTATTGGTAACAGCAAAGTGCTATTTGGGATGCTTACAGCAGACAACGTAAAGGGGGGGTGAGATGGAAGATGACAAGACAAGGACATGCTAATGATGAGGCCGATGCCTAATAGATGATATATGACACATCATTCAGCAATGTTGTTGAACCTAATACATTATGTGGACTGATGTAATGACATTCACAGACATAGGTTGATACAAAGATACATATCAGTCCTGAATCAAAACGCTGAAATATTCATAATCACAAACAGAAATATGACATTCTAAAAGGAAAAGAAAAGAAAAAAAAAGAAACGTTTGCAGCTAAGAAATGAAAAGAATTTATACTGAGACACCTCTAATCTTCCCTTCCCTTTTCAGCTTTTGTCATAAGGGCTTTTTCCTGCAATATCTTTACAACTGGATTATTTTGGAGGACCTATGATAAAGAGTGAACAGAATATTTTCCAAAAAAAAAATCTATATATATTGTATTCACAAAGAATTAATCCTAAAGTGCAGACACCAAGTTATAGTTCCATCAATCCTCTTGTGACCTCTCTAACCTTCATTCATATTCTTTGCTTCAGCTGGTTGAGAGAAGGGAAAAGACCCTCATTATACTTGAGCAGAGGTTAGTATAGGCCTGAGTGGACGAACACATGGAAGAGCATTATTGTTCCAATTTTAATCAGCATGCTAACCTTGTCATTCTCCTTTTGGAGGGATATTCATACTGATGATCAATCGACAAATCTGATGCTTGGAGAGATTTTTTTTATCAGGGCTAATGGGAATTGAGTCCCAAAACCATTTTTTAATTATATTGACATAACCATTCTAAGAAACTTTATTGAAAGAAGTGGATCATGGCTGAATTTCATTCATGATCTGAACCAGGGGAAATGGCCCTTCCCTTCTGATTCTGGACTGAACCAGGGAAATTTTTTTTTTAAATTTCTTCCCCTCAACATGTGGAAATCACAACGTGATACTTGGATCTGAAAGAGTACTAAATTATTGTGAAATCAGAGTTTGATTGAGCTGCAACAACAGCTTCATTCCATTATATGAATGACCTAATATGGTTGAGGTTTGATTGGAGTATAATTACAATGTGATACAAAATTAGAGTGAAGGCGTAGTGGTATAAAAGATTAACAGGGTGCCTATTGTCTTAAGCATTTTATCTCAAACTGAATCAACACCTAAGTCCTTCACTGAAAACATAGATCGAGCAATACAAATTAACTGAAACCCATGGTCTGGGACATATGTGCTGGAAGAAGGGCATATATACATTATGACAAGATTCAAGGAAGATATACGTGCATGCAGAGAGTAATCCTGGGACTTATGGAATGGGAATGTACAGTTATGCTATACCAAAGCATAACCACGTATTGTAATAAGCTTTCAAAGGCTGAGCATATATTCACTTTATAACTAAGTATAAACATACATTTGTAATGAGATTTCAGGGGAGCAGGTGATGATTTAGCATTATGTAGATGTTACGGACGAATAGAAGAAGCAAATCTGATGCATGGGGTGGTGGGAAACATGAGATTGAATGTAATTTTTGAAAACCAACATTGACATGGGAGATTGATAACGAGAATGAAAATTTACTTATATCGGCCAATCAAACTGAAAGGAAGAAGAAAAAAAAAACGATGCAGGAAAGCAAACAAAAGGAATAAGATAATCGACTCTCTCTCTCTCTCTCTGAGCAACATAAACCGATAAAAGGAATTGGACACAATATCTTATTTTCTAAAAACCCCCTAAAACCCATACTCAGAAAGACTTTTCCCATCCGTTAACCATTGCTAACGATCCATCTACCATTCAACCAACACTTGAGGAAAAAAAATCCACAAAGTCAAAATAGATAAAAGCAGATGGGATGCTGAATTGCAATGACTGTAATTGATTTATCTGATAAAGAATAAAATGTATGCTGCAGGTAAAATCAAATGTAATATGAAAAAAAAATGCAAACGAATAATGAATCAAACAGAGGCAAGACAGACATATGTACTTACGTAAACTGAAGAATTAACAAGATGGATGAAAGACCAGAATTCGATCAAAGGATTGGTATGTATTATAATGAACACAGGTAATGATATCCGAACAAACTTATAGCAAGAAGAAACCGAAACTAGCATGAACATAAAAAAAAATGAATTACCGAAACTTGAGAGCAAAAACAAAAAAAAAAAATTTGTTGGAATGCACGATTCCTTTGATATTGCTTTATCTATAACTCGATTTGCTATATGCAAATTGAGATTATAGAGAGTGCGTTAATTGGGGTAATGAGAATCAAATCAAAACCCAAAGAAAAAGAGAAGATTCTTACCTGTCTTGCGAGGAGTCGAAGCTTCGTATTTACCCTGGAGGGCTTTTACTGCTGAAAGAAGAGGCAAGTTGATTGAAGAAGGGAGATGCGAGAACTCCAGTCGATCGTCGGATGGTGCTTCGAGATGGTCGATATGGAAAAGGGATATTTGATGAGGAAAACGGATGGATGCCAGTAAAGAGTCGATGGAAAAAGAAATCGATCCCCCCCCTTCCTCTGTGTGTGCCCTCTTTAAAGAGGAAGAGGGGAAAGTTCCAGAGAGAAATCCGTTCAGGATTGAGGGTGGAGATAAGAGGGATCTGTTGAGGATGGAAGGTGGAGAGAGGAGGGGAAAACGCGCGGGAAGGGGTCGTTGGAATTTTTCCCTATTTCAAAAAGGTTGCTTCTCCATCCACGGAGACTGACTGTGAATGTTAATTTTCATGAATGTGAATGTTAACTTTCGTGTGAATGTTAATTTCGTGAATGTGAATTTTTCCCTATTTTAAAGAATGTGAATGTTAATTTTCGTGTGACTGACAATGAGAGAGTAAGTGGTATGTATGGCTTCATGGGGTATTGTAAAGCACGAAAGGTTGCTTCTCCATCCACGGAGATAGGGGATAGCTACCACCAGTGCTGTGTGGTGGTAGTGAATAAGGCTTTAGCTGAAGAAAAAATTGGTATATAAATTTGAGGGTGTTGGGGTTTCTCTCTTGATAAGTTTTGTCCCTCATCCAGGGCTGAAAAGGATGTACATAACCAAGGTAATAAGACACCAAATTGCTTGAACGTACCCCTTGGTTGTGGCTCCAATTCAGATTTTATCTGTGTTGTACCCACAAAGACTATTAACAAGAGGAATAAGAGTGTATTGTGTATTATGATAAAAGCATTGCATGAATCATTTAAGAAAGAACACCTAAATGAAAGAACGTTAAAGCACTCATGTTGTATATGTATACTTTGTTGCACTGTTAAGTCATGCATAACATCCTCGATCATGCATACCTATCAAAATATTTTTAGTGGTTTATGATTTTCACTATGCCTGTTTGAATACGATGTTTTCTACATGCTTATTGTTGTATACATATGCTTTGTCATTGTATTCCTACTGGAATATTGTTCTAACCCCTGACACAAATACAAGAATTGAATGAATTACCGCAGCGATGACGGGGACCTGTGGTGGAGTTTGGGAGCCATTCCATTTTTCTTCTCTAAAAATAGGTTTTTTGAATTATGGTCATTTTGTTATCTTGTTTTATAAACTTTTATATTTGGATCCCATATTTTGAGAAATGTTTTTGCTGACGAAAAAAAAATTACTGAATTTTTTGGGTTCAAAATCTTGGGGTATTACAATTGGTGTAACTAATACATGCCTAATATGACATCATATTTCATCATATCAAGTAGGATTGCATCAGCAGGTAGGTTTCATTCTTCTATTTCAACACTCAGGTTTGGTACATATGTTACACGAAGAGAAGTGTATCCTACAAGATTGTATACTTCTAATATGTTGTGCAGAGGTTCAACAGGTATATTCAATCTTTTAGCAAAATCTACCAAACTAAATGAATGTGATGCACCACAGTCAAATAAAACAAATGCATCTTAACCTAAGATCAGTATGGTACCTTGCACTAGGTCTCCCTCAGTGAGCTGCTCAACAGTAGCAGTATAAACGTGACTTGTTGTTGTTGTCTTCTATGGTTGCTGCTGAGGTTGAGGTTGCAGGGATGATTGTCCTCCTGAGGCTCGCCTCTTATCATTTGTCACCATCTTATGGCAATTTTTGATGTAGTTGTCCATCTTGCTAAAATATAAGCAACCTCATGTGTCCTTGGGGCAAGGTTGTCCCAGATGTTGTCTATTACACATAGGGCAAGAGGTGTTGGATTATTGTTGGGGAGTGGATTTTTCTTGCTGTAATGGTTTATGGGTTAGTATAGTAGAGTTTTTTCCTCTGAAATTCTTCTTTCTGAATGGTAGTCACGGTGTTTGGCCACCAAGATACATCCTCTTGCCATTTCCTCCTTGTTTTGTTGTCTTTTTCTTGTTTAAACTTTCCTTCAACCGCTCATATTCAACATTTAGCAAGGTGACCACAGCCACTACTCAAGAAACATTTCTGGCATACTTATCAAGATTTTGAAGTGAAACCCTTCCTTAAGTCCCCTGACATATTTGTTTGCCTTCTCACGATCATCGATGAATAGGTTGGGACAATACCTTTCTAAATTTTGAAACCTAGTGGCCTAATCAACTAAGTTCATGTTTTCTTGGCTTAACTCAAAAAAGTTTACCTTCTTATACCTTGCATGTAGAGAAAATTAGTTCTCTAAACAGATCCATCAAAAATCTTCTCAGGCAATCATGTCGTATCCAGAGAAATGAATTCTCTTGATGGTGTCCCACCATTTTCGAGTATTATTTTTCAACCTATATTTGTCAAAGTCTGTCTTCTTGTTTTCTGGCATGGACAATACTGAGAAAACTCGTTCAATTTCCTCAACCTAGCTTTCTGCCATTTTTGGTTCAGCCTTTCCAGTGAATGTCAGAGGTTCTAACTTTAGAAAATTTTTGTATGTAATCCCTCGTAGGTTACAATTCATGGTAACGGACTCCTGGCATTGTCTATCACGGGCCTGATCTCGGATAACTATGGCAAGAGTATTAAGGGTTTTGATACCATGACTGCGATGCTTCGAAACCCTAGACCCAAGATTTTTGTATAAAATTTTTAAAAAAATTGTTTCAAACTTTCAAACAGCGGAAAACGGGGTTTTATGACTTGAAGTTCAGGTCGAACGATTTTGGCGAGTCACAAGTCAAGGAAAAATATTTCTCAAAGATTGAAGTACAATTAAAGTTTTATAACAAAATTTGCACATTCATATATATATATATATATATATATATATATATATATATATATATATATATATATATATATATCAGGGTTTCAAAAATTATTTTACAACTTCAAGAAGACTTAGGATTCAAAATAATAATATAAAAAGTATCCTAAGCTGGTCTTAGGATCCTGAAAGTTGTTGGTTCATAATGTTGCCCTTGCCTCGCACCATCTCTTGTTCATTACTCACTTGAAATTTTATAATAATAATGTCATACTTGTGACAATCTGGTAGGTATCTTATCAATTCCATGTAAAAAGCATAACATTTAATATTTATAATTCAGTGATCATAAATCTAGAGAGTTTGACTTGTTTTACATTAGGTATGTCATAGTATGTTTATGTTAAACTTATGTTTTGTTATTTAACTCTCTATGTGGTTACTCATAGGAAAAACTTTGAGTCAGTTGAGACCATACAGTGGTTTATTATGATATGTATTATAATACTATGTATGACTAACTGGCTATGTGACTCCATAGGGGGCGGTTCAATAATCGAAAGAGAAGTCCACCTTGATCCATAAATAAAGATGCACCATAACCTTCTGTAGAAGTATGAAAACTACCCACCTAAGATTCATCTGCGGTAGATCCTGTCTTGTATCTCTGATGGCCAAGGACGTTGAGTCATTACCACTTGAGGGCATAATAACAATAGTATCCATCAGAGTTTGTACCTTCTACCTTCTCCAAGCTAAGCTTAGATCTGAATGGAAAACATGGAGTTTTTCTTTCTTAGTAAGTGTTTTATTATTGTGTCTACTTCTGATGAGCATTTTAGGGCTCTGATGGCCTGCATACCCAAATTGAGTAACCAATGTTTTATGATACAATTATATATTTTCTCCCCTTCAGTGAAAGCTTTGTATATACGAGCATGCGCCTGTGAAGGCGAATGCTACTTTAGATATATGTGTATGAATTATCTTATTTTTCAAGTGTTGCTCTAGCACTCTTGGCCTCTATGAGCACTCTGCCAATCTAGACAGATCCATACGAGTCTGTGCCTGTGAAGGCGGATGACACTTTAGGTGTGTGATTATTTGATCTTTCACGGTTGCTCTGGCACTCTTGGCACTTTGAGCACTATGCCTATTTAGGCGAATCCTGACTATCACATTTTTCATATACTTCAAGTATTTTAGGTTGAATCTCTGAGGTTTCTTGAACCTTGTCTCTATTCTTGGAGCTGACTGTATATTTATAAATATAGATCACTACGACCATTAGGGTTTCATAAATCTTTAGAACTATTGGTTATCCAGAAAGTCTTTTTGCAAATCAAGGTTAGTTCTAAGGGATATTCGCCAAATATCCGCTTCCTTGATACCTCTATAAGATATTTATGAAATATTTTCTTCTGAAGAAGTCATTTATTCTTCTTAAGGTGAATGCATTAAAAAGTATTTATCTTTTGAAAGTGCTTCACTTTTCTTTGAGAATATTTATTTTCTTGAGAAGCATACTTCATATGTGTGTGTATGTGTTTGAAACATGAACTATTATTTTCTTGTTGATTCATGTACGTGTGAAACATGTTGTTAGGATAACTAGTTTGATTCTTGTAGTTTAATTTATAATATATATATATATATATGTGTGTGTGTGTGTGTGTGTGTGTGTGTGTGTGTGTGAAGCATGAACTATTATTTTCTCATTGATTCATGTATGTGTAAAACATGTTGTTAGGATAACTAGTTTGATTCATGTTGTTTAATGTGTAAAATGTCATATGTGTGAGTATGTGTGAATCATGAACTATTATTTTCTCGTTGATTCATGTTTGTGTAAAACATGTTGAAATATCCTACATGCACTAGTTTGATTCTTGCAGTTCAATGTAATTGATTGATTCATTTGATTGATTCCAATAAAATTAATTGTGATGGTAGGATCCGCAACCAAAGGATTCAAAAGATCCAACATCCTACATGCACTGATTCTACCGGTTCCAAGCACACTAGTGATTTGTAAGAGTAATGGAGGAAGCAAAGGAGTTACTGTATGGGATGCATTTTTTATAATTCTTCAAGATCGCAACATAGAACATTAGTCGCCCCCTATTAGAGGTCATTGTGTAGTTTTGAAATTTGGCAACCAACACATTCCATTTCAAAGATTTTGAGATGACCATCATATTGGAGGACGTTGCATGAATCATCAAATTGAAGTGCTATTGGAAGCCAGTGAGTAAATATTGGTGGAAAGATTTAAGCAGTTGTGTGACTTTTATTTTGGAATGAAGGAGAATGCATTCGACGGAGAAGGAATTAAGTTGTCATGGTTGAAGGACCTGTTTTACTCGAAGGGGGGGGGGGGGGGGGACTAATGAGGGGAGCTACCGTGTGTTATAGGGAAAGCCAATAGTAGGTGAAGAAAGACGTGAGAGCATTCATGCTCTACTTTTTTGGAGATATGCCTATTTATCGACGCTAGTAGAAAGTTGATTCACGCATTGTATATTCAATTTTTGCAAGACCTGGATTGTATCGATCAATATACATGGAGCGCATCCTCACTTGCACACTGTATGCAAGTTTGAGTTGCATGAGGAATGAAAGAAAAAACATGGTTGGTATGTTGGTATTTTTAGAGGTATTTAATTCTTCATTGTACAATAGGACTTATGATTTATTCTTTAGCATTATTTAACATTACTGATATACTATACTATGTATTAATCCTTGTTAATTCTTTGAACTTTTATAGGTTTGAATATGAGAGTACATATCTACTACAAGACATTGAATATGTGACTGTCTACATGAATTTTCACGTGTTGCAATATTTTGTCGGTCACACAACAAAGAGATGATAGGTGAAAGATTGACGGGTAGTCACATGGGATGCGCCTAATTTACAAAATTGTTGTGTAAGCCGAGCATGGCAAATATAAGTTTTGTTGATGATTTTTCTTATATTTTGAAACATAATTTGATATATGACTAGCCATGAATTATTTGAGCTTCTATAAGTAAAGTGGTGCCCCTATAAAGACACGACGACAGAGAAGTTGAATGCCAATATTGTTGAGGGGGCGAAGGACATCACAATGATAGATATTTAGTTGCACAACATGAATGAAGTTGAGCGCCAAATAACCAGTTGGGTCATGCAACACTTTGGGTTTGTTCAACAACCCCATCTTCTTTGCACCGTATCCAAATCCATCTCGTTGCAAACAAAGGATTAGATGAAAGATTACCCCACTTTATTTCTCTTCAAAGTTGAAGAGTAATGTAACAACAATGAAGCCATCAACTTGTCATCTATGGTACGTGCCACTGATGATGATAATGTAGTTGTCCCTTCTTAAAGAGGGTCATTGAGGAGGTGCAAGAAGTTGGGGCGAAGCTGAGAAATATTGATTTCATTGCGGATACTAAGTTAGTTATTGTCTAAACGAAATTTGTATGGTGAAGGATATGTTACAGACTCAAGATGACTTTTTTGAAAACACAAATAAGGTCAACGAGGAGTTACAAGCGCATATAAGGCATCTACAACATCAGTAAATTTGTTTAATGTTCTATAATTCTAAATCTATTATATTTTAGGAGTGTAACTAAAATTCATTGTATATTTGTAAATGATTTTGTAATTTTCAATTGATCCGGTTTTGATTTTGTAAATGATGTGTACTTCATGAACTGAGCAGATTTTGATTCTAAATTAATGAAGTTTGCAATAAATATATGTGAAAACACAGTATGCAACAAATATATGTGAAAAAAAAAGTTCACACAACAAATATATATAAAAAATGAAGTCACAATAAATATATATAGAAAAAAGAAGTCTACAATAAATATATGTAAAAAAAGGAAGTCCACAACAAATATATGCAAAAAAGAAAGTATATGCAATAAATATATGCAAAAAAACGTATGCAACAAATATATGTGAAAAGAAAAGTTATCATCATTATTATTCGTTTCAGATTTCTTTTTGTCACATATATTTGTTATGGACTTTCTTTTTTTGCATATATTTATTACAGATTTTCTTTTTTTAGCATATATTTATTGTAGAATCATATCAAACTGTGAATTTACAAAATTCATACAGAATTCATACAAAATCAGAGGAACGAAGTGATATATCGACTTCACTACTTCTGCACATGTGAGGGTTAAAAATGTCATAATGAAGTTGGGTATTTACGATTTTAGACATGGAAAGAATAACAAAATTTTTGAGAAACAGGTTATACTTGTCATACATTAAGATAATTTTTAGATAAACTTTTGTTATTTTGTAATAACTAAGTAGTGTTTCCAAGGTGCTAATTTGAAAATAGAATTTCCTTGTGCCTCATAAAGATGCAGGTAGGAGGATTACAACCTGGATTATGCAGTCAACTCTCTCTCTTGAATATTGTTTTATTTATATTATCAAAAAAATGTGTAATTTTTAATTTTAAAGGCAAACTGGGGTTAAGCGTCTCCCTTCCAGTTATACAACTATACCATTGGGTTTTGAACATGCAACGTTCCAACACAAGGTGATGTGCACTAGCTGCTCCTGCCAGACAAGCGGAGCCATGCCGGACATATGGGCGGGCACTGTAACTATTCTAATTTCGTATAATGATGGCAAGGGCAAAACAAATATAAATGTTCTTAAAAAGGCTTTTCAAATGCCACGTAACTTAAAAAGATATTTTAAAAAAAGAATATATTTTTTTTTGTCATAGACGACCCTTCTTCTACTCTTATAACTTCTACCCGTCCTAATCTCATTGCCTTGCCCTACTCTAGTAATCTTATGGACCTTCGATATTCTTAATGTTAAAAAATTAAGTTTGTTACGGTAAAAAAACCAGGATATGTCAAAAATATTTTTTATAAGGGTAGTATGATAATTTTAGCCTTGTAGTCAGCGTTAATAGAAGATTAAACTGTTGATGCCAGAGTAGGGGTGGCAATTTCTGACACGACCCGCCAACCCGCCTCTTAGGCGGGTTCGGGTTGGGCTTAAGCCAACCCGTTTAATAAACGGGTCGACCCGCGTAACCCGTTTATTAAACAGGTCGGGTTCGGGTTGGGGGTATGCCAACCCGCCAACCCGGCTGACCCGTTTAATAAACGGGTTAGGCGGGTGGGTCAATCCACCAACCCGACCCGCCAACCCGTCTGCCCGACCCGTCAACCAGTCAACCCGACCCGCCAACCCGATCTGTCAACCCACCAACCCGACCCGCCAACCTGACCCGTGAACCTGAAAACCCGTTTACCCGACCCAACCCATTTATTAAATGGGTTGGCGGGTCGTGTCGGGTTACCCGTTTATTAAACGGGTTGGGTTCGTGTTTGCCACAGCCGACCCGTTTAATAAACGGGTCGGGTTCGGGTTGAGGTATGCTGACCCGCCAACCCGACCCGCCAACCCGACCCGATTGCCACCCCTATGCCAGAGACATGGGGGGGTTATTTGCTAAAGATGAATTGACAAGTGTGAAAAACTACGGTGGATGTATTAATTTTGCCAAGTATATGCAGATATTTAGATAATGTTTTTATGAATATATATATATATATATATATATATATATATATATATATATATATAAACATTTTAGAACATTGATTTTCAAACTTTATCAAAACCTTTTTTTAAACCTTTTTATTTTTTTAAAAGAGAAACCATATCAAAACTTACTCATGTATTGAGATGGGACTATGCAAGAGTTGATTTTTTATCAACGCAGGTCGATTCGGACTGACGAATCAGATAATTCCTTTTGCATGCATTGTCGACATTGCGTTTTTCATATACATGTTGCCGATGAATTTTTGTCAGCTGGCGAGGGTTTCTGGTGATAATCTGATCCTTTTTGTCCAAGCTTTGTCATATGATCCTAAATTTTGGGTTTCTAAATGTGCTTAACTATTCTAAACTAGTTTTTGAGTGATTTGTGCCTAAAAATCTGTCTTTGTGTGGATTTAACCCAAAATGAATTTGAGATTTTTTTTAGAAAACTGAAGGGTCACTTTTTGATTCCCAGCAATTTTTAGTGTTTCAAACTATCAGCATTGTCTGAATACAACACATCTTTTCCCAAGAATTGCATTAGTAGGCGCAGAATTGTCCTTAACTGTTCTTCATTTGCCGTTAGTGTCTTTTCATTTCTAAGGTCTCTGGACCACTTTCAAGGCCCCAAGAACGTGAATTTTCATGCATTTCATGTCTTTCCAATGTTTTTTCATGCATTTAGGCATTGTCTAAATGTATCGGCTCATGCATTATTTCATGCATTTTGCATATTCTAACTTGCTTTCTTGAAGGAACTTAGTCAAAACCCTTAGAAAAGCCTACCCACATCCTAATTTTAGGACCATCCTATAGATAGATGGGCATTATGTCCTTAGAATATCCTGCGGATTGATGGAGCAATATGAAGCCCTCGATGAGTGGATAAGCCTTCCTAAACCTAATCCTTGTATTGAAGGCGCAATTTTGAAACAGAATCATACCATGTTTTTAAAAAAAAAATCCAAAATTTCTCAAGGCCTTTTTTCGATATTTTTGCCCTAAAAGTTTGTCTTTGTCTTTTAAAAAATAAGTCTTTGTCTTTGTCAAAATCAACAGTCGTCTTTCATAAGGTTTCAAGTGAAAAGACACTTGTTTCATTTTTGTCTAATCTTGTTCAAAAAAGACTTCTCGCTTAAAATCATTGAGTTCAAAGGAAAGCCCTAATGTAAAATAAGGTACTAGCTTAGCCTGCAGACCAACCTCGTTTGTCTAGACCTCTTTGCTTATAAGGCAAACATTATAGGGTGACCCTCGTGTTAAGCTACATAAGCACCTTTAGCTGTCATCTTGCACCATCAAGCCATCTTTGTCTTTGACAAGATTTTTTTTTAAATACTTTGACAAAACCAACATTTCCCTCTTTTTAAGCCAGTGTATCTACTTCTTTGTTATTGATCGAATTTCACACACTCAACAACAAAAAGGGGCATTCTATAGACCCCCATTTTGGATCAAGATTTTTTATGTCAAAATCTTCAAATTCTATCCTCAATGCTTACTTTGATATAATTTTGGAGCATCAAAATGACCTCTTTAAGGTTATGAATCAAAAGAAAAGTTAAAGATGAGGTTTTCTTTGCAACACACCAAAAAACTGACTCCAAGATTAAAAGTTATGACCAAAATGAGTTTCTTGTTGATAATGAGACATTTAATTGTTGTTATCATACCTTTAATTGTCATCACCCCTTTTGAATTGTCGTTTGAAGTAGTCTTTTTTTGGGTCGTGATGTCAACCCCCATTGATGATATATTCTATTATTGTCAAGAGCTAACCATCCCTATGATTTGTCGTTATTCAATCTAATAACAACATTTTAATTTGTTGTTATAATAAAAAATTGACGTTAACATGAACTGTCGTCACTAAATTCCAAATATTTTCAAAAAAGTGTGTCTTATCGCCATCCATGCATTAGTCAATTATTCATGTGACTCCCCAAGACCTCCTTATATAGATGAAACTTAGGTTGAGTTCTACTTGCATAAAGAAACCAACTAGACTAGGACTCTTTCTTAGCAAAAGACTCCTCAAAAGAGCAAACCAACTAAAAAACTATTCCATAATCAATTAAATAACTTAATTAACTCTAGTTAAACTTTTAGAACTTGGAGGCATCCCCTAGGACTCTCCAGCATCACACGCCCCCTAGGTGGACCCCACTCTTAATTGTCATGTCTTCGGGTCTTGACACGTGTATGATTTGTCCTACTCTTAATTGAGACTCTGGATCTTTGACTTACTAACCACTAGGAAAGTCTGAGACCTACACAATGTTGGTCGGCCCTCATAAGGCTCTAGAAGTGGCATATGGATCCTGGAGCTTAGGCCTGCACTATCTTCTTAAATTTGAGTTGTAATAGTATGCGACCACCATCAGTCGCTTTGGGTGCCTCCTCACTTACAAGTTCGATCTCCTCATTCACCTAGAATACCATGAATTGATTGCCCCGAAGGCTGTGGGTTCGCTTCTTTGGTCCTCTGATTTCGGTGAGAGATTCTCACCTAAGATCACCCTTGCTATGAATCTTCCTCCTTGTTAGACATTAGAGAAAGTTCTGAGCCATAACGGTCTGCTAACTGCATGATTGCCCCACATCTTGAGCAGAACTTGATGCTATGCTCATATACAACTTTCTGCCTCTAAGTGCCTCCTCCTTTAACTTTGCTTTCCACCGTTGGTTGCGGCATGAAATTGAGTGGGACCTCCATTTTAACCTTGACATAGTGCATTCTCTTTCATTCGGGTATAGATGTCAAACCCCACATATTCACTCCAATCATTATCACGATGCTCTCAAAGATATCCTCTTACCATAACTTTGGTGATAGGTCAGTAAGCTGGATCCATAATGGCAATGTAGTGTTTACCTCTAGGCAAATCAGTGCTCCCGACCTCCACCTCTAGCTGGATCCATACACCATGCTCCTTTCCAAGAAACAATTCTGTAAGGTTCTTCAGACTTCACAAGTATAAGGAAAAGACCATCTTTTAGTGTTGACAAGGCCAACCCTGACATTGAAGGTCATTGCACTTGCAAAGTTTTGAACATGTACCGATAAGAGATTTCTTTGTCTCCCAGTCCTCCAGGGAACCTAACAATGGTAGTCCACCTGAGTGGCTGAAGAAGTTGTTCACAATAGCCATTCAAGACCGAGATTTGAGGTTTCTCATTGTTAAACCTGCTTCAGAAAGCCAAAACAAGGTTGGAGTTATCTCCTTTCCACTTCTACATTGTTCGCTCAAGACTTGACATGCAGGGTGTGGGGTGTAGGTGGGGTTGTATTAATGCCACCATTACTGATCTTTGTGTTCATAGGCCTCAGTTCATTGAGTGCAGTGGGGGCTCCTAGCAGAGGCTATTCACAGATGTTTGTCCCTGAACCTCCATCACCTTCTATTTCGCCCTCTTCCATCACTTTACTTCTTCTAGAGCTAAGGATAAACAGATGCACTTTGTGCAATCAAGGGAAAGGTAGACTTGTAGTTGCATTCTAATGGGCCTAGGTTCAAGGTTTAGGGCTTAGGTGGGCTGGGTTAGGTTAGAATTTGGTTCAAAGTCAAAATCTGATAATAGGTTAGGTTGGGTTTGGTAAAAAATAGGGTACACCCAAATGGTATGACATAAAAATCCTTAAAATTAGAATATTAATATAGACACTTTAATGAATGTAAGGACCAAATTTCAAAGTCAAAGTCTTTGTAGATTGAGAGAAATAATTCATACAAGTTTTAGGTTGGGATATGATTTTTTGAAGGATGGAATTATAAGTTTAGGGAAAATAAACCCGGTTTGCAAAATTTATATCTCTGTATAGAGATATGATAAAATTGAGATTTTTGAAGGGTCTGAACTAGGGATCTTAAGGAAGCTTGGGTCAAAATTTGAGACCAGGGTAATTTACGGTTTGGGTTGGGCGATTTCTGCAAGTCTGACAACATTTCAGCTCTGTTAGAAAGTAGATTCTGGATAAACTTGGGTTGAAGGGTTCTATGAAATTCCACTAGAGGGGGGGGGGGGAGGGGTGAATAGTGGATTTAAATGAGAATCGAAAATTAAAAATAATTGCAGTCAACACACAGAGAACACAAGATTTATACTAGTTCGGTCAAGCCCCTGACCTACGTTCAGTCTTCAAGTCTTACCACTTGAGTATTTCACTATTTCCTTGTCAAACCCAACAAGGATAAATATTACAACACACTCATACAGACAACCCTGTAGAGGTCTTCTTCTCATAACCGAGAAGAATCAATACTAAAAAGCTGAAAGATTACACACTTTCCCTATAGAACCTTCAAAACAATATGTAACAGATGAATGCACTTTTAGAATATCTCAATTTTGAAGATTCACTTAGAATGTTCTTTTTTCAAAAGTAGAAAGAATAACTACTCAAGAGAATGAACTTTTCTTTTTTATTTTTCTTAATACAAATTCATGTTTTTGTCAATAAGCTCTCTTGCTTTTTTGACATCTTTTTGTTTGTATATATAGGTTTACAGAAAGACGTGTCTTTTTTAAACACTATTTCAAATGAGTGTACTTTTTGATATAAGACACCTTGTCTCTTCAAGACATCATTTCTTTTATGAAAAAGTTGTGTACTTTAGAATATAAAAATTTTTGTACCATTTTACTTTTTCATAAGTTGTCATTTCTTGAATAAATGCTTTGTTTAAACAATAAATGTTTGTGTAATATAAAAACAAGGCTTTTACTATAAATCGTCATTTCTCAATTAAATGATTTAAAGTATAATAAATGCTTCAACATTTAAAATAATGATTATTTTATAAATCGTCATTTCTTGAATAAATGCTTTGTTTAAACAATAAAATAAAAATAATGCTTTTACTACAAATCTTCATTTCTCAAATAAATGATTTGAAGTACAATAAATGCTTGAGTAATACTTAAATTATAAATCACCATTTGAGTAAATGTTCTTATATCATGAGCTATTATATCTTTTTAATAGTTGTCTTTTACATAAATGCTTTTGAAATCATGAGTTATTATATCTTGTCAATAGTTGTCTTTTTCATAAATGCTTGTAGGAAGTACAATGATTGTTCTAAAAGGTTTGATTTAACCTTTTTAAAATAATTCAAAAACATACTTAATGGGTATATTTAAAAATTGTCTTTTTGAATTTATGACTCATACGTTAATGTATAGTTTTTTAAACATATATAAAAATATGAATTATGCATGCTTTTTGAAGGTTCTGTTACATATGACTCTAAGAAGGAAAAATGACATTCTTGAAGTGTCCGATCATCTCCATCTTGAAGAGAGACTTTTGAAGCTTGAGCCAATCAAGCTTTCGTTCAGATATCCGAGTATGATTGCTTCAAATGTTGCACATGATCAAATAATGTTCACTATTCTTTAGTGAAAGAACCTTGCATCAAATACACGTTAGATACACAACAAATTATATCATATCAAATCATAATATAACATTTCACATATCATCATGTTAAGCATAAGCATATCATATTATCTCATATTACATATTCATCATCAAAATATTGTTTCTCAACATTCTAGGCTTGTGAAATGCTTAAGGATGGGGTTCTAATAACTTACAAGACTTGGTTCAGGTATGCTAAGGCTTGCTGAAGGTCTTGGTCAATCGGGGTTGGCTAGAGTTTCACCTTTAGGCTTGGAAGGGTCAAACCCTCTAAGTTGTTGGTGCATTCCATATAAACCGATTGGTGTTGGATGCTTGAACTTAGTCCTTAGGCAAATCAGACCCAATGAATATCTTATCACTTTTAATGGGCATAAAGCCGATTTTGAGAGAGAAGATTTTATTTCATTTTTTCATTCGTGATTTTAAATACACCAAATTGAGCCTCTTTTATAGACTAAGAAAGCTCTTATAAAAGCTTTACAATAAACAAAACAAATTAAATTAGAAAATACCTAATTCTAGATAAACCTACTCCTTAGCTGAAACCTCCCTTAACTCATTATTTTAGAGCCCAATGCACAAGGATCACTTGGGCATCCCAAGATCCATTAATGAGAGACCCCAAGAGGCTGCAAGAGTCCCCTAGAAGACTTAAATACCTTAGAGCGCCAAGGGGAGTGGAGGCCACACATCCTTCCATGAAGTCTTTTGGAGGGGACGCTCCATGTGGGTTTCACTTGCATTCAATATTTGCATTAATTGAGAAGGTGTTCAAGGGTGGTTCCCACACTACTGTGCGGCTGCTGGCTGAGATAGTTTGCAAGGCTGATGTGGCTGAGATACTTGACATGGGTCTCATTTGGCTGAGGTAGCTTGCAACAATTGAAGCTTGGATAACAGATCTGTCATATTTGGACCCTTGAAGCTGGGTCGGGCTCTTTCACCACTTGGTTCGTACCAAGGACTTGGGCAATGGATCTGGAATAGGGTCTTTAAAATTTGGATTCACATTATCTGTGTGGGTGAACAATAAGATAATTGTCTGGTTGCTCAATTTTGATCAAGTGCATTGTCAACTGATAACTTAATTGCTCGTGGCCTTGAGAGCATGGCAGTTCTTTCAAAGGGAGCAAAATTTTGGTTAGGATAGTAGATAGGTTGGTTGGGTATGGCCTGAATTTTAGGACATTTCACAATTTATGGCTAGACTTATAAAGGCCTTGCATAGCCATACCTGGCTGTCTTGCACATATAACTCCTAAATTATCTTGATCTTCAAGGGTAACTTAAAAACTAAGCAACCAAGAGAAAAAGGAGAAGATAACGGTTTTATAAAACGCAAAGTTTTTTATACTTATTAATTAATTAGGGTGTATATGTTTTCAAACAAAAAGTGTGGGTTCCTTGGAAAGTGAAAAAAAAAGAAATAAAAAGGAGGGCTTGTTAACAAGTCCAACCTCCAATAGGTTGAAAACGGGCTGTGCTTGGGACCCAACTTCATTTTAAACTGAAACTGACCCATTCTAAAATGTAGATCGGATCAAAAGATTGGCCCATGAATATTTGACATCCCCTCTATGCGGTAATCTCCTTTCTTATTGGGTAAGATGAGGCAAAAAGGGTAGCGATAAAAAAAAAGACGAGATCTGCCTACTGCTCACACACGAGGGGAGCCAAAAATTTGGAAGTTGCAAAAATTTATAAAGTATGGAAAAGAAAAGCCCAACACTGAATCGTGTGCCACGTTCTAAGAGAAGAGATCCCTGTACAAATGGCACTATCCGATGCTCGCTTAACTTATAGACATAACGGGGAGTCACCCGGACTCTGACCCAAAGTAGGAAATTTAAAAGCCCGAAAAAGCCTCGCAATAAACATTCGGTGGAGGGAGGGAGGGAGGGAGGGAGAGATCATTTTATGATTTCCTTCGCCACGCCCATCGCACCCTCAGCCTGCCGATCCCTTCCACCCTCTCTCTCTCTCTTTTTGATTTTCAAACGACGGAACGGAAGCACGAGACGACGAGGAGCAAAAAACGAAGAAAAGAGAGAGAGAGAGAGAGGTTTTCTCTTGACGAACCCCATCGCACCCTCCGATCCGTCCTCTCCCACTTCCCCTTTTCGGGCGCCTCCTTTCTCCCTCTCCCGCTCAATTCCCGCTCCGATCCGTCCCTCCTTTGCCCTAATTCACTCTTCTCTCCTCCGATCGTCCTTCCCTCCAATCTTAGTAATTTCCGGTGGCTTTCCTGGTAGGGTCGTCACCGGAACCCAAGGGATCCCGATCCGGATCTCCTCTTCCCGGTAGTCATTCAGTCAGGGGCTTGCGATCGACGGCCGCTGTAGTTTCTAGGGATTGAATTGTTTCTCCAACGGCGAGATCTCGTTGCTGATCGGCAGATCTTGTCATGGAGGCCATGGAGGAGTTGGTCCAGCTCTCGGACTCGATGTTACAGGCGGCCGCGGTGCTCGATGACGAGGACGCCCCTGATGAGGCGTCGAGGAGGAGGACGTCCACTTTCACGAACATCGTCGCTCTCGGCAATGTTGTGAGTGGTCCTTGTGCCCTATTTCCTTTTCCATCATTCTCGGTGAAGAACTGGATTCCGTGCATTCGACCTTTGGTTTCGTGTTCAGAAACCTGTTGTTGCGTATCGATCTGGTTCCCGAGCCCTTAGGTGCTCGGCTTGGCAGCCGTTTCTTTCCTTCATAATTTTTCATATTTTGATTGCATTTTTCTTGTTTATATTCATAGGATTCTTGATTAGTCGGTTGCGTTCTATTGGTTAATTATGAAGAATCGTTTCATCGATTTCCGATTCATGATGTTTTAAAGAGAAATGATGCGTGCGTGAAACATCACACCACTCTTGGCATGCAAAACCTGGTCGGATCGTTGATTTTGGCGCCATTATCATCCCATATCCCATTCAGGATAGGTGCCGCTTACCCAGGTGAGGTTGGATAATGAAGCATCCAATACGCCTCACGATTACCAGAGCAATGTGGAGCTTCATGTTAGAGCGTTGCCTCTTACGGCATATGTTGCGGTGTGCTTGCCCCGTTTGGTCTCGGTTAGGATGATGATTATGTAAACATTTGTTTAGAATAAACTGATAAAACGTATGGTGCTAAATGCATCGTTGGATCAGTCAATAAAATGATATACCGAACCTAAGTGGGTCTCTATTTAAGCTTTCCTTTTGAATATGTGATGCATACCAAAAATCGTGTACTGGGTATTACACGGAGTTTATGCCAAATTTTGTAGCATTGGAATCAAATTTAGGATTTTTATTTTTTTTGTTAAACACATACAGTAAAATGGATTCCGAAGTTCTGATATTCTTGTTCCCCTTGACAGGGAGCTGGAAAATCAGCTGTATTGAACAGTCTGATTGGGCATCCTGTTCTGGTAAGTGACTTACTTTGTAATCTAACTTGTTTTGACAATAGTTAATATTGAATTGATGGAGCCATATTCAATCCCCCCTTCTGCTCATAGTTCTTACTTGGTCTTAAGTAGTCTCACAGCTGTTTCTTGATCTGCAGCCGACTGGGGAAAACGGTGCTACGCGTGCACCTATCTGTATTGATTTGCAGAGGGATGGTTCTTTGAGCAGCAAAGTTCTTGTTTTGCAGATTGACAGTAGATCGCAGCAGGTTTCTGCAAGTGAGTCCTCTCTTTTGTTGCTCAGTTTTCTTGAGTAACTTGCTTTATTATCTTCTTACTATATTGGTTTTCTTGATTGCGATTCTAGTTTGGATGTTGCTTGTTGCTGCACATATTAGCACATGCTTTTGTTTTTCTTTACTTGAATTCAATGTCACATACTAATTGGTAGGCTTCCATTTCATAAATTATACTTGACATATTAACTGATCGGTCTGGGACATCTATTAGATGTGTGCTAATCTTGCACAATTGAAGATAAAATGATGGTTCTGGGCCTCTTCCAGCAAGGAGTAGCACATTTTATTTTATTTTATTTTATTTGTTTTTTTGTTTTGTCCTGTGTGTATATGGTCCCTTTTAGTCTGGTGGATTTCACATGCTAAGCATGAATGTGGCAGGTGCTCTTCGTCATTCCCTTCAGGATAGACTAAGCAAAGGAGCTGCATCTCAGAGCTCTGGAAAGAACCGTCCAGAGGAAATATATATGAAACTACGCACAAGCACAGGTTGGTTGCATATCTTATTCACCATGCTTTTCAATGTTTATGTTCATCCTCCATCTGGAGGCTTATATGTTGTCTGTTGATATTTAGAAGTTGTGAATAACTTGTATAGTTCACACACTTATCGATTATGTGTTTCCATTCCAATATGACTCTGAAATGTATGTTCTTATTTCAAATCCCTTTGTCTTTTACTATCTTCCGTAGTTCATACAGGTACTCTTCATATGCTGTACTATTATTATGAATCAACATGTTGACTTGAATTGTTATATGTCTGTGTGTGATGTTTGTTGATTGATTCTTCTCAGCAAAGACCCATCTTGACATATGGTTTAGTTCCACACACTTTTAGAACTTTGACAATTTTTTGTTCTAAGTTGTGGCAAGGAATTCCAGGTGGAACTTATGCCATATGGACTCCTCTTTCTTCTTTCTGCACCTGCACTATGTGTGTATGATGCTAAACATGGTGCAGAGCACTTGATGAATACTTAGCATACATTATGGTATCAGCCATAAAAACTTGTGTTGTTCTAGTGGTAATATTTAGAACTATAATCAAGAAAACTCAGCTCTTTCACTTAATGGGCGAACAACCCATCCATTGAATGTACTACTTCCCAGCTGCCATGGTTTTAAGACGGAAAGTTCTAGGCCTGTTTTTTGAATTTCAGATTATGACTTGGTGTTTCTGCAGTATTATTTTTGATGTATATGATTCACTATTATAAAACTTATAATATATATGTTTACGCAAATAATGTAACCATATAACATAACTATATTCTTAAAAAAAGACCTTTTTTTGATGACGAGGAACCAGAGTTACCGGAAGTGCCTAGGTAAGTGGGGAAGCGTGGAACGTAATGCTTCCGAAACACGCGGGTAAGCGCCATTTTTTAATGGGAAGCGTGCTTCCCCTTTATGGGAAGCGTGCTTCCCTTTTATGGGAAGCACGCTTCCCTTTAATGGGAAGCACACTTCCCTTTTATGGGAAGCATGCTTCCCATCACACTTCCCCTGCGCTTCCCCTATTTTTTCAATTTTTTTTGTATTTTTTTTGTATTTTTATTTATTTTTTCGCTTCCCCCTCGCTTCCTAGGTCGCTTCCGGTTCGCTTCCTAGGTCGCTTCCGAGACGATTCCCGATTCGCTCCTAAGTGGTCCCACGCTTCCCGCTTCCTAAAAGTTTGAAAGTGCCTCGCTTCCCTCTCCCCGTATCGCTTCCCGCTCCCGCTTCCCGCTCCCGCTTCCTCAACTGACAACCATGCGAGGAACCCTCACTGATTTATTTGGATGATGGTTAGATGGGCATGTGTTAAAGCTTTAGCCTCAAGTATTGAATCATATGGTATTTTTCTACGTTGGGAAGGGGACACAATGCGGATATGCTTGATATATATTATAACAATTCTCAAAAATTAGGACACGTGGCATGGTGCACACACATAAATGTATGTGTGCATGTGTATAACAACAATTCTAAAACACTATAATTAAGAACATCAAATAATGAAACTAAGTTGACATTAAAATACAATGTAATTGATGACAAATTTTAATTGAAAAAGAATGCAAGTGAACACAAAATCCGTAAATAAGATCATAAAAGTAAATAAGATCACAGAATCAGTGAACACAAGTGAATGCAACTAAGTTAATGAAACATTGCTGACTGTATGGGATGCTGGTTTGACTGTGTCCATGAAGTGTCCTAGAGTGGCATGTTGTGTTCATATGGGGTATGCGTTTTATGTGAAGTGTCCATGTGACACAGGTGTTGTTGGAAATTTTAATTGACATTCAAATACATTTGTTGTTATAGATTGCTCAATAGTGCAAATGTCTAGTTTAATATGAGTATCTAGGTCAGGCAACCATTCTCTCACTTGACATTCTGTTCGTAGAAAATACTTTGCCGTAGACAATTGCTTTATGAGTTGATTTGGATGATCCACATCTCTATGTGATTATTAAACCACTTCATTATTATCCTTGACTTGGTTTATTCATTTTTTGCAGCTCCTCCCCTGAAGTTGATTGATCTGCCTGGATTGGATCAGCGGGTTATGGATGATTCCGTGGTTAGTGTCTGTAATCTATTTTCCTTGTCTCTTTATTTGTAGTTTTCATTGTTGCCATCGTAGTTACCTTTTAATTTTTCTAAAGTCATGTCAAATTTTGTATTTTTTCCCTCTGTAACTTTCAGCTTGGGGTTTAGGTGTTGTTTTATCATTTGACATATGATATTCTTTTTGCCAGATCAGTGAGTTTGTGGGACATAATGATGCCATCATGTTGGTCATTGTACCTGCTTCCCAGGCACCAGAAATTTCTTCCTCTAGAGCCCTTAAAATGGCAAAGGAGTATGATGCTGATGGTGGGTGTTAATTTCATGTTTGTTGGCACATATTGTTAATGCAATCCATTTTTATCGTCTGGATATAACCTTTGCTGGGCAGAGTTTGATATGTAAACATGTCCTTTCTCTGCTTCTTGTCCATCATTGAGTTATTTCATGGTAATGTGAAATTTCTGTTGTTTTAATCGTAGGTATGAGAACCATTGGCGTTATTAGTAAAATTGATCACGCAGCTACAGATCAAAAATCTCTTGCTGCTGTTCAGGCTCTTCTTCTAGGTCAGGGCCCACGTAATGCAAGTGATATTGAATGGGTTGCTTTAATTGGTCAATCTGTTTCTATTGCATCAGCACAATCAGGATCTGTAGGCTCTGAGAGCTCACTGGAAACTGCTTGGAGAGCTGAAAGTGAAAGTCTGAGATCCATACTTACTGGTGCTCCACAGAATAAGCTTGGTAGAATAGCTCTGGTTGATACTCTTGCTCATCAGATTCGTAGTCGGATGAAAGTGAAGCTTCCAAGCCTTATGACAAGGTTTCTTCTTTAGATTGCTTATAGATCTATGTGTTTCTTAGGCTTAAAAATGGTCAATGCTTCACTGCATTTACAAAGTTTACATGGTTGTTTATGTAATGAAATAGTGGAAAATACAAAAACAATGCCACTAAGGGCTTTACAAGACAAGCACAAGTCCGCTATAGGACAAACTTATAGCCAACAAGGGGCAGCAACACAAGCACTAAGTGCAAATAAAACATTAAGGAATTAAATAGAAAAACAAAAAATATAAAAAATATTCATCTTTATTGAGCATAAATGCTTAAGAGAAACATTAACAATTGAGGGGGAACAAAGTCCCTTTATATACATACTACAAGGGAGAGAGACCAAATGGAAGCTCCCAACGGTCATATTTATGACTGTTGGAGAGCCTCCAACGACCATAGAGCCCTTGCTTAAAAGGGCAAATTACAAAAAAGGAAAAATTAATAAAAAAGGAAAAAACTGTTCCTAATGAACTGTCCCTATTACATGAGTAAAATGATGAAAATACCCCTAGAGGATATTTAGCTATTACATTATATATATATACATCTTAACAGTTTATATATTATCTTTGAAATGTGTTTGTATTTACTTCACCAAGGAAGGGAAATGAAGAAGTAATGCCGGACACACAAGCGAGATGAAGGATTTTTTACATCCAAGTGAAGCAGGAAACAAGAAGTGTTTAAGAAGTGAACTATGAAATCTTTCAGATTTAAAAGTAACTAATCATATTATAGTATGTAATTTTTCCATTATCAATCCAAGACCTATTGCATTCTTCATCCACAAAAAGTGTAACTATCTAATTGTAAGAGAACTTAATGAAGGTTTCCTGCCTACGCAACAAGAAATTGTAAGAGATGCAACAAGCAAGTTTGCAATTATACAGTCAATTATTCTGTGTATTAGTGGATGCATAACGAAGAAGCAGTTTTTGCATGTTCAGTTGACAAAAAGATGCCAACTAGGTAGCAAGTATGCATGAACTTTAGCGTAACCTTTGGCGACAATTCCAGAATTACATGCATATGTGTGTAATCCTGTAAATATTTTTCTTATGAACAGGGAAAATGCTGAATGCTTTCATCCTGTCTTATATTTTCATGTGAATTATCTAAAAGGATTTTTATCTTTATAAAACTGGAGTTATCCTGTTTTTTATTTTAACTTTTAAGAGATTAGAGAAAATCGATAACTGTTTGCCCTTAAAGTAAAACTGCTCTCCATAGGAATCATGGCTTCTAATCTGCAATATGTTGCCTATTTAATGTAAGGCATCCATGTGTGAAATTATATGCTTCCCATGTCCTAAGAAGCTGGCTCCAAAATGCCTAGATTTCTGCTTCTGAGATGAATTCAAGTGAGAAGGCTTCAGCAGATTCTTTAGTGCTTTTAGAAACAATAAGCGGATTGCATGCATAGCATGGTTCACCTTTCTCAACCTCTGTCAAGGATGGGGAGTTGCGACGGTCTTGTTACCAAACTCCTGGAAGGGGACCTCATACATAACGCACTGTTCCAGCTCTTACAAGCACAGTGGCTTTGAATCCATTCATTTCCTGTTAGTGAACCAGGGCTGGGAACTTTAAGCTACCTGTGTGGGGTCAAACCATTGTTTCCTGCTATTGTATGGTTGCCTACTCGAAATGAACGTTGCTAGGGATTATTGAGGAATAGAAGCATCCTCTGTTGCTATTTCTTGCAAGCCCAAGTTCCTTACAAAATTAGATGATAATGTGATAGACCAATCCAGTTAGGTTGCGTTAAGATACATATATATATGTATGTAGGTACTGGTTCATTGTTTTTTATTAGTTTACTTGGTTTGAAATAGTGTTTGTTCTTTTGGGATTTCTAGGTTGCAAGGGAGGTCCCAAATGGTGGAGGATGAGTTGGTGAGGCTTGGTGAACAGATGGTAACTACTGCTGAAGGAACAAGGGCCATTGCGTTGCAGCTTTGCCGTGAATTTGAGGACAAGTTTCTCCAGCATATTGCCACAGGCGAGGTGGGCATCTTACTGTAATCTATTCATGTCCTCCATATATTTGTTGCTTATTTCTTTTCTTTAAATTGATTTGCCTTAATTTTTGATGGACAATTCTAAAAGCTTCGAACTCTATCCTGGATTTTTTTTTACTTTATTTAGTGTTTGCAGTTATTCACTAAGTTTGACATGGGCTTGAATATTACCAAGGTTGCTGGCCATGAAAACTTATGTTGCCTACACAAGTTAAAGGATGGAGATTGGTGTTGTGGACTTTGTTGGAGGCTTGAAGTTTGTTTGATAGTCTAAAGTTAATGCTAGTTTTAGCTGTTGGAATTCCTTTGGATGGGATTTTATTGGGTTTCTGTTAGCAGAGTCAGCTACAGCAGATTTCTTGAGGCCTTCTTGATATGCACAACCACCACAAAGGGAGAGGTGCACAAAGGCACAAGAACACTTAGAACAATGTACACAAAGGTACAAAGAGATAACCCCAAATGCAAAATATAAAGAGTTTTATTGAGCAAGTTGGAGGACAATGCTCCCAATAATGAATGAAAATACAATAGGGGTTCAACCCCTTTTATAGAAGAGAGGAAGCCTTGTAGGGGCTCCCACTAGTCGTTGGAGCCCCTCCAACGGATAGAAATCTAACCGTTGGAGGGGTCCAACGACTAGTGTTGGACCCCCCTCCAAGGTTGACTAAGTAAACTTTAATATAAAAAAAAAGAGAAAAAGAAAAAAGGAAAAGAAGAAAATAAAAAGAAATAAATTACAAACATATTTACAGGTGTAAATATGCGTAAAATAGAACAAAAGACAGAAATACCCCTGGGGTTACATGAAGGGAATATATATATATAACAATAGACATACATATATGTATATGTATCTTTCATCATGTACATATAAAAATATATGTACATAGGAGATACAATTTAACATACTCCCTCAAACTTAGGGCAAAATGACCGAGATTTTGCCAAGAAGAAAATTAAATCTAGGAGAGCATAGAGCCTTGGTGAAGAAATCTCTCAACTGATATTCTTAAGTCACGTATGAAAGATCTATAATTCTTTGCAAGTATGCTTCTCTAACGTAGTAGCAATCCATCTAAATATGCTTTGTGCGTTCATGAAATGTGTGATTTTTGGCAATGTACATTACACTCTTATTATCACAGCACAACTTAGTGGGTCCTTGAACCTGAATCCCCATATCATGTAACAGTTGATGAATCCACACAATTTCCATAGTTGTAGAAGCCATGGCTTGATATTCTGCTTCTGTGGATGACAGAGACACCTTTTGTTGTTTCTTGCATCTCCATGAGATTAAGGATTCATCTAAAAAATACAAAAGCCTGTAGTGGAGTGACGATTATTTAGGTCACCTCCCCAATCAAAGTCAGTATATGCAATCAAATTTAATTCAGAGGATGGGGAAAGAAAACCTCCCTTGTTGATAGTTCCTTTTATGTATCTGACAACTCGGAGAACAACGCCCATATGAACGGATGTAGGAGCATGCTGGAACTGGCTTGCAGTGTGCACGACGTGTGAGATGTCTGACCTTGTGATGCTAAGATACATTAGAGACCCCACAAGTTGCCGGTAGGGGGTAGGATCCTTCAACAGAATCCCATCATCGATTTTCATCTTTGATCCTACAATTTCAGGAGTTTCACAATTTTTTTCATCAGTAATACAAGATCTGTCAAGAATCTCACATGCAAGTTTGGTTTGAGACAAAAAATAGCCTCTATGAGAATAGGCTATCTTAATACCAAGAAAATAAGTTAGATACCCCAAATCTGACATTTCAAACCTTTCTTTCAAAGTGTTTTTAATATCTTTGATACCCTTTATGTCACTATCTGTTATCAACATAAAGCAGTAAAATCACAATACCTGCATTAGACCTTTTGACAAACAGAGTAGTGTCAGTGTAGCATGAAACAAAACCATTTTGAACCATTACTTCATTAAATCGATTATACCAAGCCTTAAGAGCTTGTTTTAAACCATAAAGAGCTTTTTGCAAACGAAGGACTTTTCCCTTTTGAACATCCAAGCTGGGAGGAGCATCCATATATACTTCTTTATTAAGGTCCCTGTTTAAAAAAGCATTTTTGACATCCATTTGATAAATGTTCCAGTTTTTAATAGAGGCAATGGTGATCAGACATCTAACAGTGACCATTCGTGCAACGTTGCTTTCTTCGTAATCAATGTCGTATTCTTGACTATATCCCTTAGCGACAAGACATGCTTTATATTTCTCAAGAGTGCCATCACTCTTGGTTTTGATTTTATAAACCCATCTACATCCTATTGATTTCTTTCCTTTTGGGAGATCTTGAAAAACCCAAGTTTTAGCTTTGTTGAGGGCTTTAAGCTCGTTATCCATGGCGTCCCTCCACTCTATTCTTTCCTTGGCTTCTCCAAAATTTCTAGGTTCTTGGTAGGAGTGAATAGCACTAAGACATGCCCTATGCTTTGGAGAGAAGGACTCATAGGATATAAATCTAGAAGGATTTTTCCTAGATCTTTTGGTTCTTCGAGATTGGTTAGAAAAGATTCACTAGGGTCACTATATTTTTCTATTGCACTTCTAAAGGTACTTTTATCTTTATGTGTATAGGTGATTGGCTCAACTATCATTTCTTCTTCATGTTGGATGGGTTGTGGAGTACTTTCACTTCTACCCACATCCTCATTTACTTCATCATCACTTAAAAAATCTTCATTTCTAGATAATAGTTCAAACAAAAAAGAGTAATCAACATTATCTTCATGAGCTTTGTGTTCTTCAAAACCACTTATGTTCTCTAAAAAGGTCACGTTTCTTGAAACATATAGTTTGTCATTTTTAATATCATAACATCGAAAACCTTTTTGTGTTTCCGAATAACCCAAAAATGCACAAGGAATAGCTTTAGGAGACGATTTATCATTTTTGTCGGTGAGGACAATACACTTACAACAAAAAATTCTTAGTCTATTGTAGTCGGGTTCCTTTTTATATAAGATTTCAAAAGGGGTTATTTGGTTCAAATTTTTGGATGAAAGTCGATTTATGAGGTAAACTGATGCAAGAGCCGCTTCGGCCCAAAATCTTTTTGGATTTTTTTGAGAAATGAGTAATGTTCTTGTAGTTTCTATTATATGTCTATGTTTTCGTTCGGCTAATCCATTTTGTTGATGAGTTTTGGGACAAGACCTTTGATGAATAATTCTATTATTTTCAATATAACTTTTGAAATCATTTGAAAGATATTCTCCCCCGGAATCGATTCTAAAAATTTGTAATTTACTATTAAATTGGTTTTGTATCATCATATGGAAAACCTTAAAGGTAGAGAACAACTCATGTTTATGCTTGAGGAAGTAGATCCAACTATATCTTGAAAAATCATCAACATAAATAACATAATATGAAAACCCTCCTTTAGACACAACGGGTGTCGGTCCCCATACATCCGAATGCACAATTTCAAAAGGCTTAGTTGAAAACGTAGTTCTTTGTCCAAAAGATAAGCTTCTCATTTTACCAAGAATACAATCATTACAATTGAAGTTGTCTTTACATAAAGTTTTGGTAAAATATAAATAAGAAAGCTTGACAATATTTGGGTGCCCAAGGCGTTTATGCTAAACATTTATATCCTTATGTTGGGCAATATTACAAAAAGAATGTTTTGAAACTTGAAGAAATTCCATAAAGTATAAATCTCCCTTCCTAGAGCCTTCTCCAATCAACTTCTCGAACCGGCGATCCTGTATCCAACATTGATTTGATGAGAATTTGATATCACACCCATGATCCGATAGTTGAGAGACGAAAAACAAATTTAAATTCAATTTTGGGATAAATCTAACTTTAGGAACAAAAAAAACATTGACTTTCAAAATCTCCAATTCCCTTTATTTCAAGAGAAGCCCCATCCGCTGTAGAAACAAAAGAGTGACAAATTTTTTGAGTATTTAGAAAGTGCAAAAACATTTGGAGTCATATGAAAGGATGCACCCGTGTCTAAGAGCCAAAGAATCTTACCGGGAGGAGAGAAGATGGACATGGCGACTCTGAAAACGGATCCCTTGAGGAGAGGTTGAAGAGCTTCCATTATTTGATTTAGAGATAATGTGACATTGTTGGAAGTTGATGATCCTTCCTCCTTGTATTGTTGGAACGTTGTAGACATAGCCACCATCTTTTTGCATTTAGGACATCTAGGTTTAATGTGACCCGGTTCTTTGCAAAAGTGGCATATGATTTTGCTATAATCTCTTCTTCCATATTGTCCACAATTTTCTCTTCCTCTTTGATTTTTGTTGAAGTGAGGGGGTTTATATGTTTTGACATTATTTCCTGGTCTAGAGACGGCATACGCACCCTCATCTTCATCTTTAGAGGGAACGGCCAACACACTTTGATTGGTTTTTTTCATCCCCAATCGAGTTTTTTCTCCACTTAGCTTGGTAAGTAAATCTTCCAACGGAGGAGAAGAGAAAGAAGAGAAGAGAGAGGACCTGGTTTGCTCGAATTCGGGTTGA
Source organism: Nuphar pumila (assembly GCF_984573655.1). Classification (NCBI taxonomy): domain Eukaryota; kingdom Viridiplantae; phylum Streptophyta; class Magnoliopsida; order Nymphaeales; family Nymphaeaceae; genus Nuphar; species Nuphar pumila. The sequence continues at coordinate 95,802,790 of NC_143260.1, read as the reverse complement.
AGCCCGTTTAAAAAGTTGAAGAAGTGATCCTCTTCAAGTTGTTTGGCCCTTAATTCAATAGCCTCTCCACTCCATTTAGGTTCTTGAAGAGCAAGTTCATCCCAAATGGTGGATAGCTCGGCAAAATATTCTCTAACGGACATTTTCCCTTGTTGAAGGGTCAATGCCTTCTTTTGAAGGTAATATTTATGCGACAAATCTCTTGAAGTATACATTCTTTCGAGATATTTTCATACTTGAAATGCTTTCTTGAACTTCAAAATATTGGCATTTATCTTCGTTTCAACGTAAGAAAAGAACCATGAGAGAATTTTGTAGTTTTTCATCTCCCATTCTTCATGTCTTTTGTTATATTCTTCAAAATCTTTTTCTCTTTCTTCGCCATCAAGAACCTTTATTTCACCTTTATCAATAATGGTGATCTCAGGTTCGTGTTCGGGAATGGTTCCTTTAACATATCCCCAAAGACCTTTCGGGGATTACATGAAGGGAAAATATATTATATATATATATATAACAATAGATACATATACATATATGTATGATACATATATGTGTATGTATCTTTCGTCATATACATATAAAAATATATGTACATAGGAGATACAATTTAACACCATGTTCAACATGGAAGGTCGATGGAGGTTGTGTTTGATCCACAACCTAGCAGAAGATTGAAGAGATACAGAAAACACATAGTATATGACAGATTTGCGTAATGGAAGAAGATCTAAATAATCTTTTGACTGTGCTGTTCATATGTTTGAGGCAGTCATGGGTTTTTCTTCCGTGCAAGCTGTGGTCATGAAAATTGTGATGGCTAGACGAACATTGACCTAATGGATGAGATATTGTTTCTTATGCATGTGCATGACTGCCCATGGAGGTATATGTGCATGTCTAGAAAAGTTTAAGATTATATTCTATACATGTATCCAAAATAAACATGTTACTCTGGAAATCATTTTGAAATTGTAGGATCAACTTGGTTTTAGGGGCACATGCATGGTCATCTTCAGTATGCAATTGAAGTTCACATCCAAAGTGGCATTTCAACCCCAGCAAACAAGACTTTTTAATTAAGCCATATCAAATGATGATTTGGGAATCAAGTTGCATATCAGAGATGTCGATGAGACGTGTAAGTACAATTTGTGTCATCCTTGCTGCAGAACTTAGGCTACACGATGCGATCCATGAAACTTAGATGAAACCAAGTTTGTGTGAGCATCCTGTAAAGAACTGTCAAAATGGATTTTGTTTGTGGATCGGCCTACCAAGTATTCCCTCTTTCACTCATTTATTGTTTGCAGATGACATATTATCTGAAGAGGCATCTCTTCATAATTTTGGGGGGTACTAACTTCTGCTGAGAATCTTTGCTATGATGCTGAGTTTGAAAATTAGCGAGGATAAATATAATTTAATTTTTTACAGTGTGGGGGTGACTTAACAATGATGACAAGTTAAATTTTTGATTGTCAAATTGGTGATCAACCAATAAAACATCTTGGACTTTCAATGCCCACAGGCATGTCCAGATGAGACACTGGCGAATATAGAAGATAAGTGGATAAAAAAAGTAGAGTTTTTGGGCATAGTGTGCGTGTGTGTGTGATTAATTGGGAAGATTACTTTGATTGTACCAAATTCTATCCTGGTGCATTTTTTATTTTTACAGTGCCTGAAAAAACCAAGAAAAAGGTTGGTAAAAAAAACTAGTTTTTTCCTTGTTACAGGGGTTAATCGGATAGGATGCAGTAATGAATTGGAAAAAGGACTCTCAACCCTTAAATCTTGGTGAACTTGGCATTAGAGATCTCAGCCTGATGAATAAAGACTTTTAACAAAATGGATAAGATACATATGCTCCTAGTGGCTAAGATCATGGATAAATAAATCACAGATTGAGCTAGATTATCAAAAGAGTAGTCCTTGATGTGAAGCGGGCACATGCAAGATCTGTGTGTATCTTCCGGATGACTCTAATTGTTGATATCTTGGTATCAAGGCTTCAAGGGAATATACTAGTGTAGTGTAAACAACCAATGGACAGGTATAGAAGGGATGACATGCTGTGCGTATTGTTTAAACTAAACAAGGTATGTGTAGTTGCTGTACATTCGATGACTTTATGTTGCCTCAGATCTCTCGTTCATTACTAATATTTTAGTCATCCTCCCTCTCATTGCTAGATCCATCTCCAAGTTATCTTTCTTCCAGTCATAGAATTTTTTGTTTGTTGGGGGCTTAACCTTTCCCTGATATTTCGGCTATAGTACCTTTCATTGATGTTAAAAGAGGAAAACATGAGAGGAAAGAAGAAAAAATAATGAATAGAAAAAGAACCCACCAATAAATCAACTTACCCATGTGAATCTGGTTTAGCTTGACACTGGACCCAAGTTTTAGGAACCTACACAAAACATTGAAATTAAATTTAAAGAAGATTGTGACCAGAGTAGATCATGTTTACTAAATTCCCTTCTATGGGTCTCTAATTGCCTATATAATTGCGATTCAGTGCCCTACATTTGACGACCGCTAATAACCAAGATAGGCAGACTATGGTGTACATTTTATTCCTAGTTGGATTTTAAGGTTCAGTTCTTTCTTACATCTTGATGATGATGACAGATAGCTCTGGTATATAGATTATTTGTATGTAACTATATCTTGTATGTATGTATATAAAGGCTCGAAAAAACTGGCGGATAAAAATGTGGAATTAGAATTAGTTTGGATCCAACCAATGACTGGTTCACGCATTTTCACATGATTATATCACATAATCTATCTCTTGGTGGTGACTCTTGATATCAATTCCATGGAAATAAAGAAAATTCATTTGTGCGTTATAAGGGTTTGAATATAAGCTATGTCACATGCTTGTGGTTGCAGCAGGTATGACACAAGAATTTCTGAAAATATGGGTGTGGGGTTGCACTATGCATGCTTGACCAAATCAGGTCCGATTGCACTGATCAAACTATGATACGACCCCATTCTGAGCAGATCCTCTGAGAGAGAGAGAGAGAGAGAGAGAGAGAGAGAGAGAGAGAGAGAGAGAGAGAGAGAGAGAGAGAGAGCAAAGCACTTGACCTCTTTTGACTGCACCAGGTGCCATATCCACACTATGTCGATACAGGTGCATTGGGTCTTCAGAACCCATGTTATATAGGATGGAACTTGCTTTGAGTACACCATAAAGTAGGTCAAATAGAAAATTAGGATTTAGTTTGGTTCATATTAGCATTAATTTTATGTATATTAACAAATATCGCTGATATTTTTAATTTTTCACGTTTTCATCGTGTTAATAAATAAAACAAAAAATGCAATATATTCAATACTTCGCCATAATTAAATTTATCGTGTTTTTGAAAAATTGTGATAGAATTGTTTTTTCTCCAAAAGCTCCCACTTAACAATTAAGAGTAGGGCAATTGTGTCATTAAACAACTTATATTAGTATGCAATGCCAAGACAGGTAACGGCTACATGGGCTGCTAGAAAGGCACACAAGCATAAAAGGTGAATTTGAGAAGGCCAAGTGAGGTCATTATATAAAAAAGGGAGAGAGCTCCTCCTCTTCACCCCCCTTGGATATGAGATTAATTGTCCCTTGTTTTAAAAAATGCACGGATAGGACTGCACTTTTCCTTATCAAATAGAACTGTTTTTTATTATCCATTTTTTTAAGAAACATGTATGGTTCATTTGTCCTTTTTTCCTATGTTTTGAATCATTTCACTTAATATTAGAAATAATATACATTTTAAAAGAATAATGTTTGTAATTTTAATATTTTTTAATTTGCTTGAGATTTTCCAGAGATTTTTCTGAGAAAAAAATTAAATATCCTGATATTCTCTCATGCCGAGAAAATTCGGTGAATGAGATTTGTGACTGATTTTATATTCATGAAGTAATTAATCTTCTTTTGTGGAGTTACTACGTTCAACTTATGGTTTGTTTTTTCCACTACGTTCAACTTATGGTTTGTTTTTTCCCCTTTTTCCTTTGTCCTTTTCAATACATGCGAGTGAGCACTGGAAGCCTGTATCATTTACCGCCTCTTGCCTGTTGTGATTTGGAATCAATCATTCACATTTGATTGATCAAAGATGTTTACTGATTCTTTTTTTGACACCATAGGTCTTATTATGTGCATGCTCTTCATATTTGGCAGTTTGAAATGTCAGTTTCAGGATGTTGTGCGAACACTATGTCATGGCTTACATTGATTCACAAGCCCTTTGTGCAACAACTTGTTATTTCTGTTGTAGTTGTGGTTAAGGATGTATTTTCTGTTGCTTATGGAAGCAAGATATGTATTTTTTGGGCTAGTTTGCCTGGTTAGTGGCAGTTCTAATGTGCTTGTTTATATTAATTCTCAATTGTTATTAACCATATTCTGTTTAAGTTGGAAGTTGATCTCCATTCTACAACGATCTATGCTTAGGCTGTCAACTACACTTGCAAGATGGTCATTGTCAATTATCTGGCCATAGTATTTGCTTCTGATAATATCTAATTGTTCGCCTTCTAATGTGACCTCTTTTTTAGGGTGGAGGTTGGAAGGTGGTTGCAAGCTTTGAGGGAAATTTCCCCAATAGGATTAAGCAGCTTCCCTTGGACAGACATTTTGATATCAACAATGTTAAAAGGGTATTAGGAGGTTTACCTTAAGAGTTTTTTGTGCCACTTGGACTTATTTTTGGTTGCTTATCTCCTTCAATATTCACTTTTTAACATTTTCTAGGTTGTATTGGAAGCGGATGGTTATCAACCTTACCTTATATCTCCTGAAAAGGGATTGAGGTCTCTGATAAAAGGGGTCCTTGAGCTGGCCAAAGAATCATCTCGTCTCTGCGTTGATGAGGTGATTTTGTGGATACATTGGTTGTTTAAAACATTTTTATCCTTTGCATTTTTTCCCTTCTAGAAAGGATAACTAAAAATGGTTTATTTTAGTATGATTCCCAATTATATACAAGATTAATAAAAATGTTTCATTAACAAGAAAAATAATTACACCATCATTTCATGAAAGCAATCAACTTGATGTCAGTCGTCATGTTTTAATTGTATATTTTGCCTCAAGCATTGGTTATCTTTTCTTAGATCTTCTTAGGACTGTTTATGTTTCTTCTTAACATGTTCATCTAGTTTTAATTCCTTTGGAAAACATGAGTTTTGGCTGTTTATTGATATATGATCCTCCCTTAACTAGTAAAAAGTCATAAGCTTTTGTTTTATTTATTTATTTATTGGGGTTTTCTCGTTAGCACTTATATAAATGGAATCTTGCATATTTTCTTGTAGCTTGTTGGCTTGCTTGGGATGAGAGTACGGGGTATAGTCGGATAACTATGGAAACACTTAGGATACCTGCAGATTCACAATAGCTCATGGTTAGGAAGTGTATTGTAAGGGATATTGGAATGGTCTACGGTTCAAGTTGTAACGCATGCCGGAATGGTCTAAAGTTTCAAGTTATATGTTTTACAGAAGATACAGGAAAAAAGATTTTTACATCAATTTTTTTTTAAAATTGAATAGAAATAAAAAGGTTTGTACTTTAAGAGAGCTGCTCACAAACAGTTTAAGAAAAGAACCCCTAAACAATAAAACTATCATATCAGATCAGCTTAATTATGAAAAAGAAAGAACATGACATTATGCAAGAATTAGCAATTAGTAAATGACACCAATAATAAAACCAACCATAATTTTGGAATATTATAAGTGCCCTCGTAACATGTATCAAAAAGGTCTAAAATTAATACATTTAAAAAATGAAAAATATTAAAGAGAACAGTATGTCATTGCATTGTCAAAACATCGACCATCAAATGTTAACTTCAAGAGTATATATTATATAAGAGGTCTTGAAAAATATTAAGCACACTACATTAAGTTTTTCAATCTTTCTCATCAATCACTTTCAGACAGTCATTGTGAAACCCAATACCAAAAATAAAAGGTACATTTGACTTGACCTCCATCAGGCAAACTGGCCTGAAGTGATATCGAATTCTTTCTCAATCTAGGTGGTTACATATCATGAATGTTGGGGATGACTTATCATAACTATAAAAATAAATTAATTGATCTCTTCTTGTTCTAGAATAATTTTCTTCCGTCCTGACTTTCTCTTTTATGTTTGGTCTTGCACAATGTTGTGAATAGCATTGAGACGTAGTGAGGCATAAGCCTCGAGGTGTAAAGTGTATGGTTCACAAAAAATATTAACAATTATGCCAAATAAAAAATTAAAACAAACAATGCATCATTTATGAGCCAATAATGAATATTGAATATCAAATAGACAATCTAAAATAAATTACAAAATGAATTTCGAGCAACGACTATAATGCAATAATTTAATTCATCCAACAAAGAAGATGTGATCATTTAACCAAAGAACAAGAGACAACTAATACTAATACAACATAAACAAATAAAAGTGTGAACTGTGAAGTAAAAACTAATAAGATATCAACAACTGAAGTTATTAATCATAATAAGTAATGTACTTTTACAAATCGAAAGTGCGAAAAAAATTCACACGCTTTAAGTTACTGGGGTCATGGGCTCGACATCCTGAAGGAATATAAAAAACAGTTACATATTTCTTTAGAGGACAGCATGCTTTTTGTTATAAAAAAAGTGTTAGATGTAATATATATGAACAAAAAACATGCTATATATATGATATTAAAAACAGTGATATATGAACCAAAAGAAAAACCAAAAAAGCATGCTATATATGATACATGGACAATGTATCATATATCATTTGGGCAGCATATCCTATATGTCGTACATATAAAAATAGAGTTACATATTTCTTTAGAGGACAGCATGCTATAAAAAACAGAGATACAGAAATTACATGCACACACAAACACACACTGCACACAAGACGCAGTACACACGCACACATACCACTACACTCAACTACATTCACATATACACTATATATTACACACTCATTCACATAGAAACACACACAATGCACACACACAGAGCACGCATACAAACACACACATAGCCACCACATGTTCACCTGTACACAAACAATGCATGCACTCATTATGAAAAACCCATACACACATACAACATTTATAGCACACAGCTGCAGAAAAGAAAAAGAGGAACAAAGAGAAACAAAGAAAGAGAAGAAGAAGAAGAAAGAAGGGAGAAAAGACAGAAAAAAGAAGAAAAATAAGAGAAAGGAAAAAAGAAAAGACAAAGTAGAAGAATGGAAGAATAAGATGAAATAAATAAAAGAAGAACAAAGGGCGGAAAGGATAATGAAGAAGAAGAAAGAAAAAAGCAAAAGAACGAAAAAAGAAGAAAAGAAAAAGGAGAGAGAGAGTACTAGTGGGGAAGTTGGTCACCGGGGGTATCATCGCCGGTCATCGCTGCTCGAGCTCCAGGATCACCGGTGGAAGGAAGGAGGAGGAGAAAGGGAAAAGGGGAAGAGACCCTAATCGATCGGCACCCTTCCCTTTTTCTTTATCTTATTTTTTTTAACAAAGCAAAAGAGTGATTAAATGGGGGTTTTGAGCCCATTTGACCATGGCTTAATAAGGCATGCCTCAAAGCCATTGAGGTGCACGTCTTTGGCCCTCCTGCATTTTTTAAGAGCGCCTCAAGGCTTTTACTCAAGCGCTTCGCTTCGAGGCACACATTGTGCCTCAAACTGTGCCTTTAACAACATCGGTCTTGTATATTCTTATGAATGGGGTCAATAGCACATTAATGATTTCTTATTTTATTCGGAAAAATCATGAAAAAATAAAAGGAATTTTCAACAAAATTTGGACAAAAAATGCTAAAGGTTTCTGTATGTTATGAGTCTTATGACACATGTGCCATGTTGTATGCTATTATGTCCTAAGATATGCTCTAATACAATACAATGCACTAATTTTTCCAATACAAAGGGGTGTGTTGTATCGTAGGGACCTCTGCACTACAGTTATTGAATATGACTATTTTTACAGCATTAGTTTCTAGTTTTGGGCACTAGGTGCCTAAAGACCTCCAGCACATTTTTATAAAATCATTTGAACTATCCAAAATAAAGAATCTGGTAATCATGAATTACACTTGAGAAGATTTATCTTATATAGTTATTACTAATTGCAATTCATCTAAAGGTCTTGGTTTGTGCTTAAAAGTTCAAGTCATAGCTATCCCTCAATCTTAGGTTGAAGTCCTCATCTAAAAGTCAATTACATGGTTTTGAAATGGTGTTCATAACAATACAATATTTGGAGCTAACACAAGTCTGCCAGTTCTGTATGATGGTTTCCAAAATTAAAACTGTATAAACTTGAGTTGCACACAAACTATGACCATGAACCCACTGTCTCTTGTCCAAATCACTTATAGAAGAATATGGCAGTTGCATTGGATAGTTATTTTAAAAGATGGCATGGCGATCACAATCGGAAGTACCGTATCAGAGTCCGTGCATCATATTCATGAGAGGGTGTGCACACATTCAACTGATCTTCGTCTTGGTTGACTTGATCAATGTGTTTGACTCTGTGGATCTTTGTTGCTCAGTGAGATGCAACATTAATTGGTGGATTTTATTGGCCTAGTTGCATTCATGACTTGAATTCAACTGAAGAACGGGATATTCTCCAGCTTCACAGTTGGGGAAAAAAAAGGGAGGGTCTTTATCAGTGATGCATACTGTACTTTTACACATCCTTGGACCCTTTGCCTGAAGGCCATCTTTTGGTTACCTTTTTACACAATCTTACTCTGGGTGACATTTCTCCTGATTTCTTCCAATTGTGAATAGTGGGCAATAATATACCACAAGAGAGACTACATGTGCTTGTGCTAGCATTAGGGCTTAGTTGTCCATGGCTTAGTAGCATGAAATTTTATTTTTTTCTGTTTAACTGGCTAATCATGTTATATCATGAAATAAATATTTATGTTTTGGCTATTGAAACAGGTTCACCGTGTGTTAATGGATATAGTGTCTGCTGCTGCATCTGCAACACCAGGTCTTGGTAGATATCCTCCATTTAAGCGTGAGGTAATCAAGCTCATTGTAGGGCATGTGTGAAAATTGTCATTTGACAAATATAGGTGAAACACAATATTTATTGCTGCATTTTTTGATAAAATGAAATAAAAAGCAATATCAATATTGCTAATATGATGTTCAGTTTGCCATCATATTCTTTATAGGGGTAATGTTTGCTATCCTCGTGGGTAAGGGACACCCTAGTGAAAAAATGTAATATTTTATTTTTTACAGTGTTTTTGCACACATACCCTCCATATGTGATCTACACATTAAGTTTAGTAGAAACTGACCTTTGGATCATGTTTTCCTGACATATATATCAGATTTTACAAGGGTTAACAAATCAATGGCCTACGACGATGTACAAAATTTTCAAACCTCAAAAAACATTTTTACATCGAAAAACTATTCCTACCATTTTGACCATGCTGAACCAAGGTTGTAAGTATTGTATCGTAACCCGTATTGGTCTGGCCCAAAATAAGATATGTATCATAAAAAATCATAAATTTTGAAAAAAAAATAAAAAACTCTAAAAAATCAGAAACAATAGCAAAAATTCTAAAAATTCATAACACACGATACAATGATGAAATGCACAAAATGCAAACATAAAATCACATATGAAGCATTTATGTCTCTATGAGATGCATAAGACATTATCAAACATCAACTATCTTATAAGAACAATGCAAAATATTAAATATCTTGCAATTAAGAACATACCACAAGAATCATACTTTCATATTACATAAACAAAAATATTATGACAATAGTTGTACTCGATTTTCAATCAGTTTTCACTCATTACTTGAGTGCTCCATTGCCGTGCCGGATTATCTTATGCCATCTTTGTTGGAGTGTGAAGCATGATTTCTACCTTGATATAAATTTCTAATTTTCGCGGATCCAACTTCGCGGTAAGTTGGCGGGGGTTGCAGGCCTCCCAAGGCAGATTTTTTTGGAGGGTAGCGTTGTAATTTTACTTATAATACTTTTTTTTTTCACCCTAACCCACTTGACTGAAAAAATGGTGAAAATGCACTTTTACTTTAACAAACCACAAAAGCCCTCTCTTTTGCACATGGATCGACTCTCAAATCACTCTCACAAGTCCTAGGGTGTGTGGATACCTCTCTAATGACTTCTACACAAATGATGGAGTCGGCCCTCAAGGGGTCTTTAAAACCCAAAATTGAAAAATTACGATTCAGCCATTTTTTTAGTGCGCCAACCTTGCATTGTACGATACATACGATATACACTCGTATCGCGATACAAGTGCATATCGTATCAGTATTCCTCATAGTAACGATACGTATCGTACCGTAGCGTGCAATACCGTATGATACATACAATATTGTGCTGAACACATGCATGAGGTCAAATTTGGTCAAAAGTTAAAACAATCTCCCACTACGAGTTCCAACTAGGAGGAGGGTAGCAAATGCATCCCTTAATAATCATCATACTATTGGAGCAAGTTATGATTTTTAATTCTTAATTTTATATGAATGCCACAAAATTTCTTTTTTCTTGTCAAAAATTTTTTAACTGTTATTTGGTGACATTTTCTAGGGGAAGCTGCCTTTTTCTTCTCTGAAATGTTGCTATGATGATATGACCATGGCATTGACTTTGATTCTATGGTGTATGTTAATTAGGGGAATTGTGATTTAATGTTGAATAGGTCAAAGTTCTCATGATCCAGTAAACTTGGTTTGGTTCCATCCAGACATGCCACTTGTTGCTATAAATTAATTGTCTTTTTTTGTGGCAAGGTTGTTGCAATTGCTTCTGCTGCTTTGGATGAATTCAGAAATGAAGCCAAAAAAATGGTTGTTGCACTTGTGGACATGGAGCGAGCTTTTGTGCCCCCTCAGCACTTCATTCGCCTGGTGCAAAGGAGGTATGTTTTGCAGGATGATTTGATTTTAAATGATCTACAAATGGTTGCCGTCACACAAATTATGATTCACTTATTACTTTGTTCTTGTTTTTTAGGAAAATTAGTCATTTTCTGTAGTAATACTCGTTATAATTGACATGTGACTTGCGCGACTCCACTTAAAGTCTTGTTTGTATGTCATGCAAGTGGCTCTAGCCTTTGCTGTTTTCTCCTGCAGATGGAATGCATGCTCAAAACAGTTGCATTCTTTTCTTTTCCTCTTTAATTCCCTCAACATCTTATGGTGGTTTCCATGGCAGTGTATTAAGGAATGTGCTTACCACTGTATGTTCTTATATTTAATGTTTGCTTACTTTAGGTGCTCAGAAAGCATTGTTATTTCAGACCTTCACATTTCTGATACCAATAGAATTATAACATATACTACTGTCTCTCAAACCATGTCACATGGATACTCCATTTTGTCACCATATTGTGTCCCCTTACATATTAGTCATATTGAAAACTTCATAAAAATAGTCCCATCTCTTTATCCACAGCTGTATCCATGTGACAGCTCTAAAAAAGGACATGCTAGATGCCGTTGTTACTTCTTTTCTCTCCAGGAAAGAAGGAAAAAGTGATGAATACATCCCAATTTTAAAAATTATGGGGCCAATTTGTACCTTGACATGTCTGATTCCCTAGCATTTGGAGGATCAAGTCTTTGACACAATAATCTTGTGCGAAATTCGCAGTTTTTTATAAAGTACGTAAAGAAATTACGTCACTTTATTTATACGACTATGTCACAGGGATTCGGCTAGCAGGGTGCCGCACCCGCGTCGACGCGGGTGCGGGTGCGGTCAACCCGATCCTGGGTGCGTTGACCGCACCCAGGATCATTTAAGTCCATTTTTTTTGGATTTTTTTTAAAAAAAATTGCCCTATGCTGCGATTTTAAAAAAAAAAAAAGATCTGTTGACAGCAGCTGTCAGCTGGCTGACAGCAGCTGTGACAGCAGCTGTCAGCTGCTCGATTCTTTTTTTTAAAAAGCAGCTCTGTCAGCTGGCTGACAGCAGCTGTCTGTCAGCCGCTGACAGACAGCTGCTGACAGCAGCAGCTGTCAGCTGCTCTATTTTTTTTTAAAAAAAGCAGCAGACAGCTGCTTTTTAAAAAAAAAATCGATTCGTAAGGGAGGGGAACCCCGACCCCCTATATATATTGACATTTTTGCCCCTGCCGCACTCCCGCACCCGGGTTTTTTGGAAGTGCCGAATCCCCGCACCCGCACCCGCACCCATGTGACATAGTTATACGATTGTCTTTTCTTAGATGCACCTTAAATTGTTGCCAAAAGTACCTCCAAGACTTTCTATGGTTGCTTGTCAGTGGGAATGATAATGTGATGATAATTGTGTTTTTGGAGTTTCAATTAATCTGATGCAGATCTTCTTTTTGCAAAATACTGATAGTACATTTGACGTGTGTTGACACTATTCATTGCCTTTGGGAGTGAAATGATTATAGAATCTCTCTTTATTTTTCATTGAAGTAGCAATATAAATAACTATTTTCTTTCTACGTTCTGAATTGTATTATGCTTGGTCAAATCATTTTCATGTCCGTCTTTTTTGCCTGTTGGCACCAAGGTTATAAGTATTGTATCGTAACCCGTATCGGTCGGGCCCAAAATAAGATACATATCGTAAAAAATCATAAATTTTGAAAAAAATTAAAAATTCTAAAAAACCCAGAAAAATAACAAAATTCTAAAAAATCATAACACACAAAACAATGATGAAATGCAGAAAATGCAACCATAAAATCACATATGAAGCATTTTTGTCTCTATGATATGCATAAGCCGTCATCAAACATCAACTATCTTACAAGAACAATGCAAAATATTAAATATCTTGTAATTAAGAACATGCCACAAGACTCATACTTTCATATTAAATAAAAAAATATTATGGCAATGGTTGCACTCTATTTTCAATCAGTTTTCACTTATTACTTAAGTGCCCTATTGCCATGCCGGATTATCTGATGCCATCATTGTTGGATTGTGAAGCCTGATTTTTACCTTGATATAAATCTCTAATTTCAGTGGATCTAACTTCGCGGTAAGTTGGCGGGGGGTTGCAGGGGGCAGCGCCCTTGAGGCAGAATTTATTTGCAGGGTAGCTTTGTAATTTTACTAATAATAAAGATTTTTTATCTTAACCCACTTTCTTGAGTGAAAAAATGGTGAAAATGCACTTTTACTTTAGCAAACCATACCTTCCCATAAGACTACTTACTTACAATAAGTCAATGTGCATAATTCTTGAGAAAATTCCTCGTGGATCTGATGTTAGGACTCTGGAACTTCTTTGCTCACTAAGAAAATAATACACCGAACTTTAAGCGGTTCAGTCTAAAAGTTTTGCGCTTGTAGGCTTAATTCTTTTTCTTTTTATTTTTTCCTAGCTGGATAAATGCAAGATCACATGCTTTCATCATGTGAGAGATCTTTAATCTTTATGGTCCAATTCATAATCGGGCAAGGCTAGCACAGGTGCATGACACATGGCATCCTTTAACCGCTCGAAGGCACCAGAAGCTTTCCCCGTCCACTTAAACCCATCCTTTTTCAAAAGTGTTGTCAATGGCTGAGCAATAATGTCATAAGCTCGAACAAACCTCCAGTAATAGCCGGTCAACCCAAATAATCCACACATGGCTCTTACCATTTGTAACACCCCAATTTTTAAAATCGAAATTTTAGGATTTTTTTAAATCCCTTTACACGATTTTCAAGAACCCAAAAAAAACTCTTTTTAAATTCAGTTCAAGCCTTGGGCGGGTTAAAGATACAACACACACGTGAAATACTAGAAAAATTAAATCAAACCACAGTTTGTTTTAAACAAATCAAATACTAGTCTAAAAAATTATCAGAGTTTACAAGACTTAATAACAAATCAAATAATAACATAAATCAAATCCTCTCAACAACTTAAAGAACTGTGACCCTCTTGGTGCCGCCCTGAGCCTTCTTGTCATCACCTTCCAGCCTACTCATTATCTAAAATATTAAAAGTAGAGGCATAGGTTCGCAGCCTCAGTAGGTAACACCAAAACAGGATTTATTGACTGATATTGCTAATCTCTTGAAGAAGTTGACCTTAAAGCATGTAACGGTGTCTGTGTAATTGGAATTTAGTTTGAAGCCAATGTCAAAAGCCAATTTGGTTTATGGTGAAGAGGCTGCTATTTTACTTTTCTTTTTTTTCTGTAGGGAATGAGGGGAAAGAAGCTAAAAGCATTTTGTTTATTGTTCAAGTTAGAACCTCATCATTCACTTTTACAAAAACATGTCCTTTTTTCAGAATTCAAATTCTTGCACAATCCTATAATTGAATAACACCTCATTTTTTTGTTAGCCAAAATAGTACTTGGGATAAGTTCTGTCAGGTAATACTTTGTGCCTCGATGATTTCTTTCAAGTAATGACTTTCTAAAAAAATAGTTCTGTTAGATAGTGCTTTATCTTTCCCCTAAAGTCTTAGCTTTTACAACCTTGTTATTAAAGTTTAACACATTTGCCTTTTAAATTCTGTTCATTTGACACATCATCTCCCTCCTGCACAACAGGTCCATCTTATATAACTATCTTCTTTGAACAGCCATGGAAGAAAACCTCTCTCTCTTTCTCTCTGTCACACGTACGAACACACACATCCCATCCACTTGTCCTATGGATTGTTCTGTGCTCTTCATTGTTGCATATGGTACCTCACTTGGCCAGGTGAAAATAGGTCTGATACCCAATCTATTGACAACACTTTGTACGGATAGGAGACAAAGATTTAATGGTGGTAAAATGAACAGAGGGGGGGAGATGAGTAGATTTTTAGACCAATTAGTCACCAACCATGACTTCAGGGATGAGAGGTATGGCAGATTAGACAAGCGAAAAAAAATTTGTTTTTTGAATTATAGGTTTTCTTGGGTATGAACCTGAACTATAAAAAGAATGGGCATATTTTTTTGCAAGCTATATAGTCAAAATTGGGACTAGGCACCGGGTTTGTGCCTAGTCCAGGGCACTTAGTAGGCCTGGACTGGGTGTCCCTACTAGGGTGCCTAGTCCAGGGCATTTTATTTATTTATTTATTCTTATGTTTCAATTGTTATGGGGGGAGGGGTCTCTCTCTCTCTCTCTCTCTCTTTCTTTCCCCTCACCCCTTATTCCTCTTCTTCTTCTTTGGCTGAGACCTATATATATATATACAGAGAGAGAGAGAGAGAGAGAGAGAGAGAGAGAGAGAGAGAGAGAGAGAGAGAGAGAGAGAGAGAGAGAGAGAGAGAGAGAGAGAGAGAGAGAGAGAGAGATGGTTCTGTACCATGATACCATACGGTGGTATACACTTGTTTGTATGGATCTAGTCATCAAATGACAGTTCTAACCATGCATGTGTTTAACATGGTTTATTTACTATGTTATAAGGTTTTATCATGTCTAATACATCATCAGATCCTAATTTTGAGACAGTGAAAATCAATGGCTCACAATTCTTGAAAATAAGGGTGGTTTAGAAATGGTATAAAACATCATAGTTTTTTATGTTTTCATTGCATTTCAGTCACAGTTTTATCCCATGATCAAATTGATAAGAATTTGTTTCATACTGTCATTCAACAAGTGCTTAATGCATTTGAAATATTGCTTTGTTTATTTATGTTGATTAACAGAATGGATAGGCAGCGAAGGGAGGAAGAACAAAAAAATCGTTCCTCAAAAAAAGGGCTTGAAGCTGAGCAAGCAATACTGAACAGAGTAAGTGATATATATGCTTTTGAATTTATTGAAGATAGTAGCCTGCATTTGTACAACTTGATGCAGTTGACATTTTTATCTGATGAATCTGCTGTATTACTGTTCTCAAGATTTTCATATTAACATGTTTTTATCCATATGGTTGTGATCGGTGCAACTTTAAAAGTTAAATCTGTTCCTTTTCAGGCCACTAGTCCTCAAACAGGATTTCAGCAAACCAGTGGAAGCTTGAAGTCAATGAAAGAAAAATCAAATCAGCCAGAAAAGGATGCAAAAGATACCTCAGTTTTGCAAACTGCTGGGCCGGGCAAGGAGATTACAGCAGGTGTGTGATTCTTTTGGCTTCTGTGGGTATTTGGTTAGTTATCTTGATCCACATTATATTGTTCTCCAGCCTTACACGAACTCAATAGTCAAGAGGAAAATTAGTTATGTTCTCTTCCTTGGAGAGAAAAGTGTCATTGTTGGCTGAGGTCCTTGGTCCTCTTCTTTTGTGTGAAAAAAGTTTGCACAAAGCACTAGTGTCCATGGTGAATATTCATAGTTTCAAGGCCACCAAGTGAACATCTAAGTTAGTCTTCTGTTAGGTATGTCTTTTGGAACTATCACATGAAGCCTTCCAAGCAAACTTTCGACTTCCAAGGCTTAAATTGGTTTGCCAATAAGCATTTCTATAGTAAAACTGGTTAGAAATGTATATCTAACATATGGTCTGTTTACTTGAACATTTTAAACCATGAAGGCTTTCCTTGATACTTTCAACATCCATTTTTTGCTGACTTTGTTTTCTCATTGTAGGCTTTCTGTTAAAGAAAAGTGCAAAAACTAATGGCTGGAGTAGACGGTGGTTTGTTCTAAATGAGAAAAGTGGCAAGGTGAGTATCACTTGATGAATAGTAATGTGCTTACAACTTCTATTGGCGGTCTTGGTTCATTGAAACTAATGGTGGTTTTTCCTGATTTTGAATCTCCTCTTTTCTAGCTTGGATATACTAAGAAGCAAGAGGAAAGGCATTTCCGTGGTGTCGTCAATTTGGAGGTTTGTATAAGCTATTGGCATGAAGAAGATTTTTTTTATTCTTTATCATTTTATGCCTTTAGCACCTTCAATAGCATCTTCAATTACTTGTTATTCTTCTAGTCTATCTAGCATGGTTGTTTCAAAATGTCCAGCATATCTGTGTCGATGCTGATGCTTCTGGGTGCTGTCACATTACTATATAATATGTTGGATACATTTTAAGTTTCTATAAACATTTACTTTTTCTACCTTTATTTTGTATGGTTTTGTGCAATTCCTCATTATAGTAAATATGTTAGGGTTTATCTAGCATTAAACTACTTGTAGTTAACATTAGCTTGCATTCAATTGATTGAAAAGACCAAAAGGCTAAACGGCCCTTAAAAGTAATGATATTTTTAAGAATACATCAACACTTTTTTGGGATAAAAAAGCTAACTTTTATTTTTTAAATTCACATTTGTATAGTACACTACTTTTTTGAAAATGGTGTTTGACTTTTGGTTTCTCTCCAAAAAGTGGTCATTCATTTTAAAAAATGCCATTGCTTTTAGGGGAATTTTGGTCATTTTAATTAGTTGAATGTAGCTAATATTAACTACAAGTAGTTTAATGTTAGATAAACCCTATTATTTATTGTGTGAGTGCATGCTTGCATGTGCGTGTGCATACATGCTTATGCAACACACACAAGCCAGTTGCACCCTCAAACCATTCTTTTATAAAACATCCATGACATACCAGCCATGTATTAATATCTTTCTGCATACCAGCTACCGTTCCTATATGTCATAGCTTGTTTGTTCATGATGATACTAATTCAGTAATCATGACATTGATGATCATTTCACTTTATTTCTTCACATCCTTCACTCTTTTTATTTTCACAATTTTATAGTCTGAATTTTGTCTCTTGCTATTCTGGCATTTCTATCAAGTTCCCAACTCATGGCCACTTCTTTTGTTTAATTTTTTATTGGTCATGTTCAGTTTGTGCTATTTTTATTGCAAAGGAGGTTAGTTCTCCTTATTGCAGGAACTCAACTACATTTGGTTACTGTCAATGTGATTAGGGACATATGTTGATTGTGATTGTTTTACTTGTAGATTCCATAGCCATGTTAACTTTTAGTATATTGGAGAGCTAAATTTTCTTTGCATGTAGTTGAGTTGCCTAAGTTTCTCGCCATAGAAAGTTCACATTGTGTATTTCCTATTCTATTTTCTATGAGCCATGGCCCGTTCAATAATATTGTTCAATAGAGTACTATTCCAGGTATCTGCATAGGTTTAGAAGCTATATTATAACCAGAGAAACAGATCAGGAAGGGAGACAGCGCAAAGAGAGAGGCAGAACAAAAACTTCATTAGAAAAGAAATTTTGGTTTACATAATTTATTAAGGGTACTTTTGTAAGTATCAGAGAAATAGATCAGGAAAGGGTATAATGCAAGGCTTTTAGTAAAGTGATAATCTATCTGAATATGCTTCATCCGTTAATGAAATTTTGGATTCCTTGCTATGTTAATGACTCCCATATTATCACAGTACAAGGAGGTCCTTTCCGGCATAGATATTCCAAACTTCTTCAATGACCATCTTATCCAAATTATCTCCACTGTGACCTGAGCCATAGCTTTATACTCTACCTCTGCAGTAGATACTGCGACCCTGATCTAGAGATGGTCAAGCATATCAAACTCCCAATTAACTGACTCAAAAATAACTGGATCATCCAACTATTCTCCATCAGGGGATCTTAGCTTCATATTTGGTTCCATAGGGGACTCTACATGCTTAGAGTCATCTGCCAATCTAGCTTTTGCCACAAGAACTATTCCATACCTATGCTGAGATAAGTACAATCTTCTTGTTGAGTATGCAACTTCAAGCCCAACAAAATATTTCAAGTATCCTAAGTTCTTCATCTCAAAGGTACTTGCAAGTTTCTTCTTTGTATCCTCAATTTTCTGCATATTCTCGCTTGTGATGATCATGTCATCTACATGCAAAATAAGTATGCATCTCCCTTTATATGAAGATGTGACAAATAGAGCTGGATCATGATAACTTTGCTCAAACCCTAAAGCTTTTAGGACCGAACTAAAATTTTTAAATCATGCCCATGGAGCTTGTTTGAGACCATACAAAGCTCTTTTTAATCTGCAGACTCTGCCTTCAGGATCTGTATACCCCTGTTGGAGTTCCATACATACATTCTTATCCAAGTCACCATTCAGAAAGATATTCTTTACGTCCAATTGCCACATATTTCATTGTCTTATGGCTGCCACTGCCATTATGATTCTTATGGTAGTCATGTGGGCAACATGAGTAAAGGTCTCAACATAATAAATTTCATACTTGCTTATTATACCCTTTTGCCAACAATCTAGCTTTATATCTCTCAATAGAATCATCTGCCTTGGTTTTTGCTTTATAGACCAACTTGCAACCAAATGCATTCTTCCCTGCAGGAAGTGTCACTAGGTCCCAAGTTTGTACTCTTCAAAGCATTGAGCTCTTCAACATTGCCCCATTCTTCCTTGGAAGCAGCTTTTGCATATGAGTTAGGCTCAACATAGGAATGAATTAAAGCTAAATATGCACGATGTTTTGGAGAAATGGATTCATAAAATACAAACTGAGTAGGTGGAATGGAAATTCTTGTAATATGACACATGATGAAAAAGTGAAGGAAATGGAGGATAAGGTGAGGGATCTTAAAATTGAATTGCTTGCTCAAAATCAGTTGAAACGGTATCAAGGTTGGCCTCCAAGGTTCTTGATTCTCCCTGATCAATTTAATCCAAGCTATCGATGCTACACCCTCCTGCCTCCTAGAATAGGTTTGTCCAAACCTGTTATCTGGCACATGAGACAAATTCTGTGTATCAAGGTCCTTAACATCTTTTTCCTCCACAGGATATGGTACTAAGAAGGAAAAATCCACTTCATTGTCATCTTTGTATTGCATAAAGTATGGTATATGTTCAAGAAACACTACATGCCTAGAAATTCACATCGTCCTTTCAATATGATTATAGCACTTATAGCCTTTTTGTCCATTGGGCAATCATAGATAGCAACATTTAACTGCATGAGGAGAAAATTATCTCTAAATCGCTCAGGTATGAGCACAAAGCATGTGCACCCAAAGACTTATCATTTTGGATCTGTACCATACAACGTTTGATATGGTGAACTACCTTTGAGAACTCCTAAAGGCATAAGATTGATTTGATATATTGCCATACTAACATCACCTCAATACGCTTTAGGGGCATAGCTTGAAAGTAGAAGTGCTCTAGTAGTCTCCAAAATGTGTCTATTTTTTCTTATGTATAGAAGTACAACTCCTTTCCACATGATGTAATTGGAAGATGTCAATTTCATATTGACCTTCAGAAAAGTAAGAGTAGAAGACATAGGAGAAGGTGAAGGATTACTTGAGGAACTAGAAGCCATTGACGGGAATCAAACAAGAGCACAATTGGGATTAAGGCAACAAGAAAGTAACAACCAATAAAGCAAGCAAATCATGTATCCTTCCGTTTTCTTTTCTTTTTTCTTCCTGGGGCGTGACCATGTACTTCAAAACTCCTTTTCTGGAACGAGATGCCAATACCGAATAAAACCAAACTCAGCCAACAAAAAAAAGGATCACAAGAAGAAAAGAAACTTAGGAGATATGAACAAGGGTAGGATAGAATAGAGAGCAGAGAAAGGGAGGAAATAGAGAAGAGAATAGAAAGGGTGATTAAGGAATAGAAGATGAGCAGTACTTGTTTTCGGCACTTGAAAATTTTGCAATCCATAATAGGTGATAAAGTTGCTCTGATACCATGAAAGCATGAGCCCAAACCTGCAATCATATAAGGAATAGAGGGAGGAGAAAGGAAATTCGGTTAGCCCTTAACTGATTTCTCTTGAGGAGAAGCGGCACCTCTAGTTGTATTTATATACTAATAAAGCCATGATAAGCAGTTGCCAAAAGATTACAAAAGAATTATAAGACAAAAGGGAAATTACAATATGTTGCCATTAAGGAGATTCCTTTATGAATTACAATTTATGACTCACACAATACCAAAACTACCTCTGATTAATATGATATTGCTGTTTAACAATTTGGTGGTGCCATAGATAGTCACCTTATATTGTTCAAGGTGTTTTCTCGGTGAGGATATTTCTCGAAGAGATTTTCAAAAGTTGGAAAAATCTTGGAAAAATCTCGGGAGTTCTAAAAATACGAAAAATAATAATAAATATAAGAAAATAATAGTTTTTCTTGAAAAAATATAACAAAATAACTCTAAAATGCCTTTAAAGTAAAAAAAAAAAAATACAAAAATTGGGCTTAAAATAGATGAAATAAGATATTTTTTTCACAATATCGTGATATTATCACTTTGTTCCTGATATTTTCTTATATTATTGGCTGACCTGGATATGCTGATAATATCACAATATTTTCAAAATATCAGCAATATTGGTGACTGCGGGCCATACTGGTGTGTCAAATTCATGACAGAGACTTATTTTGTTGAAGAACATGGAATCTACATGTGCCCATTATGGTGCCAGCAGATTGTAGTGCTTGTGCCTGGTAAAAGGTAATACATGACTTCAAGCATCTGTATATGGATGTGGAGGTTCATAATTATATTTCGTCCACTGTTGTTGGACGCGTGCCCGCCGCTGATTGTGCACACGATCAGCAACAGGCATTTTTTTAGTGAAAACACTTCTAACGCAGTCTCGACCACCACTAAAAGTCATTTTTCTACCTAGCACGACCGCCACTAGTTCCTTTGGATTGACGCTGGATGCGTGTTGGACGCAAGTCCAATGTTTCTCCCATCTATTGTTATGTGTTTTCGTATATATATATATATATATATATAATTATTGCATTTTTTTCATAATGACAAAAATGAAATATTCCTGCATAGTGAGGTTATTCTGGTATTTGACCAAATATCAGTGATGTATATCTCAGTCAAATGACCTAGAGGAGGCAGTCATGAGCTTTTGCCTCATACTTAAGGGTGTCAACGAGCCTGGTTTACCTGGACCCGACCCAAACCAAACCCTAGAGGGTCCGGGTATGGTGATAAATAAGAAGACCCGAATCCCGACCCAAAGGTCCGATTAATACATGGACCCATGTATAGTTTGTGAAAATTTATACCAGACCCGGGCCCTACCCGAGTTCAGATTAAGACCCACAAATTTTCAATGTAAAAATCATAAAAAATATTATTTTATCGGGTTTGGTTCATGTAGTTCTTATCAGGTCTGGGTATGGTTTTTCTTATAGTGGACCTGATTAGACTCGGATCTGGACCTTTGGTTCCACCTGGGTTCGAACCAAACCCGATCCATTGACACCCGTGCTCATACTGCTGCTGGTTCAGATTCCTTGTTCCTCTTCTTTATTTCTTCTTTCTACTAAAATTCACAGCATAGGTCGGAGAGGCTTCTGCCTAGAGGCCAGTGGAAGCCAGTGGATTCTAGTCCTTCTAACCTTTCCCTCCATTTGTGTGGAAGAGCTGTCTTTTAGTGTTAGTGATTATGTGCACAGTAAGGCAAGTAAATCCAGGATTCCAACTAGCAAATTTTGAATGCTGCTCATTTGAGTTAAATTTTCTTGTGCTTGTGTATGGTTAGTGTAAGCTCATCATTTGAAGGCTTCAAGAACCAGAAATTCTGTAGCTATGTTGAACAATAGTAATAATTTTCTTTTGGACTTGGTTTTTCCCTTTCAGAATATATTCTTTCAGTTTTTGATGAAATACTTTCAAAGATATTAGTATATAATCAATCTACTCTTATTTACATTTATTTTTTTGCATTGTCACTTGCATGTGGATTGGTTTATCTTTTACATCAGTGTTGTTAAAAGCACATGCAGATTGGTTTATCTTTTACATCGATGTTGTTAAAAGTGAGAGAGGGAGGAGGAGGTCTTCTTCTTTGCAGGATCATCTTGTGAAGATGACATCAAAAAATAAAATATAACCAATCAACCACCAAATAAAAATATAGGCATATAGATATTCAACAAGTCTACACACACATAACAAACTTAACTAAGTAAAAAAGAAAAAAAATCAAACAAGCAACTTAGATGTCAAAGGTGGCAAATATGTAGCACATTCAAATATATAGACATTTAACACTATAAGTGCATTCAAGTATAAAATAATAAAAAACCCCAATAAGTTTATAATAAGTTTACAATAGCAATTTGAATTTAATCTTTAGTTGATGAATTTGATAGTCCATCGTCATAATCATTATCTGAATCATCTTCATTGATATATTGCTCATCTTCTTCAATTTCTGTAGAGCTAGCTTTTCCTCTTCTTTTTTCACCCTCATCACCTTCTTTCTTTTGTCGGATGTTTTCTTCTTTAGGTCTTGTGTAACACGAGTTTTTGCCCCTACCTTATGCCTTTACGCTCCAGATGCCTTATCAATAACAGCACGTATAAGTGAAGTGTCATCTTTAAAGACCGTCTCATCTTCACTTGGCCACTCATCCTTTTTATCGACTTCTCTTAAGATCGTAGGGTCAAGGATATCTCTTTTGCTCATTCACCCCTCATACCTTCACTTCAATCTTTGATTATATTGCACACAAACCAAATCATTCAACTTCTTTTGCAAAAGTTAGTTTCTTTTCTTTGTATGAATCTAAAAAAATATAGTTAAAAAATATATAAACTGACAAATATTATTTAGTAGTAAATAATAGTTACTACTTCAAAAGTACTCAAGTTATGTTTGCAACCGGATGCACTACATGTGAGGCCTAAGACTCAAACAACAAAGGTCTGAAGCGGGGACAAACAATGCCAAAGGAAATCCACTATAAAAAAAATCAAATTAAATGTAATTAAAGTATATAAGTTATAAAAAGAATGCAAAATGAAAGTTACATGAAATTAGATTAACTTACCTAGCGTCTGCACTTTCCTTTACTTTGCTAACTCCATCTCAAAAGACCCACTAACAGTTTTATATTTTACTAGTTGGTCTACTAGTGCACATTGATCCTCTTCGCTTCGAGCTATGTAGTCAAAAGTCCCGACTAGGCACCAACTAGTCCGCTTAGTCAGTCTAGGCATAAGTAAAACGTCTATGCTTTGCAATTCCTATGTGGGTACCTTAAAAGGTACCAATTTTGCCAACGAGGCACTGACTAAGGCTCCTAGTCGATGACTAAGCTGGCCCCGCCTAGACATGAGGGTAGTTTAGTTATTTATTATTATATATATATATATTATTTTTTTATATATATAATTATATATGTGCATGTGTTTGTGTGATTTGTTTTGTGAAATGATGAAAACATGCTCTTATATATATTTGTTGTGTGTTACTTTGCTTTTAGGATTTTTTCTGTGAAACATTAAAAACATGCAGAATTAATTTTAATTGATTATGTTTTTTTATGTGTGTGACTTTGTTTTTAATGAATTTGTCTATAAAAGGTATTGTTTCTTCTGTTGGTTATCAATTTGATCTACAATAAATGGTAGGTACTTTGACAGGTTCCCTACAACAATGTTCCCCAATGCATAAGATAACAAAAGGTGTTGTTTTGCCTGAAAACAGATAGAAAGATTATAATCCAATATATAAAGACCAGAGGTAATTTGAGAGAGAGAGAGATGGATGAGTTTGTGGCTCTAAATACTCCTATATTGCTTACAAATATGAGCACTTATGAAACCACAAATGGACATAATTAAACTTCATCATATAAATTTTCTAGTCAAAATAAATACTTTGAACTAGTAACCAAGTATTCCATAGAAATTAGTGAACTACCAATAATATATACTTAAGCAATATATATATATATATATATATATATATATATATATAACTGTAAGTGTGCAACGACATATTTTGTTTCGTCTATTTCTTATTGTTGATTGATTTTATATTGTATACATGTTTGTTATTAATTTAGTACTTTGTTTACATATTTATATGTTTTTTTTTATTTGGGGTACCACCTAGACCGCCTAGGCTCCGCCTTGCGCCTATGATCACTAAGTGTGTGTATGATTATATATATGTATATTCTGGTTATGTATATTAATATATTTTGTGAATGCATGTATGATTTTGTACTTGTGTGATGAAAACATCTTATTAGTAAAAGATTAAACATATTTTTATGTATATTTTGTATGCCTTTTTATATTCTAATTGGGGTACCAACTAGTCCCGCCTAGTCCTCGACTAGTCTTTTTAGGGATCTACCCACTAGGCGCCGCTTAGTGCTTTTGACTATATAGGCTTCGAGTAAGAAGCCATTTATCTTCTCATTTGACTCGATATTTTCATATTCATGATATATAGATGGATTCAAATATAAGCGCGCTGCATGCAAAGGTTTGTGCAATTGATTGCTCAATCTTTTATCGATTATCTCTCAAATCAAGCCATATTTTTTCATTATTGCACAAATTTACCTATTAAGTAAAGGAATCAAAAGTAACCATTATAAAAGTTAAGTTAAAATTTAAAAACAAAATTTATAATTAATAAAATACAAAACAAATTAACTTATACCTTTATTTGTTCCTTTGCACGGTCCATTTTTTCATAGATGTAACACATAACAAACTCTTTATCAGTGTCAACCATTTAAAGCACATCAATTAAATAGGCCATTGTTTTAAGAGCATGACTCACTTTCTGCTAAAATTATATCAAAGCTGGAGTGGCCTGGCAGGAGTCCGCCGACAGCTTCGAGGAAGAGCTCAAGCCTTTCCCCTCTATCTCTCTACGCTCATCGCACCCCTCCTACCCTCTCTTGCTTCTCCCTCACCCTCTTCTCTCCTTTTTCGACGAGGAAGAGTCGGGCGACTCTTCCCTTGCCGTGGTCCCCTGCTCTCGTGAGGGGGTCGACCCTCACTCGGCTCCCTTGTCGTGGCAGGAAATAAAAAGAAGAAAGAAAAACAAATGAAAGAAAAGAAAGGAAAAAGAAAGAAAAGGAAAAGAGGCGAGTGACCCGCGAATCGTCATTGTCATGTCAGGTATGCACGCTATTACGTGCATAGGCCCCTGCTTTATGCAATTTATTTAGCTCGATGCGTGGTTTCACACACATAGCCTTGCTTTGTGTTATTTACTTTATCGCCACACTATTATGTGCACAGACTCCTACTTTAATATATATGTATTATATATACGTTTATAATTATTTAGAGTACGCAGTTTTGCGTACTCTTGATCTATTTTCAATTACGCATGCATTTATTTAGAGTATGCTACTTTAAATTATACCAATATTTATTTAAAGACGCAAATTTGCAAATCCCTGCTTCAGCTCAATTTCAAAAGTGTCTGCATTCGAGATTTTAAGTACGCATGCCTTGATGTCTCGTAAAATAAAACAAGTGTTTTATGTTCGCATATTCATGATATTCAACGTACACATGCGCCGCTTATCCTATGACCAAAATAAGGCTCACACACTCGCATGCATCAAGGTTGTTGTGTTCATTCTCATCGGACAATTCCCAAATGTTGGAGTGTTCTTCGAAAACAATGCAAAGATTTTGACTACGTAGATTTCGGTTATAACGACCCCAACTCGTACCCATGAAAAAGTGGCAATTTTTTTTCAAGTGCGAAAACATTCTCAGAAACTCGAGGCCTTTACAATTTAAACACAACCACCACCACATGGGATCTTATACCCATCTTCTAACACAAACCAACTTTATCTAGCTTTCATTTAGGTGTACATACTTGTGCATATGCATACATATACACTTTGCATTCATGCATATGCAAGTTCATATGTATATATAGATTCATGAATATATATATATATATATATATATATATATATATATATATATATATATATATATATATATATATATATATATAATCGGGTATACATATACTCACAAATTCATACCTCAAATATGCATGCACAAGTAAGGTTACATTCATGTATGCTCAGATTTATAAACCAACAAACATGCTTGTACAGTTTTTTATTGAGATACGCATGCATAAATGGTTTTCTCGCAAGCATACATGCAACCAACGATTTTTGCATTAGGTTATCCATGGAAATAAAATTACCATGGAACAAACACTTAATAAACAGTCTCTTAACCTGAATAAAAAATTTGTTTTATCGTGAGAACAAATATGTACAGATTTCTTTTTGTTTTTGTACAGGCAACTGGCCCAGCCCCATCTGACAAGCCCTATCTTGCCCCGGTTCGGCTGGGGTCTCTGACCGACCCTGTATCAGCCCACTGAAAAACAGAGTTTAAATATACTTATCAATTTTTATTTATTTATTTATTTATTTTTTCAGTTTACCTTTGAAATACCATGCAGATTAGGTCTGCCAGGCCTGCACCAGTCCAGCCGGGTGGCTGGACTGGGCCTGACAGAGCAAAGGTCTGCTGGGCTGCCAGGCTGCCCCGCTGCAGCGCACACACACACACAATACAAAAATTATATATATATATATATATTATATATATATAGTGTGTGTACTTATATGTATTTTTATTCCAAAATAGATTTCGAAAAACAAGAAAATACGTTAATTTCAACCATGAATCTTAGATTAAATATTCAGATTTACTCTTTTCTGATGGGTTTTCACTAAAATCTTGCATGGAATTCAAATCCATACTCTTTTTCACTTTCTAAACAAGAGAAAAACTCGTACCTTAATCGTAGATCGAAAAAGAACTCGGAATCGATGGTGGAAACGTCGGATGGCTTGAGAAGAATGGATCTCCTCCTCCTTCCCTATTTTCCTCTCTCTCTCTCTCTCTCTCTTTTTCCTTCTCTTCTCTTACTTTCTTTCCTTCTCTTTTTTTTTTAGTTTAAATAAAGGTATCTAGGGGGTGATGCCTCCTCTTTTCCATCCAACCCTTGCCCTTCTAGAGAGGGCTGGAGGCAAATCCCTAATTGGGACTCTCACTCTCACATGTTTGGTTCCATATATACTTCTCCAGCTAGGCTTCCATTGAGAAAAACATTCTTTACATTCATTTGGTATATATGCCATTTCTTTACAGAGGCAAGAGCAATTAAGATCCTAACTCTGGTCATTCTTGCGACTGGTGCGAAGGTTTCTTCATAATCTATTCTATATTCTTGTGAATGACCTTTGACAACTAATCAAGCTTTAAACCCCTCAAAAGTACCGTCACCCTTGGTCTTAACTTTGTATACCCATCGACATCCTATCGCTTTTTACCTGGCGGAACATCTTGAATAGACCACGTATTTGCCTTTTCTAATGCATTTAACTCTGTTGTCATAGCTTCGACCCATTTAGGGTGTTCTTTTGTTGTATCATAATTAGAAGGTTCTGTGTAGGAGTGTATTAAAGCGATGTAAGCTTGATGTTTTGGTGAGAAAGACTCATAGGATACAATTTTTTTGGGAACCCTTGACACCCTAGATGATCTCCTGGTTACTATTTGATCTTGTGCTTTAGTATATTTTTCTAGAGCACAAGGTTGTTCAGAGTTGCAGAGTTGCCCCGTCTGGAGTATTGAATACAACCTTGATTATCATGAGATAATTAAGTACTTACTATGTCATTTTGATCTTCTAGATCAATATCGCCTTCACTAATCTTTGGAGCTAAGTCCAATAGGAAAGAGTACTCATCTATTTCTCTAGAGTTCTTGATAATTTAGTACTTACTATGTCATTTTGATCTTCTAGATCAATATCGCTTTCACTGATCTTTGGAGCTAAGTCCAATAGGAAAGAGTACTCATCTATTTCTCTAAAGTTCTTGACTTCAAAAAAACTTTCTTTTTCAAGAAAAGATACTTGACACATATAACTTTCTAGTTTTAAGATCGAAACATCTATAACCTTTTTGATGGTTTGCGTAGCCAAGAAACGCACACGGAATAGCACGATGAGTGAGTTTGTCATTTTTGTTAGAGAAAACAAAACATTTACACCCAAATACCCTTAATCTTGAATAATCTGGGATTTGTTTGAAAAGTTTTTCAATATGAGATATATTGTTTAGTGAAGATGATGTCATTCTATTAATGAGATATATTGCAATTAGAGTAGCTTCGGCCCAATTTTTTTTGGTACTTTGTGAGTAATGAGTAGAGTTCTTGATGTTTCTATAACATGTCTATGCTTTCTTTCTGCTAAACCATTTTGTTGTAGAGTATAGGGACATGACCTTTGATGCGTAATTCCATGTAAATTCAAATAGTCTTTAAATTCTTTTGATAAGTAGTCTCCCCCTAATCAGTGCGAAAAATGGAAATATCATCTTTAAACTGATTTTTAACTAAGTTATGAAATATTTGAAAGTGTAAGAAAACCTCAGACTTATGTTTGAGAAAATAAATCCAAGTATGCCTTGTAAATTCATCTACGAAGATGACATAATATGTAAAATCTCCTTCGGATATGACAGGTGCAGGGCCCCATACATCCGAATGAACTAACTCAAGTGGTCGAGAAGAGACAAAATTTCTTTTTTGAAAGAGTAATTTTTTCATTTTTCCAAGAATGCATTCTTCATATTTAAAGGTCTCAAAATTACAAAAATGTTTCATCTTTGGAAAAAAAACTAAATCTTGGATATACTAGGATGGCCAAATCTCTTGTGCCATAGATCCAAGTCCATTTTTTGAACATTACAACATAAATCATTCTTGAGAATTTTCAAAAAATCCATGTAATATAGACCTCCTTCTCTATGGCCTTCCCCAATCAGCTTCCCTGACTGGTGATCCTGCACTCGACAACCACGAGAGGAGAAGGAAACGTTATATCCATGGTCAGATAATTGAGAAACAGATAAGAGATTGAGGTTTAACTTAGGGATATATCTAATTTTTGGAATGTAAAAACCTTTTGGGTCTTTGAAATTATTTTCAAAATTCTCTATTCCTTTGATTTCAAGTGATGTCCCATCAGCGGTAAAAACATTTGACTCATTTGAGTTATGACATTAAGATAATATGTTTATATTTGGTGTCATGTGAAAGGAGGCACCTGAATCAAGAAGCCAAGGAGATTTACCTGGATCAGAAGTGCTAACGGAAGAGACTGTGGCTCCAGCTGATGAAGATGCTCCCTTGAGTAGTGGTTGAAGTGCCTCCACCAATTGAGCTAAAGACATACTTCCAATGAAAGATTCATTTGATTTTTGTGGAGGTCCGACAGAGGCAATCTAAGGTCTCTTCAATTTTGGACAATGAGTTTTCACATGTCCTGGTTCACGGTAATAATAACAAATAATTTTTCTTTTCTCAGATTCATTTTCTTGCCTTTCATCATTAGTCCTTCCGTAGTTTGGGGGTTTGTATGTTCGAACATGATTTCCTGGTCTGGATACGGCAAAACCAAGTCATCATCACACATGGTGATTCTACTCTTGAGTCTATTTTCTTTCATACTTAGCTCTTCTATGGTGTCTTCTATCGAAGACACCTTTCCTCGATGAAGAAGACTGGACTTAGTAGATTCAAACTCCGGTCTTAATTCGTTAATAAATTGAAAAAGTGCTTCACATTTATTTGGTTTTGGCGGAGTTCTATATCTTGTGGGCAATGCCACTTCGGTTCAAGAAGTGCCAACTCTTCTCATAACTTCGATAAGCCATTATAGTATTTTCTAATATTCTTGTCTCTTTGAACCATATTTATAACTTTGATTTGTAAGTTGTACACGTGCAATATATTTAAGAGAATACATTATCTTAAGATAATCCCAAGCATCATTGACATGCTCAAATTTTGCAAGGCTTGAACATTTCTTGATGTCTACGCTAGATATGAGCTAAAACATAATCTTGGCATGTCCCATTCTCCATTCTTTCCATTTTTTTTTTCGTAAGTCGCAATAGCTTTAATTTTTTCCACTTCTGTTAGAGGAATTTCTCTCTCTCTTATCTTTGTGAGGATTAGTGTAGGTTCCAAATCGGTCCCATCCACTAATCCCCACAAGCCCTTTTCCCATATAAGATGCTTCATGATAGAAGCCCATGTAACATAGTTTGAATCGTTTAGTTTGATGGGCTTAATGATGACATTATCGTTGTCATCCATTTTACAAGTATATAGAAAAGAAATGACTAGGAGAAGAGTAAAGAAGAATATGGGAAAAGAGAGGGCCAAAGGCAATGTTACTCCACCACGGATTATGTGCACAAAAATTCCTCCAATCTCCCAAGCTTTCACATGATCACCACTTGTAAAGAACTTCACCTCTTTCTTTCAAAAAAGAAATTGCGAATGACACACTTCTCAATGCACCAAGAAACCTTAGCTTGATCACTTCAATGGCTCTGATACCATGTAAGGAAATGAAGTCCACAATTGGATCTTCAAATGACGCTCACAACCAATCTCACAAAAGAACCGCGAAGGTTCACAAATAGCATACACTCACAAGAACCACTAGGGTTCATACACCAAACTCAAAAAGAGTGCAAAGCAAATGGAAATAAAAAAGACTTTGATTCAAGTGGGAGAAACCCACACTCAAGAATACAAAATAAGAGGGGAGAATCCCCTATTTATAATACAAGAAAATGAGAGGGAAGTGGGAGCTGTTGGGAGTCCAACGGCTCACTCTTCTTTGTGCTTTTTGACTTTGGTCAAAAAGCACAAAGGCTAAAAAAAAGTCTAAAAAGAAACAAAAAAAGTAACTATCCTAATCCTAACTAGACTATGTAACTAAACTAAAAAAAGATTACATATGAGGGATGTATTGCATATGAGATAAGCTATGAGACTACAAATGATAGTTTTCTTTTAACAATAACAAAATAACAAATTAAAACAAACTAATTCTAAGCAAACAAATAACAAACTCTTGAACTAACTAACAACTTAACAAACCGTGAAATATAAAACTAACTACTTTTTAATAATCTAATGACAAAAAAATCATATAGGACTTAGCAGGAAACCGTGCAACATTAACTAAGGAGAATCTAACTAATCGTGCAATGGACTAAAAACAAATTAACAATCTAGTACGAGAAAAACGTGAACTACGAAAACTAACTAATTAAACCAGATTTAAAACATACTAAATGTGAATCTAGACTAGACTTAGTTTAACAATCTGATTGTATCTAACTATTATGAACGAAGCTAAACTAATTTTTACTAAAGAAACTTATGTTGATTCAAAACAAAAAATTAAATCTAAAGACAAACACTAAAGCTAAAACATGCAGCTGCTTGACAAGAAATTAACCAAACTAAATAGAACGTGCACCAACAATGAAATCACGCAGCCCTAATTAACATCTATACTAAAAAAATTATGTGATGCAATGAAACTATAAATCAAACATAACTGCAACTAAATAAAAACTGTCAAAACTCAGTGTCAATCACGCTGCTTGTGTGCTTGATGCTGAGTGCCCGACGTGAACAGCGTTTCACGCTGTTCTAATCGATGCGATCTGTAAAAAAAAACTATTAAGCTCGTTTAACACAATGTTCAACAATCCGTGATAAACTAAGCTTGATCTGGACTCGTTTGATCTGCACCGAACTGCCTGCCCAAAGACGTAGGTTATTGATGTGGTTCACTTGAACTGCGTGATCGGTTAAATCACGCCGTTCGATGTCTTTGGTTGCAAACGTGCTATCACAATCACACTGGATCATGGTAGTGCATTTTTTTGGTTGCCGTTCTGCTGGGATTCCAGCCACAAAATATGCAATACACGATCACAGTAGTTTGCGTGATCAAAGAAGTCACACAAATTGTCTTTGATTACGGGCAACAAAACGGGGCAATAAGACTAATTCAACTATGCAGCTATTCTAAACAAAAAGTAATGGAACAAAAGAATCTAACTTACAATGTAGTATGCAGCTAATCTAATATACAACACTAAAAGAAAGGCAATTAAGATTACTCTATATGCAATAATGATGCTGAAATAAAATATGATTCATGCAATGGATCTAAAATATATAGATAGACGGGGGAGAAGACGCAAACCTCGCGATTCACCTCCGATAGAGGGGTTGAGAAAAGAAGTGATATTTCCTCCGGGCTGCACGTACCTCCGTCGATGAGGACAAGAAGAAGCTGGCGAAAGCAAGGATTAGAAGTAAGATAAAACAAGAAGGAAAAGAAGAACCGAGGGAGGAACCAACCAAGAGTGAAACGGGGGAAGAAGAGAAGAGAGGGAGGGAGATAGAGGTTTGCGTGAAATCTTAGATAGAAGACGTCCCCTATGGCTGAAAAAATACTATTTATAATGCAATTCTAGGTTAAAACTAAAATTTCTAAAAAGTCTAAATAAGTTTTAAAAATTCTAAAAACTACACTCCTCTAAAAACGTGTTTCATAGAAAGACACTCATACAAATACTAGTTAAGCACTTCTAAACTAATTAGGCTAATAATTAGAAAGTCCTAAACTAAACAAAGCACAAAAAAACATAGGGAAGAGTTTGCAATATGCGATTTTACCTTTATTTTCGAATTTAAAGCAGTTTACCAAAAACACTGATAAGAATGAGTTTTTAATGCAATTTTTGATGGATGATGCATAGAATAGTACGAATAAAATGCAAAAAATATGCAAGATCAATTATCATCATTGTAGTACTATTAGACATGCAAGACATGCTCGTACGACGATGAATGAATTTGAGATTTATGAAAAACCTCGTTGTGCGATAATGCACTATATTATGAGAAAATCACGTAAACATACATGATCGCCTTCACAAGCAAGATGCTTGATTTGGTTTAAAAGATCAGAGCATATTGAATGGGTAGTTGGATAAAATAAGACCCGACACACCCATTCATCCTTTGATTCTGTCAAGAGATAGGATAAGAGGTACAAACTTCGATGGACAATGTTGATAACTATGCTCCCAAACGTTGGAGTGTTCTTCGAAAACAACGCAAAGACTTCGACTACATAGATTTCGGTAGTACGTACGTCACGTCCTTCCTTTTTGCTTCCGGAATAACTCGGATATGCCCCCGGCCTAAGGTGCGGGAAATCGTGTTGTTTAGTGTTGTGATTGGTTTTCTTTCTAAGAAACCAATATCATTATCATCATTGTAGTACTATTAGACATGCACGACATGCTCGTATAATGATGAATGAATTTGAGATTTATGACAAACCTCGTTGTGCGATAATACACTATATTATGAGAAAATCACGTAAGCATACATGATCGCCTTCACAGGCAAGATGCTTGATTTGGTTTAAAAGATCAGATCGTATTGAATGGGTAGTTGGGTAAAAGAAGACCCAACACACCCATTCATCATTTGATTTTGTCAATAGAGAGGATAAGAGGTACAAACTCCGTTGGACAATGTTGTTAATAAATGTGCTTCTCGAGTGGTAATGGCTTGGTGGCCACAGTCATCGGAATTAGGGAACTGAGCTACCAATTATTATCCTAGGAGCTATGTCACATGGGTGTGGGTGCGGGTGCGACACGGGTGCGGCGCAATTTCAAAAATTTTGGACATGGGGACTCGGCTATATATATTAAAAATAAAATAATATATATATATATATATATATATATATATATATATATATATATATATATATATATATATATATATATAAGACTCGGTCAAAGTTGTGCCCATTAGGGGACAGGTGATGAGTTGTGAAGGCATTCTGTACACTTTCTTCATACAGGAATAATTCACTTTTGGGCACTTTCTTCACACACTGTAATAATTCACTTTCTTCATACAGGAAAAAACCACAAAAACTTGAGTTGTGCCCATTCTGTACTTAAAACTTGAAAGTGTACAGGTTTTTTAGTTGTGATGGGGTTTTTTCCTTACAGCTGTAGCCCAGAAAATTTAAAAAAAAAATTTCAAAAATAAAAATTTTCCAAAAACTGGACCAAAATGACCCTGGGAGCGTTGACCGCACCCAGGGTCGGGTTGACCGAGTCCGAGCCGCACCCGTGTCGGTGCGTGTCGACGCAGGTGCGGCGACCTTGGAGCCGAGTCCGTGTGACATAGCCTAGGAGGTAGATCCCACAACTTCTGCAGAAGTTCAGATGCATCTCCCATTTACAAGTGGTCTTTGGGGAATTCTCTCTCGGTTATTATATCCTCCTCTTTGGAGTTGATTCAGCTAGTCATTGGGGGTATCAAAATACATAAAACAATAAACTCTCGAGTGATCTCAGTTGTTTTTACGTTTTGTCCTGTGAGTACCCACAAGTCGTTAATTTCCGAAACAAGATTACGATGTTCACTCTGTTTTTCTCGAAACTGAATGTTATGAAATATGATAATACATATGTTAGTCTTGTTCTCTTGTCTGATATCGTTGCACCTACTAGGCTTTCATGAGTTTGACCCGTTTTATGGGATATAAGTAACGAATAGACTGATGTTACAGGTTATTGCGCGATGATGCGATGATATCAAAAATCCACTCTCTTTGTTGTTCGCTCCTGAGCACGTTTTGTAATTTTGTATAATGACTTTTGTATAAACTCTTTCTATCTAAAACCTTGTTTTAAATCTTCATGGTTTTCAATGGATGTATGAAAATGCGGACCCAAATCCAAGACATTTGGGGACCCCATTTGTTGGATGAAAATTTTGCCTGTAATCAACCCAAGGTTCGCCGACTTGTTCTTTTCAAACATTGTTTCCGCTAAACTATTATTTTTAACTTTGAAAAAGGATTGGTGGTTAAAATTTTAATTTTTTTCTAAAATTTACAAGTTTGGTATTTTGGGGTGTTACATAGGCGCTGCCTTTGACAACCAAGATACTTAGTGCATCATAATCATTAATAAAAATGTTTCTTGTAAAAGTTTTTGTGAGTGTTCTCTTTGGAGACTATAGTGGTATTTATTCCTTTTTATTGTCATTATAGATTTTCAAGTTTTTGAGTGTCGTATTGACACTTGTTTTGCCTTCAACTGACAGTTGATTGACCTCTGATTCTATGAGTGAGTTGTATCACTCAATTATTTTTTTTGGCCTTTGTTGTTTATTGGATGCTCGTATCAATCTTTGTCAGTAATGGCTCAATTTTTATTTGCTTGTGATCATATTGGTCCTTATGAATTAAATCTCATAATATTGCAAAATTATTGCTTTTACCTTATTTGAATATTGTTTGCAAATCTTCTTGCTTAATGGCATCAATTTGTCTTCATTACATTATTTTTACCTATCATGTTTCTCTATTATTTCCTTTTATTTACGTGGTTTTTTTTGTTGGATAAAAGATTTTGTTTTATTAGTTTTTACAACTATGGTTGTGGTGGGTTATGTGCACCCATTGTAGCTGATAGTATTGATTGCAATTTTACAGCCATTTGTGAGATGAGGGATGTGCACCTCTTGTGGTTGTAGCTGGTATTTATTTTCAATTTAGATTGCGGGTATTGTTGGTGCATGGTCACTGGTATGGTTATTGCTGACATTTGTGTTTGATCTCTTGTCCTATGCGCTGATACATTTGAATTTTGAGGATGTTGAGTTGAAGGTCAAAAAGGTGATTCTTGTCGTGAGCGAACTATTGTTGGGATTTGCAAATATCATTTCTCTTATGATTTGTTGTATGTGGGATTTTTAAAATCTCTTCATGTATTTCCTAATATTTTTTGCTGCCCATTTGTCCTTGTATGAAAAATTTATATGCATTTTGTGCGTATTCTCTCCTTAATAAAATTTATTATTTTTATGTGTCTTCTTGATCTATAGTGGCTTTTGTGCTTGAACTCATATTTGGGTTGTGTGAGTGACTATTTTGCCTCTTGTACATGAACCGTATTGGGTTATCATGCATTATTATGTGCATTAAATATGCTTTAA
This sequence comes from Nuphar pumila, assembly GCF_984573655.1. Lineage (NCBI taxonomy): Eukaryota > Viridiplantae > Streptophyta > Magnoliopsida > Nymphaeales > Nymphaeaceae > Nuphar > Nuphar pumila. The sequence goes on along the minus strand of NC_143260.1, from coordinate 95,766,127 downwards.
TTGTATGTTGGATATATATGTTGAGGATATTGAGATTGTTCCATGATGGTTATCTTGCATTTTTTTGTATGAATTTAATTAATTCTTCCTCTTTTTGTGAGCTCCTTTGAGCTCTTACATTTAATATACATGTCATGTTTTGCTTAGTATAATTAATGAGTTTTATCTTTATTTGAAATGTTTACCTAAGCCTTTGGGATATTATTGTAAAATTATTTATATCTTATTGATATTTTATGTCTAAATATGTGCTTGTCTTTTGAACTTTAGTGATCAAAATTCTACTATGTTCAGAATTTGTGTTTCCTTAAGAAAATATGTTGTTTTTATAGTTATGATTGTCTAAACGAGAAATTCTTAAAAAATTGATTTTGAAGTATATTCCTTGTGTCTATCTTAATGACTATTGTATCTTGCTTGAATTGTTGCTAATATTTCTAAATTTTTTAAATTATTGATTAAGGTGCATATCTTACTCGCTTTTAAAATTGTTTAGCTTATAGTGCCTTTACGTTTTGTTATGGAATTTAACCATTCTCTTTCCACATATATATCTTCTTGTTCAAAATATATATTTGTTTTTAAACTATATAATATAACCTATAACTATTTTTTACTGATTGTGTTAAAACATTTTTTAAATCTATTTTGTTAGGATATCTTCCTTTGTGTAGTTGGAACTTATGTTTTGTTCTCTCTGCAGGGTTTTAAAGATGATATGAGTTGAGAAAGAAATTCTGTTTCTGATGCATTATATCATGAAGATGGAGATAGCCGATGAGGCATTTGGTGAAGAGTTATAAAATGCATTGATTCATATATATATATATATATATATATATATATATATATGAGTGTATATGTATACATTATATGATTTTAAAATGTTTTTCTTCCCTAGGGACGTTCTCTGGTGGACAATGATGAAGAAAGGTGTTTCTCTCAAGTACATTAGTATAATTAAAGATATGTATGAAGGAGTAGTAACCAATGTTCGCACTTGTGGAGGGGTGACAACCAACTTTCCTATAACGGTTGGGTTACATCAAGGATTTGCATTAAGCCCATTCCTATTTGCTATAGTGATGGATGAGCTTACGAGATCAATTCAAGAAAATGTGTCGTGGTGTATGTTGTTTGCTGTTGATATTGTTTTGATTGATGAGTCTAGAGCTGGGGTTAATGCTAAGTTAGAATTATGGAGACAGACATTGGAAGCAAGAGGTTTTAAGTTGAGTAAGAGTAAGACAGAATACATGGAATGTTGGTTTAGTAAGCAACGAAGTAGTGATGGGAGTGTAGTGAAGCTTGGTGAGCAAGAAATACCGATTGATGATTGTTTCAAATATTTGGGATCTATCATTCAAAAATATGGAGAAATCGATGGAGATGTAAATCATAGGATAAAGGCTGGGTGGATGAAATGGAAAAGTGCAACTGGAGTGTTGTGCGATCGTAGAATGCCATTGCGGTTGAAGGGAAAGTTTTATAGGACGACTATTAGGCCCGCTTTACTATATGGTACGGAATGTTGGGCTGCCAAGAGACATCATATTCAAAAAATGAGTGTAGCTGAGATGCGTATGCTGAGATGGATGTGTGGAAATACAATAAAAGATAAGATTCAGAACGAGGAGATACGTAAGAAAGTAGGCGTTGCACCATTGAAAATAAGATGAGAGAGAATCGTTTACGGTGGTTTGGACATATTCGATGAAGGCCTAATGATGTGCCAGTTAGAAGGATGGAGAAATGAAAAAATATATTAGTTAAAAGAGGTCGGGGTAGGCCTAGGAAGAAGACATGGATGGAGGTGATAGGAAAGGATATGAATGCTTTGAACCTCACCGAGGACATGACATTGGATAGAAATGATTGGAGGAGAAGGATTCATGTGGAAGGCCCAGAATGATTTTCTTTTTTGGTTCATATCGCCGACCCCAATTGTTTTGGGATGAAGGCGTAGTTGTTGTTTTCTTCCCTTTGTAATAGGTAATACCCTTTAGGGGTATTGTGATAATTTTGTACATGTAATAGGCTCTGCCCATTTGGGGTAGAATGGTAATTCTGTGCATGTAATAGGGTCTATCCTTTAGGGGGCAGAACTGACCTCTTTTTTATCGTCTTTTAAACTTCTGTAAAGGGGCAATTTTGTCTTTTAGTGAATATTGTTAGAAAGTGGCTTTGAATACATTAGGTTCAATAATGAACCCATACATGCACATGAAGTGCGAATAAACCCATTAAAGGGAACAACATAAGCACATAATGTGCTAACACATAAACCCACGCAAGGGGCAAAAATATGACTTAAAGTCATAAGTTGAATATTATTGAAAGAAAGGAAGAAGAGGGGAAAAACCCCTTACAATGGAGCAAGAGCTCCTCCTTATCTCAAAGAAATACAAGGGGGAGACCCCTATTTATAACACAAGAGAGGAGCCACAAAGGGGGCTCCCAAAGGAGTCGTTGGGAGCCCCCAACGACTCTTTGGGGAGCCTCCCTAGGTGGCGCAAACAAAAAAAAAATAGAAAAATAAAAAAGAAAGAATAAAATTAAATTACAAACATATTCCGAATGGAATATGCGTAAAACTGGAAATGTCTAAACTACCCCTATGCCTATAAATAGAAAAATATTATATATATATATATATATAATTAGGATAATACTTGCATATATACAATATATGAATATGTATTATCCTTTATATATATAAAATATATATAGTATTACAAAGGTTGAATGATACATTTTAACACCCCCCTTCAAACTTTGCGTGGGGGAACGAAAAGATTGAAGAAAGTAAGAGGAAGAATCTCAAGGCTTCAAGAGCCTTTAGTCCGAATGCCATTGAAAATGTAAATGTCTTCCTCCAACGTCTTTAACGATGAGCACCTTCCATGATCTATCCAAGGTACTTCCTTTTCCACTTATCTTCAAGATCCTGTGGAACAACAACAAAGAACAAGTAAAAAATATCTTTGCACTTTACTCAAATGGAACTTTCCTAACAAGGTGCAAAATTATATTTATGCAAGATCACATGATAAAATACTTACTTTAGCATGAGGAAAATTTAGAAAAAACAAGATTTCAAAATCATATATCATGTTAAATGGTAAGCGGAAGCAAATTATGCGGAAATGAATTGCAAGAATGCATAATTCATTCATAAGGTCCAACATTAGACAAACATAACCCCATAATGGGGAATAACACAATGGTCCCCTAAGGGACACCATAGCAAGCCTACGAAGAGGCATAAGTTACATAAGCTTTATTGAATGAGATCCTAAAAAACCATAGAGAGCCTATGCATATATTATCATGAAATGAATTAATACTTAAATGAATCATTAATGAACATGCTTCAAACATGTAATGAAGTGCTAAAGAAGAGAAACGACGTCTCCAAGCATACTTTAGACAAAATAAACACAAGAGTTCACAAGGTTTTAAATCCATTTACGAGGCAAAACGAAGAGTGTTATTTGAGTAGAGAATCTTACCCATTTAGGAAAATCTCACTCAATTGACAAAAACACATTTTGCATACAAAAGTGGTCAAAGAACCATAAGCACTTAATATATGCCAAAAAATCAACTTGATTTTTAAAATATGCATATCAAAAATATGATTAACTTGAATATCTTAAAACACAAGTCATGAATGAAATTTTGCAAATTTCAACAATAGTTCATCCATTACAAACCACTACCTCATTAGTCCTCCAAAACCCATAAATCAAGTGTGTAAGCTACTAGATCAAGAATATAAATATAATGCCATTAAAGGCCAAATGACACACACTAAGGTGTGTAAAAATACCTCTTGTCTACATATAATAATACTTGAAATGAGTGTATCAACGACAAGAACAAGAGAATACACGCCAACATGGACAAAAATCATCTCTTGTCTACGTAAAAATACACTCAAGATCAAATATGTTCAGCTACTAGAACAAGAGTATTAAGCCAACCATGGGTTAAAAACACAATACATCTCTTGTCTACATAAAATGACACTTGAATTAAGTGAAAGAAGCCAACCATGGGATATAACTCAGCGACTAGAACAAGGACACAAATGTCAACATAGGTTAAAATTACACACCATGGTGTGAATCAACGTGCCTTGTCTACATAAAATAACACTCAAGACAAGTGTGTTCAGCTACTAGACCAAGAGAGCAAAAGCCAACAAAGGGCAACCAACACACGAAGGTGTAATAAAATTCTTGTCTACATATGATGACACTTAGATAAGGGGCATAAAAGGATAAGACTTTTGAGGCAATAAAACTTGTAATGACAATCATATAAATAAAACCTTGAAACAATATTCTTCAAAAAAGAATACTCATAACAATATCATTTTGAAATAAAATGTGTGAATATACACACACCAAGAATACTTGTGCATAAGAGCACAAAACATAAATGTGCAAATGCACTCATATGATTCATAAACAATAAAAGGTTGGGCAAAAAACCCCAAAATCTTGATTTTAATATACCTTAAAACATTTAAGGTTTTAAACATTATATATCCATCACATTTATATATAAATAAGAGCATCCATAAGATCAATGACCAACATTAAACTAGTGACACACTCATATACCAAATCATTCTAGAGTCCCAAGGTGCCCATAACTCACCTCAACCACCATCTATAATATGGTAAGTGGACAAACTAAAATGACATAACAATGAGTGCCACACTCATAATTAGAGATCATATACCAAATCATTCTAGAGTTCTAAGGTGCCCATAACTCACCTCAATCACCATATATAATATGGCAAGTGGACAATCTAGAATGATATAACACGAGGTGCCCATAACTCACCTCAAAAATCTCTAATATATCAATAGGGCCATAAAAGAATTGATGCATCATATGACAACATGTGATGGATAAAATAAGTGCCATTAAAAGTCAAAAGAATACCTTGGCAACAAACATAATGACATGAAGAATACATCTTGGGATAATCAAGACAATCAAGCTTTTTAATCAAAGGAATCACAAGAACCGTAAGGGTTCACAAAGAGAGTTTTAACTCAAAACTCAAAGAAAGAATATTCAATAGTACTTGAAAATTTATAGATTTGGGATAAAAATCCCATACAACAAGTTTTAAATATCCTTTGATTGTGATGAGATATGCGGAAACGTACAAAGTGCTATAAGTACTTATCATGTTTTATAATGATTTTAAAAAGGGTCAATATCTAAATTCATTGTATTTTTCACAAAAAGAAATGTGCATAAAAGCTTCATAATGTAAGAAATGTCTACGAAGAGACAATACATATGCAAGCACAAAAAGATGTGCACGAGGGCACTCATACAATATTTGAACAAATACACACCAAGGTGTAAACAAACATGCACTAAGGCATGTATTTAATAGAAAAGAGGAAATGCATACAAGCGCAACTATTTGAGAAACAAATGTATATAAAATACAAAAACACACAAAAGGGAGCAAGTATGCACTTTATAAAAAGAGCAATCCTTGAGATTTCTCAAACTTTTAATTATGCAATTATATGCTTGATAAATGTAATTTAGGACAAAGAGGACCATATGATGGTCAACATAGACATCTTTAGAGATATAAACAAGAGGTTTTGAAATCTTATGTGAAAAATACAAACCAACAAGTTTGTAAAGTTGTATCAATAAAATTAACGAAATCTTTTATACCAAAAAGATGTAATAGACACACTATGCATTCTATATAGTGTGAGAAATTCTTTTTAAAAAAACTTTTACAATGGTTCGAACAACCTATTTATCACAAAAAATCCTTTAAATAAACCAAAATCATTGAAACATCTTTAGGAGTTCTTATCATCAACAAGAACTACTTAGGATTCATAAAGAGGTAAGCTACAAAGATTTAGATGAGAAAATCAAAGAATATAGCAAAGAACATTAACTTATACAAGAATTATATAAGTTACAAAAAGTTTTGCCAAAAAAACCAAACACAAGAGTTTTTAAGCAAAGATCATTAATTTAGCAAGAAATCGTATTTAAAAAGTTAACTTATATGTTAATCACGAAATTCTTATGAAAAATCATAAATCTCACATAATTAAAAAATAATTTTGCAAAACATAAATTACTATTATATGTGATGAGAAATCAATAACTATATAACCAAGAATTATATTTTTGAACAATAAACAAGTTTACCAAATTTAAAAGTAGATATACTAACACGCGAAAAAGTGAAAGGAAATGATTCAACTAAAAACACTAAATGTGCAAGAAAGATAGTTTCATAATGCATAATATGTTAAGAAAAGAGATACATATCGAAAAACTTCTAATAAAAAAAGAACAATGAATACTTCACCATTTCTTGAGCACCACGCTTTCCGTTGCGCCAAGAGACAATCCCATCGTAACCGGGCTCTGATACCATGTTAGAAAGTGACTTTGAATACATTAGGTTCTATAATGAACCCATACATGCACATGAAGTGCGAATAAACCCATTAAAGGGAACAACATAAACACATAATGTGCTAACACATAAACCCACACAAGGGGCAAAAATATGACTTAAAGTCATGAGTTGAATATTATTGAAAGAAAGGAAGAAGAGGGAAAAAACCCCTTACAATGGAGCAAGAGCTCCTCCTTATCTCAAAGAAATACAAGGGGGAGACCCCTATTTATAACACAAGAGAGGAGCCACAAAGGGGGCTCCCAAAGGAGTCGTTGGGAGCCCCCAACGGTCACATTTGTGACCGTTGGGGGCTCCCCAACGACTCTTTGGGGAGCCTCCCTAGGTGGCGCAAACCCAAAAAAAATAGAAAAATAGAAAAGAAAGAATAAAATTAAATTACAAACATATTCCGAATGGAATATGCGTAAAACTGGAAATGTCTAAACTACCCCTATGCCTATAAATAGAAAAATATATTATATATATAATTAGGATAATACATATGCATATATACAATATATGAATATGCATTATCCTTTATATATATAAAATATATATAGTATTACAAAGGTTGAATGATACATTTTAACAAATATAGCTGTTGGGAATCTCCAACAACTATATTTCTAGATGTTGGAGCCTTTCCCAACAGCTATATGGTTCACATCTTGGCCCTCTTGTTTATATTATAAATAGGGACCTCTTGTCCCATTAGATGTAATGCTTTCCTAACCATTCTATCTCAATAAACATTATTATTTTTTATGTTTTTTGTGTTCTTTTTGTGTATGCTCTTTGGTGCCTCTTACTATCTCATGTATTTGTCATTGATTGGCTTGTGTATTGTCCCTTTGTGGACTTCTGCTTGTGCACATTTAGGCTCTTTGTAGCCATTGTATGCGCTTAGGTGCTTTTGTATTGCTTTCTGCATTTGTATTGCCCCGTGTAGGTCTTGTTCTTGTGCTTATGCACATTATGGTTTGCTTTCAGTTTGATTTCATTACACTTTGGTACTATATTCTCACTTACACTCAATGAGGAAAGGGAAACAGAAGTTGATCCTGCTTCTGCTGTTCATTACTTGTCCTTGAACCTTAACAGACTTGAATTATTGTGGTAGTTTTTTCTCATTGCTTAAGAGTTCCTTTGTCCATTGGAGTTCTCATTGCTTAAGGTTACTTGGATTAAAATGAACCAGTTATTTTTTATTCCTTACTGGTTATCCTGATAATGGGTGTTGCTGCTAATGTACTCCAGGGGGTTTATGCAAAATTCTTCTTTCAAGTTCATCCTAAAGTACTGGTTTATTGTGTAGGAATGTAACATAGAAGAGATGACAGATGATTCGGCTGACGAACCTCCAATAAAATCTTCCAAGGACAAGAAAAAGGAAAATGTGCCTGATTCTGGAAAGGCTCCAAGTCTTGTGTTTAAGATTACTAGCAAAGTTCCATATAAAACTGTTCTAAAAGGTGCATCCTGTTTACCTTCAAAAACTAATAAAAATATTTTCTGAGTTTGATTATTATTTACTGATTTGCATTTCAATACTTCTTGGTGCAGCACATAGTGCGGTAGTATTGAAGGCTGAGAATTTGGCAGACAAGGTTGAGTGGGTAAACAAGATTAGCAATGTCATCCAACCTTCCAAGGGAACTCCTGCAAAGGGAACTTCCTCTTCTGAGACTGGTCCACCTATTCGACAGAGTCTTTCCGACGGTTCACTTGTAAGTAATGAAACATCAAAATGTTCTTTACACATTTCTGTAACATTTCAAATTATATTGTTATCTGATTTTTCATCTGGAGTTTGGTATTTTTCACGCTTAATATTCGGTTCAGATTGGGTTGATAACATGTTAGTTGATATACCACTTTTTGATAAAGTTTGAATTGTTAATATACTATGTATTCAAAAGTCGCTAGTCGGACAACACTTCAAAAGTTCTAAAAGGTTAATGCACCCGTGTCCCACCCACACTGATGTGGGTGTGACACTTAGACATGGCTTCCTTTGTGTCAGGTGATGTCAAACTGCACTGAGGTCCGTTGCTGTTCGAAAGTGGATTCAGTTAACCCTAAGCAAGTTCAGTTTTATCTATATTATATAGATGAATACGTGTTTGTCTCTCTCTCTCTCTCTCTCTATATATATATATATATATATATATATATATAGAGAGAGAGAGAGAGAGAGAGAGAGACCTACAAAATGACCACCGTGCTAAATGAAACATGATATTGGATTTTTGGTGTTTTTTTTTTAATTACAACCCTGTAGATGTGTTCAGCATAATTGATTTACTAAAAATCGACACTTGGATCATGCATTTTAGATGGAAAAAATGGTATTTGGAGCCTTGAGAATTTATGAAAAGTGTAGGGTGTTGATTTTTGAAATCTTATAAAAACCTATACATGCATCAGAATCAAATGCTGCAAGAAGTTATTCCTATATAAACAAGCATATAGATCACATCTGGAAGGTCAGAATTTCGAAAAAATCTGGAAATCCAATAGCATGTTTCATTTAGCACTGTACCCATTTTGTAGGTTTCCATTTTTCATATATATATATATATATATATATACACACACACGCACACGCACACACACACACACACACACACACACACACACACCTGCACCCAAGTTTTTGGACATTGCCATGTCACACCTGTATCTGCATCCGCACTTGCACCCATGTGACATAGGTTGGCATCTAGTCGGTAGATCCCTAAAAGGAAAAGTAAGAAAAATCACAAAAATTAAATTAAATGCTGAAAAACAATAGAAATCAGTTTATCAATGAACATTTATCACAGAAAATATCATATATCACAGAATATATATATATATATATATATATATATATATATATATATATATATATATATATATATATATATATATAGCTACAGTGCTCTGGGAACACCTACACCCACCTTGTGGAAACCATAGGTGTAGGTTGCATCTTTTCGTCAGACTTCATAGATTTCATCATGGTTTATTTGATAAGAATCATGCCTTGGATCATGTTTTTTGGATACAAAAATAGATTTTTTAAGTCATCAATTTTGGTACATTGTGAGCCATCAAATTTTGCAGATCTTAAAAAACCTTCATGTATGTCACAATCACATTATCCAAAACTTCTTTTTTACTAAAAAATGTGGGAGATCACATCTATAGGGTCTGATGAACAAAAAAAATCTCAAGAAATTTGAAAAATTAGACCTTTTATTTGGTTGGAGTAGGTGCCCCAGAGCACCCTATCATTACTATATATACTCTCTCTCTCTATCAGCCAACATAGAAAGAAGAAGGTATTAGGGGCGAGAGGAGAGTGGGGAGAAGAGGGGAGATGAGACAAAAGGGAAGAGAGAGGAGCAAGAAGAAGAAGAAGAAGAAGAAGAAGAAGCAGGAAGAAGAAGAAGAAGAAGAAGAAAGAAGAAGAAGAAGAAGAAGAAGAAGGAAGAAGAAGAAGAAGAAAGAAGAAGAAGAAGAAGAAGAAGAAGAAGAAGAAGAAGAAGAAGAAGACTGTATGTTAACTATTTTAGCATACAAACTTGCATTTTTTTAATGCTTTGCTGACTTGTATTTGCTATCTAACATCTGCAAAGTTAAAATGGAGATCCTCAAACTTTACTCTTTAAGCCAGGTTACTGGGTTTTCTATTTTGGTCATCTGGCAGCCTGCTTGCTGGTTGCTGGATGTTGGAACTCTAGAATAATTGTTCTGTAAATAGCAAAACCTGTGACCAGTTGCATCTTTTAATGCCTTTTATTTTTCTTTTATTTTTTTGTGAATACAAAATTTTAACAGAACAATATTGTAGTAAAATTTAGTGCTCTCTCTCTCTCTCTTTCTCCCTCTCTCTCACACACACACACATACTCACTCACTCACACTCACTCACTCACTCACTCACACACACACACCAGCTATGAGCTAACCGAAATCTTTGAGCAGCTGGTCTTAGAACCCTCATCCCATGACCCTACCAACCATGGTCTTAAACACTTGGGTTACATGATTGTGTGAATATCTTGCAATAGGCATATAACAAACTTATTTGACATATTTAAAGACACAGATGTCCATTTAAGGAGACATTGTGTTTCAAAGTAGCTGGGACATTAACCTGTGTCTACTGACAAGTTCGGTTGTAATGTTTTTTGTGTTTTGTTGTGAACATTTTAGGATACAATGGCTAGGAGGCCAGTAGATCCAGAAGAAGAGCTTAGATGGATGTCTCAAGAAGTACGAGGCTATGTTGAAGCTGTTTTGAACAGTCTTGCTGCTAATGTTCCAAAGGTAAGCAGGTACCTTTAACTTTGGTTTTTATAGTAGCTGTTTGCAAATTGAGGTATTCTTTGAATCTTCTCTTCTGTAGGCTGTTGTGCTCTGCCAAGTTGAGAAAGCAAAAGAAGAGATGCTTAATCAGCTTTACAGTTCTATCAGGTAAAAGAGATTCATGTTTGTGTAATGTGTAAAACCTGGGGGGACCTGGAGAGTGGTAGCTAAAGTTGGAGTCCATGAGGTTCCTAAAACTTAAGACTGACTTGGAAGAGACTGGTTAACCAGTTGATTGGCTCTGTAGTCAAGACATGCTTTGAGACATGTGTACTAAATTTCTCTAGTCTCAAAGGGGATATTCTTTCAGCCAGGGATCCTTGCGAAGACGAAAGCTTGGAGTTCAACTATACTAAGACTTGGTTGGCTTGGATGAATCTAGTTTCAGGTCAAACTTAGATGGTTTAACAAAGTATACAATATTTTAACTGAGATTTTAGAGCTGCAAGTCCACCATAGCTTTTGTTTTTGGCTTAAACAAGCATTAATGATACCTAACGAATCCCGTCTTGTAATCTATCTTCAAACTATGGTTCAAGGTACAATTTATCTGATATATTTAATTTTCTTTTTACTTGAATTTTCAATAATTGTTCTGCTTCTACACAGTGCACAAAGCACAGCCAGGATCGAAGAACTACTTCAAGAGGACCAAAATGTGAAGCGTAGAAGAGATCGCTTCCAGAAGCAGTCATCTCTTTTATCTAAACTCACCCGCATGCTAAGTGTCCATGATAATCGGGCTGGTGCATCCGGTTGGTCCAATGGAGGCACTGGAACAGCTGGTAATTTGTTCTATTATTGTAATTTGGTATTTTTGCAGAACTTCTGATTAACTATTTCCTGGCTGTTTGTTCTGTTGAAAATTTTCATCCCACTCCTTACAAGTGGAATAGAATATCTAGGCCTGGTTAGGTGAAGGTGAATGTTGTTGGTAGGGTAAGAATGGGGTAGCCTGTGTTGAGTTCAGTAACCCGAGCTGCAGACAGTTCTGCATTTCTTGGGCTAGATTACACATAATCACATGCAATATATATGGAGAGAGAGAGGATGGTGACCTAACAAAAAAGGGGTAGGAGTAGGACCATCCCCCCCCCTCTCTCTCTCTCTCTCTCTATATATATATATATATATATACAACATCTGTGCTAAATGAGTACAGTGCTAAATGAAACATGCTATTGGTATTTCTAGCATTTTTTCGCAATTCCAACCCCATAGATGTATTCAGCGTGATCGATTAACTAGAAATCGACACTTGGAAATGGAATTTGGAGCCTCAAAAATTTATGAAAATTGTGGAATAAGATAGCGGGTGACATGAGAAAGGTGGCTAAGGAGGTATTGGGTGAGTCTAAAGGCGGTGCACCGCTGGGTAAGGATACATCATGGTGGAACGAGGATGTCAAATTAGCTATTAAGGTTAAAAGAGAGTGTTATAGAAATCTAAGAGTCGTGATAATGAGAATTTGGAGAAGTATATGATAGCAAAGAAGGAAGCTAAAAAAGTAGTTCGAAATGCGAGGGATAAGGTATATAAGGAGGTTTATGACAAGTTGGATACCAAAGAGGGCGAGAAGGATATTTATAGGCTTGCAAAGATGAGAGATAAGAAATTGAGGGATCTGGGTATGGTTAGATGTATCAAAGATGAAACACAAAGGGTTTTAGTCAAACATGAGGAAATTAAGGAGAGATGGAAAGATTATTTTGATAAGCTATTTAATGGAAGTCATGCTCAGGATCTTGGAGACTTCTCCATTCATTTTCATGAGATGAATCGTGACTTCATGCGCAAGATTCAAAAGAAAGAAATTGCAGAGGCTTTGAAGAAAATGAAATCAAAAGGGGTAGTTGACCTAGATGGTATACCTATCGAAGCTTGGAAATGCTTGGGAGAGAAGGGTTTAGAATGGTTGATAAAATTTTTTAACAAGATTTGGCGGACAAATAAGATGTCTAATGAGTGGAGGAAGAGTACTTTGATGCCTCTATATAAGAATAAGGGTGATATACAAGATTGCACAAACTATCGTGGTATAAAACTCATGAGTCATACTATGAAACTTTGGGAGAGGGTGATTGAGTCTAGGTTGAGGAAGGTTGTCATGATATCGGAGAATCAATTTGGTTTTATGCCTGGAAGATCAACTATGGAAGCTATACATCTTCTTAAACAACTTATTGAGAGAAATAGAGAGAGGAACAAAGATTTGCATATGGTTTTTATTGATTTGGAGAAGGCATACAATAAAGTACCTAGGGACGTTCTCTAGTGCACAATGATGAAGAAAGATGTTTCTCTCAAGTACATTAGTATAATTAAAGATATATATGAAGGGGTAGTAACCAATGTCCGCACTTGTGGAGGGGTGACAACCAATTTTCCTATAACGGTTGGGTTACATCAAGGATCTGCTTTAAGCCCTTTCCTATTTGCTATAGTGATGGATGAGCTTACGGGATCAATTCAAGAAAATGTGTCGTGGTGTATGTTGTTTGTTGATGATATTGTTTTGATTGATGAGTCTAGAGCTGGGGTTAATGCTAAGTTAGAATTATGAAGCCAGACATTGAAAGCAAGAGGTTTTAAGTTGAGTAAGAGTAAGACAAAATATATGGAATGTCGGTTTAGTAAGCAACGAAGTAGTGATGGGAGTGTAGTGAAGCTTGGTGAGCAAGAAATACCGGTGGATGACTGTTTCAAATATTTGGGATCTATCATTCAAAAGTATGGAGAAATTGATGGAGATGTAAATCATAGGATAAAGGTTGGGTGGATGAAATAAAAAAGTGCAACTGGAGTGTTGTGCGATTGTAAAATGCAATTGCGGTTGAAGGGAAAGTTTTATAGGACGACTATTAGGCCCGCTTTACTATATGGTATGGAATGCTGGGCTGTCAAGAGACATCATATTCAAAAAATGAGTGTAGTTGAGATGCATATGCTTAGATGGACGTATGCAACTGGAGTGTTGTGCGATTGTAAAATGCAATTGCGGTTGAAGGAAAAGTTTTATAGGACGACTATTAGGCCCGCTTTACTATATGGTACGGAATGTTGGGCTGCCAAGAGACATCATATTCAAAAAATGAGTGTAGTTGAGATGCGTATGCTTAGATGGATGTGTGGAAATACAATAAAAGATAAGATTCGGAACAAGGAGATACGTAAGAAGGTAGGCGTTGCACCCATTGAAAATAAGATGAGAGAGAATCATTTACGGTGGTTTGGACATATTCGGCGAAGGCTTAATGATGCTCCAGTTAGAAGGATGGAGAAATGAGAAAATATATTAGTTAAAAGAGGTCGGGGTAGGCCTAGGAAGACATGGATGGAGGTGATAGGAAAGAATATGAATGCTTTGAACCTCACCGAAGACATGGCGCATTGGATAAAAATGATTGGAGGAGAAGGATTCATGTAGAAGACCCAAAATGATTTTCTTTGTTGGTTCATATCGCCGACCCCAATTATTTTGTGATGAAGGCGTAGTTGTTGTTGTTGTTCTAGGATGCTGATTTTTGAAACCTTATAAAAACCTGTTCATGCATTGGAATCAAATGCTTCAAGAGCTCGTTCCTATAAAAACATATAGGTCACATTTGTACAGTCAGAATTTAGAAAAAACCCCAGAAATCTAATAACATGTTTCATTTAGCACCGTGCCCATTTAACACGGATGCTGTTGTGTGTGTGTGTGTGTTTGTGTGTGTGTGTGTGTGTGTGTGTGTGTGTGTATATATATATATATATATATATATATATATATATATATATATATATATATATATATATATATATATATATATATATATATATCACACGGACTCTTCTAACATGGCACCGCACCTGCGTCGCATCCTCACCCAGGCGGGTGCGACACTTGGACACAACTTCCTTTGTATTCGGTGAAGTCAACCCCACAGGTCTATTTCTATCCAAAAGTAGATTCAGATAACCCTAATCAAGTCTATTTTTATCTATATTATATATATAAATACATAAATGCATACAAATACAGTGTTAACCTAAAACTCTTAAAAATTATATATATCCTCCCCGCACCCAAGTTTTTTTAAAGTGCCGCATCGCCGAATCCACACCCACGCCTATATGACACACACACACACACACACACACACATGGGGGTTTCAGTTTTTTTTTTTGACTGTACAGATGTAATCTATGTACTTGATTTTATAGGGATCAGCTCTTGAAGCGTTTTATACCGACACTTGTGAGTTTTTATAAGGTTCGAAAAATCAACGGTCAAAAATCTTTGTAAATTTTTGAGGCTTCAAATATCATTTTTTTCATCCAAAACACATGATCCAGGTGTGGATTTCTAGCAAATCAATCATGCCCAACACATTTATGGGATTGGAACCACGAAAAAAAACTAGGGTCTGCCATGTAGCATGTGCCCACACTTCACATCTACGCCAATGTAAGAGTCTGCCACCATTTAAAATCAACCTTCTGTTGATGATGGTCGTGGTTGTGCATCTGTTCTGTGTAAACTTTGAACTCTCTAAGCAACTCGTTTTTTTAATACTATTTGATTGTTGTTTTGTTCCCTAAAATTTAGAGATTAGCCCCCGAGCCAGCAGTCAAGGTGATGACTGGAGATCTGCATTTGATGCTGCTGCAAATGGTGCCATAGAGCACTCCAACTCATTTGGAGACTTGTCTCGCTCATCATCTGCTGGCATGAATGGTCACAGCCGAAGGTACAATGATACTGCTCAGAACGGCGATGTCAGTTCCAATTTGAATTCCAGCAGCCGGCGCACACCAAATCGATTGCCACCTCCCCTACCTTCATCAGGCTCTTCCATGTACAAATACTAAGAATCAAACATGTACGCTGATAGTTGCTATATCCCATTCTTCTTGTGGGTGCTTAATGGCCACCTTTGCTTGAGCATCATGCTGATGTTAATGAATGTTAGGGTAGGCGTTTTTTGTAGTTTTAGGATAAAAATGCAGCCCTTCTTCCAGACGGATTTCTAGTTCTCATGAAATTTCATATAGGAGTTTTTTCTCTCCCAATCTTTAGGTATTTTTCCCATTCTTTTCACCTATTTTTTTCCTTTGAGATTTGCAGTCTTTTTTGTGTTTTGTGGTTTTCACCTTTGGATACTGCATATGTATTTGGTGTATCTATATTATAGTGTAGTTGGCAAACCAGTCTGATCTATGCTTCAAATGTATATATGCTAAAAACGTGTGGGGTTCAGTCAATGATATTTTCAGAAGCTGTCATTATCCAAGTATTGAGGGTCTTGCTGGGAAATGCAAACCTGCTGGCTGCAAATTGCATGGAGGTGGCAACCTACATTATATCTCGTGCTCTCTTTAGAATGTCATGTTGTTCCATTTTTTTTCCCATATCAAAATTTATTGGAATCGATTTTGAACGAAAATGCTGGGATAAATTGATTGGACTTCAAATTGGCTGGTTTTCAACGGTCAATTAAGGGCATGATTGATTGCTTGTTCAAGTTGGGACAGTTTGAACAATGCTGATCAAGTACGGACATGTTCTTGTCTAGGACAACACACACGTGCTTGTCCAATGTTTGCTTTGACCAGACAAGGACACAATTGTTCTTGTGTCCCACATTTGATTTGCTCAGAGTGGATAATTTGGACAAGCAATCAAGAATCAACACATTCAGGTTAAGTCATTGAGGCCTTGTGCCATCATTAAAGAACTTGGCCTATTTTAAAGTTGTGCTTGCTTCAATTTCATTTTTTGCCTCTAAGTGATGTTTTCAAAGTTTTTGTTCAAAAGAGAAATTAAACTAGAGTATCTCAGCTTTTCAACGATCTAAAAATTTGGTCATGAAGTACAAAGTTATAACCAAAATTAAGTGACTTGTTTAGTATGAAAACTTATTTTTTGGCTCACTTAGCATATTTTTTTATTGAATTTAGTTTTTTACTTAAAAAATTAATTAAATTTTAAGAAGTTATCTTTTTAATGCATCAAGAATCACCTCAAACTGACATCTTATGGCTTAAACAAGTTAGTATGTCAGGCTTGTTTGATAACGACAGTTTCAAAAATGATGAATTATCGTTAGCGACTGCACCAAAAAACACTGACAACAATTAACATGTCATCAAAGGTCAAAAAAATGAATAGTTGTTGTCAAAGGCTGAGAATTGTCATCAAAGGTTTCTAATGATGATACCTCAACTTTTTGTTAGGGCTAATTGTTGTTAGAGGTCATGAATTGTTGCTAGAGACTACTTCTAATGATATCTAATTTGTCATTATGGTTAAAGTTGTCATCATCACAATTTATCATCAAAGCAACTTGTCGTTAGCATCTGCCGATACTAGCTTGTTGTTGGCTGCCTTTGAGACGAGATTTGCCTTCTGAGCCTTAAAATCTCATTTTGTAACTTTTATATTCTTAAAAGCCCTTTACTTAAAGGCAACCCATTTAGAAGCTATCGATCTAGATGAATCTTAGATACATAGAAAATGTATCGGAATCTTCTTAGAAAACTATAAATAGGGAGTCACCCCCTATTTCAGCATCCGGTGAGTATCTAATGTCTATTTGGTGTTCATTTGGTCTTTGTTCCTTCTAGTATTATCACTTTGTAAAAATCCTGGCGGACCTTAGCCTAGGACCAAGATCTCTTATCTCACCCTCTTTTTTAGAGTTTGCACCTAGGCGAAGTGCCACCCATGCTTTCCCACACTCATCAACCATAGAAAGGGCTACCAAAGCCCAAGGTGAGACTTTATTTTCATTTTTGTTCATACTTTGTTTATTTTGGGTGTTTTTCTAAGTTTTGATATCCCTAATGTTCTTATATTGTTTGTGTTGTTTTTTTTCAAGTTTTGGTGGCTCTTGCCAGTGAACTCATTTTCTCCTAGGTCTCGTATACGAGGTATGAATCTTTGCAATGCCATAACTTAAAAAACAATAATTGAGGGTTTCTAGATTGGTTGATCCTTACACATCTGAGGAGGAAAGACACTTTACCTTGAAGAACGGTTTTCACACTCTCTCAAAGTTCAGATCCGGTTTCGAGTCTATTTTAAAGAAAAAAAAACTTTTAGTGAAAACCCCCTTGTTTTCATTTTAAAAATCAATGAGGGATCCACAAAAAGACAACAAAATCTAGAAACCTAAGAATCAAGGGTAGAATCAAGTGGTTTAAAAAGCTCCTGATCAAAGGAAGTGATGTGGAGTTGGTGATGAAGTCGATCCACAATCTGAGATCCAATTGGATCTCCACGCGCGAAAGCTAAGAGTTGTAGCAGGAGAGTCCAAACAGGACTCAAACGTGTTGTGGTTTAAGATAGAGAAAAATTGTTTCAACAGTTGGTGTAAACACGGAAAATATGCGTGACAGGCACATGTTTCCAACAGATCCAAGAACACAGATTTTGGATCTGTGATTGCTGACTTATGAATAGTTCTCTGGACCAGGCAGACTGGTCGCTGGTTGTCCAGTCGAAATACAGTCAGTCAGCTTCGTGAAGGTTTTTGGACCCTTTGACGATGTAGTCAAATCTTCAAAACATGAAAGATATTAATCTAGATGTTATCTTTCCAGAACATTAATCAGATTAATAAGAAAAGAAGTATTAAGCAATCCATGACCCAAATACTAAACTCTGTCAGGAATTAATTTTTTTTATCAGCAACAAAACTAGTTCACAAATACATGATGAATTTGCCAGAATTTTTAGACATTTCTCAACAAAAATTTAGACAAAATGCTAAACATGAAAGTTGACGGGTTGGATGTCAGCTTTTCAACATGCCAAAGTTCACAAATTTTTGTTTAGTCATTTGGGAGAACCAAACAAATTTTCAAACTCTACCAGGGATTTTAGTCACAGTTTTCCGACTAAAACATAATTCTGGTTCATAAAATGAAATCTCAAATTTGAAGAAAGTTTCAACTTTAACAAGAGGATTAACAAGTTAAGCAATTCTATTTCAACATAAACATCAAAGCAAAAGTTTGTTTAACAAGTCCAATA